>NC_041732.1:70252642-70567312 GCF_004115215.2 Ornithorhynchus anatinus | reverse complement strand
AGACAACAACCCCGCTTCTCTGCCTCCCAGGCCCGAGATGTCTCCTGTACGGCCCACTGCTTCCCTTCCATCCAATCCCCATCTCTAAGATTCTCTCATACCCTCAAGACCCCTTCACAGCATCCGCTACAGCCGGCTCTGGGGTGACCATTTTAAGCAACACGGAAGCAGCGTGGCTCAGTGGAAAGATCCCGGGCTTGGGAGTCAGAGGTCATGAGTTCTAATCCCGGCTCCGCCGCTCGCCAGCTGGGTGACTTTGGACAAGTCACTTCACTTTCTCTGTGCCTCAGTTCCCTCATCTGGAAAATGGGGATTAAAAAACCCTGAGCCCCACGTGGGACAACCTGATCACCTTGCATTCCCCCCAGCGCTTAGAACAGTGCTTGGCACATAATAAGCGCTTAACAAATACCACCGTTATTTATTTATTTATTATTATGACTGGATTGAGCACGGGCCTGACGGTCAGAAGGACCCGGGTTCTAATCCCGGCTTCACCCCTTGTCTGCTGGGTGCCTTGGGCAAATCGCTTCAGTTCTCTGTCCCTCGGTTCCTTCATCTGTAAAACGGAATTAAGACTGTGAGCCCTAAGTGGGGCAGGGACTGCGTCCAACCCAATCATCTTGTATCTACCCCAGCGCTTAGTGCCTGACACATAATAAGTGCTTAACAAAATACCCCAGTTATTATTATTTTCTTCTTATTTTAAGTATACCTAATAGTTTCCTTTACCTCCTAATGCATTCACATTAAATAAATAACCCAGAAAAGGTAGCTTGGAGTATCGCCTTCAGCCGTTTCAAGAGGAACAGATTTTACACCATCCCCCTGCCTCAAATCTACCTAACCCTGGCCAGACAGAAGAGCTGGAAAAAGCCCCTTTTGTTTAACATATATAGAAAAGTCCAGTTTCTTGAAGGGTATAAATACCTATAATAGAGTGTTCCCAAATCCAAACTCAGAGAATTTTGTCCCACCGGTATTTACAGTGGAAACTACTGATGGGTTGAGTTGTGGGGCTGAGATGAGGATAATGACATCTCTTGCGTTTTTTCATATTCTCTGGTGAGCATAAGGAAAAGTGAACTTAAAGCAGCCTGTTTTAACGGATATAAATGTCGTGAAGATATCAGTTCCACTTACTACAAAACTAGCATTAAACTGAACAAATCAATGGTATTTTAATTAGTGATATTTATTGAGTCCCTCCCCACAAGGAATTTATCAGATGCTTTCCTAATTCATCATTTTATTGCGAAAAGATTAAAGCAGAACATGAGGACACTTAATTTTTCAATTTTATGTGTTTACTTGGTGAGTTCCTTTTTGGCTCCAAACAGAAATTAACTGGCAGAACTAATAGTTACTGATGATGTTGTTACAAAAGTAAGAAGGTAAACAAAAGCATATTAATGTTCCCTCAAGAATGAAATGGGAGATGCATGTGTGGTTTTTTACAGAGATTTTTCTGACATTATGTTATACTACTGTATGGAACTAATTGTATGGAACTAATATTGCTAAGCGAAGGTCCTGTGAATATCAATTTAAAGAAATGGGAAGAGAAAATTCATGGTTTATCAAAGGGCACTTGTACGAAAGACAGGTTTTTCAGCATTAAGAAAGTGTTGTGAAGAATGCTAAGCTAAAAAATGCTATGTCCTAGTTCCCATGCTGTGGTTATACCACTGTGAAATGTAAAAATCCAACCAACGAAGCTACTGAAGTATCAGTCGGGAGGTAGTTTGAAGCACTGTTTTCTCGGGAAAATGTTTTATTTATAATTAACCTCAAAATAATGGAAGAGGAAAAAACAAGCATGTCAGCAGAGAGAAAGAGGAAGTTTGGCGTACAGAAAGCAAAGTATTCCTGGGTGAAGTCACACAGAGCATATTCTTGAGTAAATTGGCAGAAATAACCTAACATTACTTAGGAAAGATGACCGTTCCCTCTCTTATTCTCTCTGCTCTCCTTCTCTCTTCCCTCCATTGTGACTGTGGGCAAGTCACTTCACTTCTCTGTGCCTCAGTGACCTCATCTGTAAAATGGGGATTAACTGTGAGCCTCATGTGGGACGACCTGATGACCCTGTATCTACCCCAGCACTTAGAACAGTGCTCTGCACATAGTAAGTGCTTAACAAATACCAATATCATTATTATTATTATTATTACCCCAGCGCTTAGAACGGTGCGTGGCACATAGTAAGCTCTTAACAAATACCAACATTATTATTATTAGTAGTACTCTCCCAAGCTGTTAGTATGGTGCTCTGTACACAGTAAGCCCTCAGAAAACACGAATGATCGACTGATAGTAGGAGTAGTAATAAAGTTATTTATTAGTCATCCCCTGAGTTTGATGTTCTGTACTTCGGCATTTAGGAAAGTACAAGAGGAAACAGGAGACACAGCCCCTGCCTACAAGAAGTTTCTCTCATTCTATAGTACAGGTATATATCAGACACTCCAGAGTTACTGAATATCAATGAAATCAAATTAAACTTTAGAAGATAAAGTTTGGTTTGCACTGTAGCATCTTCATTTTACCCTATAGGATTTCCTAAGCATAATAACAACGCCGTACTTGATTAAACCAATACTCCATCTATCCCAGCGTTCCATTTCCGACAGTCACACCAAAGGAAGAGTCTGATCACATCCTCCTGATAAGGAAGCAACCATCTAACATTTTCCATCTAATAGCACATCATGGACTATCATTGTTAATTTCTTCTTGATCCCTCTAAAGTCCATAACTTTTCCTTTTAACAACCCGTCTTGGAATGTAATTATGAAACTAATCTCTCTTGATCCTAAAAGATTTCCCTCTAAAAAAACCCTTCTAGGAGTCATTGTCCAATTTCCTTTCTGAATGTAAACTTTGAAGCAGCTCCATGTAGCTCCATGACATCAGTCTTGGAAATGTGTTTTTGCCCCGGGGCCTTTTTCCTTATCTCTCCTCATCTGTGACAGCTGCTTCTAACTACCGAAGACTTCTTTATTGCTCTTTGCTGGAAAAGGAGGTAAAAACCACTACATTTCTGAAAAATGTGATTGTTGACTTCATTTCTAGTCTTTATTTATTGAGCGCTCACTGTGCGCAGAGCACTGTACTAAGTGCTTGGGAGAGTACAATACCACAGAATTAGCAGATAGATCCCTTCCCATAACAAACTTACAGTCTAGAAGGGGAGACCGACATTAATAAGAATAAATAAATAATTTATAATAATTTAAAGATGTGTACATAAGTGCTGTGGGGTTGGAAAACAATCAAATATCCAGAGGTCACAGATGGAAAGTATATAATGAAAACATATATAGGTGACGTAAAAACAGAGCAAAGCATGCATTTTCGGGGCAGAGCGAGTTACAAAAGAGTGTTAATTAAGAGAAATATGATATTTAAAACTGAACTTCTCATCTTCCCTCCTCCTCTTTCTCCACAACCTTGGTGTAATCGTCCAATCCTCACAATCGTTCAGCTCTCACATTTATTTAACTGCTAAACCCTGCTAGTTTGTCCTCCATAACGTTTCCCAAATCCGCCCCATGCTCTCCACCCAAACAGCCATTAACTTGGCCCAAGCCCTCCCCATACCATGTTAGACTATTTAATAAGCTTACTCTCTGGTCTTTCTTCTTCCAGCCCCTCTCCACTTCAGTAAATATATATAAAATGTATAAAATATACTTTGTGTTGCTGCCTGGACCATCTTCCTGAACTGTCTGTCATCACCTGTGTTCCCACTCAGAAGCCTCCAATAGCTACCCTTCTTCCTCTGCATTAAGCAAAAAATCCTATCGTGGGCTTCAAGGTTTTCCCTCAGTTTTCCCCATCTTCCGCCCCTCATTAGGAGAAGCAGTGTGGCCTAGTGGAGAAAGCACAGGCCTGGGAGTCAGAGGACCTGGATTCTAATCCTACTTCTGCCACTTGTCTACTATATAACCCTGGACAAGTCAGTTCACTTCTCTGTGCCTCAGTTCCCTCATCTGTAAAATGGGGATTAAAACTGTGAGCCCTATGTGAGACAGGGATTGTGTCCAACTCGATTAACTTGTACCTACCCCAGCACTTAGAACAGTGTTTGGCACAGCACTTAACAAATACTATTATAAGCATTATGACTATTATATTTCACCCACTACTCTCAATCAATCTATGGCATTTTTCAAGCATCTCCTGAGTGATTATTGTGGCTTAATGGAAAGAGCCCAGGCTTGGGAGTCAGAGGTCATGGGTTCTAATCCCATCTCTGCCACGTGTTAGCTGTGTGACCTTGGGCAAGTCACTTAACTTCTCTGTGTCTCAGTTACCTCATCTGTAAAATGGGGACAAAGACTGTGAGCCCCATATGGGACAATCTGATTACTTTATATCTACCCCAGCGCTTAGAACAGTGCTTGGCACATAGTAAGTGCTTAACAAATACCATCATCATTATTATTATTATTACTGACTGCTTGAGAGAGTACAACTGTAGAAATACCTACAGTCCCTGACCTCAGGGAGGTTCAGTTTAACGAGAAAAATAAATGAAATTATTTATGTTTACGAAAGGAGGAAGAATAACAGCACAGTTAGAAACAGACAAACATATTCATTGATTAATCATATTTATCGAGCACTTGCTGTGTGCAAAGCACTGTACTAAGTGCTTGGGAGAGTACAGTATAACAATAAACAGACACATTCCCTGTTTACAACAAGCTCACAGTTTAAAGAGGGACACAGACAATAATATACATAAGTAAATGAATGAATAAACTATAGATAAGTATTTATATATGTATAAGTTGAATAAATCATTGAATGTACAAATATATTGAGTGCTTCCCAGCACGCCTTCCTTACTTCTCCCAGACTCATCTTCTAGCTGCACTTTGGGCTCGATTCCCCCACCTTTGGCCCTCTGTTTCCCCTGGTTCCCTTGGCCTGAAACTTCCTCCCCACTCCACATCCTACACACCTCATCTTTGAACTCTTCCTAAAATCCCTCCTTTCCCAGGAAATGTTTACCATTTGATTCCTAATAATCCAACAGCCACCTTGGCACTTAAGAATACATAATGATAATAATAATAATAATAATGTTGGTATTTGTTAAGTGCATACTGTGTGCAGAGCACTGTTCTAAGCGCTGGGGTAGATACAGGGTAATCAGGTTGTCCCACGTGAGGCTCACAGTCTTAATCCCCATTTTACAGATGAAAGAACTGAGGCACAGAGAAGTTAAGTGACTTGCCCACAGCCACACAGCTGACTAGTGGTAACCATCCTCAGTACTTTTATATGTGTTGGTCTGTACATTTGATTATTCAGCTATTTTATTCTGACATCTGCACTACTCTCTATCTCACCCTAGTTCTTGTCCTGCTCCTACTCCTTCAGGTCTCTTCCATTAGCTTGTAAGCTCCTTGCGGGCAAGAAATCTGTGTTTTCCTGCTGCTTACTCCCCCAAAACCTTAGTTCAGTACTCTGCTCTCTGTAGGTGCTCAGTAAATACCAAATTAATTGCTTGATTCAGAATAGAGAGCACTGCTGTGTAAATAGTGATTCCAAACTCATGCACTATTGACGGAAAAATATGAAAGGAAGAAGAAAAATGGTCAGACACATTAGTCTCCGCTTACGAATTCCCTTCGGCCATAGAGCAAAATGTAATTCAGGAATTTGGGAATCTCACAATTTAAAAAAGACAAGTAACCAGGCAAGTTGTTGACAAGGGTGAATGTAATTGTTAGTTTAGCATCTTTATAGTGGCCAGGAAGGAAGCAAACTGCGATGCTCCTCAGAGGAAGTTTGAGAAGGAAACAGAAATCTCTAACACCCTAAAATGGAAAAAAATGCAGGTGTCTTTTGGACGGTTGTCATTTTTTTAATACATTCTTTGCAGGACCTGTTAAAGTGGAGGCTCTTAACAAATGTCAGTTAGAATATTAAGAACTATTATTCATTCATTCAGTAGTATTTATTGAAACCTTACTGTGTACAAAGCAGTGTACTAAGTGCTTGGGAGAGTACAATATAACAATAAACGGACACATTCCCTGCCCACAATAAGCTTACAGTCTAAAGTCTTAGAGACAGACATAATCACAACTGGTTTGGGCACCAGCCCCCCAAAATGGAATAAATGTATTAAATCAATTATATGGACTTTTGAGGGTCTAGTCTTCCATCAGGAGCTAGCAAAAATCTTTCTACTAAATTTTGAGGCTTGTTTACTTTCCTTCTTTCTCTTCCATGTGTTTCAGAACCTATATACACATGATCCCAGTGTACAGCTCTGACTGGGTCTCAGAATTTGGGAGCTGGAAGGAGAGACTGGCTTATTTGAACACCCAGCTGGAGCTACCACCGTCCTAACTTATTTCCAGAGGAAACACAACTGGGGTACTTCTGGGCATGTATGATTTACTCATGACCCATTTCTGTACGACCACACGCGTATAAATGAGCCACGGTCCCACGGCTGTCACCTCCCTGGGCCGAGGATGCTCTGCTCAGTCCAAGTTCGTCTGGTCTTTTCCGTGGGCTGGGCCAGGCTGAAGCTTGGGGTCCATCAGAGGTCTGACACACACCCTCCCATTCATTTTGGGCCCCATGTAACTATAACTATCTTGTTCATTGGTAGCAAGTGCTGGGGAAAGAGTCCTAGTTGCAGAGATCTTATCGCAACTTAATAATAATAATAAATGTGGTATTTGTAAAGTGCTTACTATGTGCCAGGCACTGTACTAAGCCCTGGGGTAGATATGAGATAATCAGGTTAGACACAGTCCCTATCCCACATAGGACTCACAGTTTCAGTCGCCATTTTACAGAAGAGGTAACTGAGGCACAGAGAAGTGACTTGCCCAAGGTCACACAGCAGATAAGTGACAGAGTTGGGATTAGTACCCAGCTCCTGACTCCCAGGTCTGTCCTCTATCATTAAGCCACGCTGCTTTTCTAGAGGATCCACATTAATCCAAGCACTTATCCTATCCCATAATTCATTTTTATTAATGTCCTCCCCACGCCCCCCCACTAGGCTCATAAGCTCCTTGTGGGCAGGGAACCTCTCTGCCAACTCTGTTATATTGAGAAGCAGAATGGCGTAGTGGATAGAGCACGGGCCTAGGAGTCAGCAGGTCATGGTTTCTAATCCTGGCTCCCCCACTTGTCTGCTGTGTGACCCCCTGGGCAAGTTACTTCACTGCTCTCTGCCTCTGTTATCTCATCTGTAAAATGGGGATGAAGACTGCGAGCCCCAAATGGGACAGGGACTGTGTCCAACCTGATTATCTTGAATCTACCTAGTGCTTAGAACAGTGCTTGGCACATTAGTAAGCGCTTAGCAAATACCATCGTTATTATATTGTACTCTCCCAAGAGCTTAGTACAATGCTCTGCACACAGTAAGTGCTCAATAAAAATGATTGATTGATATCACAAGGTCTCTTCCACTACTCGTGTGGGCTTTATATTTTCCATTCCAATGGGAAATAATTGATGCAGGGAACTAGATAACCAATTAGAACATTATCCTCTTAATGCAGTTGGGCTTCTGGAGAGCTTGGGAGAGCTGTCTTTGCAGGTGGAAGAGAGCAGAAGGCTTATTGACGTAATTGTCAAATTATAAATTGGGTTTTCAGGACTCTGCTGACAACCTAGAGCGTACCGCTTTTTTCACTGAAGATCTGATGTCACTGATATTTTACCTTATCCTGTAATCAGAACAGGGCGTTAGATAGCAACACATCTAGGACTTTTACAATTTTCCGAAATAACTTCAAATTGGTGGTAAACATCTACCAGTTTCTCCCCTTGGTATTACAAGTTCTCTTTCCTGTCACATGGTTCTTTATCACCATAGATCATCTTAGCAGTAACCGCCATAATTAGGCAATTTCTCAACTGCTTTTTGTTCCAATAATAATTTCTATTAAAGAGTTGCTGGAGGGACATTTAGGGTGGATGTACTCTGGCACTTCCTGTTTAGCCGTATGAGAAGCAGCATGTCCTAGTGGAAAAAATTGGGGCGTGGGAGTCAGAGGACCTGAGCTCTAATCCCAGCTCTGCCACTCGAGCAGGTCACTTAACGTCTCTGTACCTCAGTTTCCTCATCCGTAAAATGAGGATTAAATACCAGACCTCCCCCTCCTCTTAGACTATGTGGACAGTAAATATGTCTGACCTGATTATCTTGTATCAGCCCCAGTGCTTACTACAGTGCTTGGCACCTAGTAAGAGCTTAATAAATACCAAAATTATTATTGTTAGTTAGTGGACATCTTTGAGGACTTTCCATGTACTTTCTACATAGCATTGGGGACTTGTATTAACAACCAGAAAAAAGTTAACATTGTCTTTAAGATTTAGTTTAGCATAATAGAGATTTTGAGGGATGGTCAGCTAAGTAGATAATAGTTTGAAAATCCTCATTTCGATTACAGGGAAAATATTTGAAGTTTTGAAATGCCAGTTTTTTTCTGCAACAATTAAAGGACTAATAATAATCTTGGTATTTGTTAAGCGCTTACTATGTGCAGAGCACTGTTCTAAGCGCTGGGGTAGACACGGAGTAATCATGTTGTCCCACGTGAGGCTCACAGTCTTCATCTCCATTTTACAGATGAGGTAACTGAGGCACAGAGAAGTTAAATGACTTGCCCACAGTCACACAGCTGACAAGTGGCAGAGCCGGGATTCAAACCCATGATCTCTGACTCTCAAGCCGGGGTCTTTCCACTGAGCCACACTGCTTTTCACACAGTAAATTTTCAAATAAAGTAGAATTAAACTTAAAACCGAGTATTTTCTCCCTGGAATATGCAAATAGGCAAAATTATAGGTAGAATTCCATTTTAAGTGGAAGGGATCAAATCAATCAGTGGTATTTACTGAGCTCTTACGAAATACAGAGCCCTATTCCGAGCACATGGGAGACTATGATGCAATAAACACATTTCCTGCACTTACGTCTGAAGGGGAAGACAGTCATTAAAATAAGTTACAGATAGGGGAAATGGCAGAATGTGAAGATATGTGCATAAGTGCTGTGGGACTGAGGGTGGGGTGACAATCAGGTGCACCAAGGGTACAGATCCAGGTGAATAGAGGATGCAGAAAGGTGGGCAATAGGGGGAAAGGGAATTCAGTCAGGAAAGGTCTTTTGGAGGAGTTATACTTTTCATAGAGCTTTGAAGGTAGGAAGAGGAGGTGGGTCAGGGAAAGGGGAGTTCCAGGCCAGAGGGATGTGGAAGAAAAACTTTACAGACTCTCCGATGTGTTTAGAAAGGGGTAGAATAATGATGGCGTTTGTTAAGCGCTTCCTATGTGCCAAGCACCGGTCTAAGCACTGGGGGATTACAAGTTGGTCAGGTTGTCCCACCTGGGGCTCACAGTTTTAATCCCCATTTTACAGATGAGGTAACTGAGGCACAGAGAAGTTAAGTGACTTTTCCAAGGTCACACAGCTGCTAAGTGGCGGAGTCAGGATTAGAACCCATGACCTCTGACTCCCCAACCCGTGCTCTTTCCACTGAGCCACGCTGCTTCAGGGACAAGTATGTCAGAGACCAAGTTTCATTACTACAAACACTTCATCCTGCACAAAGTAGGGTTAGAGGTTGAGCAACAGAGATTCCCCTATTCGTCAAGGCCAGCTCAACTTCAAGGAATACAGAGTTTCTTTATTCATTATTCATTATAAAGCATTAATACTGCATTCATAATTATCAGAACAATATAGTATGAAAAATACTTTAGGATAGAAAGCAGTGAATCCCTGGGGCTTTTTCTGTTTAGCCCTGGACTTCCTTTGATATGGTGAGTAACTGGGCCGGGAACTTGATTAGTTCAAGGACATGGTTTTACCATGTTATAATGTGCTTGACTCAGATTGAGCTTGGCTACTCGATTTGAATCAATCATGAAACCAAGTTATTTGAGTCAATCGAATGACCAAGTTATTTGATTTGGTCAAATGTCTGGGCTTGGCTTTGAGTAAATCAAGTAACCAGGTAGTCTGGGTTAATCAAACTGCTGGGCTTATTTGATTGAATCAAGTAACCAAGGCTGGAGTCAATCAACTCATCGGGCACACCCAAAGCAGTCCAGCGGGCCTAGGCAGAGGGAAAGGTCAGAGAGAAAGGTGGATAAATGCAGATCCTTGACCATTGTGCTTCCAGGGAGGACGTGGGCTTGGAATCAGCAGCAGGAGAGATGGGAATGAAGTACAAAGAGTAGATTGGCAATAGAGGTGTTGGGTTAGGGTTGTGGTAGGAGATCAGAGATCAATAACAGGGGTAGAGATGATCGAGTTCCTGGAAGCTGATGGAAAGGAGTTCCTTTTCAGTGCAGAAGTGGATGGGCCAACTATGGAGGTTTTTGAGGAGTGGGAATATATGGACCGAATGGCGTTTTAGAAAAATGATCCAGGCAGCAGAGTGAAGTAGGGACCGGAAAGGGGAGTGACAGGAGGCAACTGTGACCTTGGGCAAATCACTTCACTTCTCTGGGCCTCTTACCTCATCTGTAAAATGGGGATTAAGATTGCGAGTCTCACGTGGGACAAGGACTGTATCCAACTTGATTATCTTGATTATCTACCCCAGCTCTCAGAAGAGCACCTGGCACATAGTAAGCACTTAACAAATGTCATTAAAAGAAAGAAAAAGGCAGTCATCCGGGAGGCTGATGTAGTAGTCAAGGCAAGTTAGGTTATGTGCTTGGATGAATGTGGCTGGAGGGGGAGAGTCAGATTCTAGAGCTGTCATAAAGGTAGAACTGACAGGATTTGGTGACAGACCGAATATGCAGGTTGAGAGAAATGAGTTAGGGATAATACCAAGAGATGGGCTTTGGAGATAGGAAGGATAGGGGTGTTGTCTATGGTGAGGGGAAAGGTTTTGGTGGGAAGATGAGGAATTCTGTTTTAGATATATTTATTTTGAGGAATTGGTGGGACATCCAAGTAGAGCTGTTGTGGAAACAGGAGGAATTGCAAGGCTGCAGAGGAGAGAATCATCCACGTAGACATGGTAGCTGTATCGTACTCTCCCAAGGACTTGGTACAGTGCTCTGCACAGAGTAAGTACTCAATATGAGTGATTGAGTGATTGAAGCAGTAGGACAGAATGAGTTTTCCAATGGAGTGGGTGCAGATGGAGAATAGAAGAGAATAGATGGTTGTTGAAACTTTTAAAGACCCATTCTCCTTGAATGGCTCTTAAAAAGAGAAGCAGTGTGGTATAGTGGGAAAAGCACGGGCCTGGGAGACAGAGGTCCTGGTTTCTAATCCTGGCTCTGCCAAATGCTTGCGGTGTGACCTTAGGCAAGTCACTTAACTTCTCCATGCCTCACTTCTCCTGATCTCCCTCCTGTTTAGATTGTGAGGCCCATGTGGGACACTGACTGTCACCAACCTAAATCACTTCTATCTATCCCAGCGCTTAGAAGGTTGTTGGACACAAAGTGTGTACTTAACAAATAACATTAAAAATATACATACAGGGAACTGTGACAATCTCTGTGCTTTTACAAAGTGGTGTAAAAGGTGTGCAAAACATTTTTTGTTCTTTCTTTGCAGACTATGTGGAGGGAGGTTGAGAAAATACACCAGAAACATTAACTATAATTTTGGGGTTGTTTTGCATGCCATCTGGAAGGATCACTGGCCTTCAGAAATTACTTTAGATGGGATAGAGGTCATTGTCAGTTATGTCAGCTTTGAAGGTGAAAGATGCACCACCTTTTCTGACCACAACTACATCACTTCTGACTTAATGACTTTGATTTTCTCTCTCAGTTTAACTCGAAAATGTGCCAGTTCCTCCTCAGTAATATTTCCTTGCTGTATCCCCTTTTCTTCACCCTTACAACTACCCCCCTGCTAATATCCCTGAACACTTCCTAGCAGAACTATTATGCAAGCCTCTCTATTGTTCCTCTTGCCTCTACTTTGTTCCATTTTCACTCTCTTACCTATTGTGTTGGCAGAACAACAAGTGAAGGACATTATTCCCTGCCTTGAAATCTTGACCCCACCAAAGCCCTGGATCATTGGTTTCATGCATCATCTCCTCATGGCTCCATGGAAAGAGCACGGGCTTGGGAGTCAGAGGTCATGGGTTCTAATCCTGGCTCTGCCACTTGTCAGCTGTGTGACTTTGGGCAAGTCACTTAACTTCTCTGTGCCTCAGTTCCCTCATCTGTAAAATGGGGATTAAGGCTGTGAGCCCCACGTGGGACAACCTGATTCCCCTGTGTTTACCCCAGTGCTTAGAACAGTGCTCTGCACATAGTAAGCGCTTAACAAATGCCAACATTATTATCCTCTAGAGTGTAAGCTCGTTGTGGTCGGGGAATGTGTCTGCTTATTGTTACAGTGTACTCTCCCAAGTGCTCAGTATACTGCTCTGTAAACGGTAAGCACTCAATACGACTGAATGGACTGAATTTATCTCTCTGCCTGCTATAAGGCTCCCAATAAAATCTCCTATCCTCACTTGCTCTCAAATCCCACCCCAATCCACACTCACACCAGTCTACTTGCTTTGAACAACTCATCCTTCAGAGCCCTTCTGAAAAACTGCTTCCTTCAGAAGACAGTCCCTGATTTATCCATGCCACAATCCCAGTTATGACTTCCACAGCCACCTCAGCACTCATTTATTTATGTTTTACTTTTTATTAATCTATCCACTTATGTTATTTTTATCTAGTCTCCTGTAATTTAAACTGTTGTATATTCATCAACTGACATACGCTTTTCTTCCACAGTAGATGGTCTGTTGTTGCTGTGCTTAGAACAGTACTTTGCACACAATGAGTGTTCAATAAAAGTTGTCAGTGCTGAGGCTGAAAACCAGTGGGAAAAGATCAAATAAGCTCAGTTTGCTCAAAAGGCTTGGAAGCAGCTGTTGTCTTCCCAGAATTTCCAAAGTTTATTTCATCGCGATTCAATATTTGGTACAGTCACACAACGAATTCGCTGTCTTTAATGGTCGAAGATAGCAATGTCGACAGGGGCTAAACAAATCCCAATCATTTTCCATATTTATATGTCAGTTCTCCTTTAAAACTTATTTTCACACTGTGTTTCAGCTCAAATGCTGTTCAGAATTAGGGAATGTTCATCCAAAAATGTTTATCTTACCTGGATAGTACATGATGTGGTCTGAAAAAAAATAGCCATATGTATGCATGCAACATTGAATAAAGCGAGCGAGTAGTAATACATGTTTTCCTTAATGTGGGGTTCGTCAATAACCTAATACCCAACTTATAAGAAAATTGGCAGTACTTATTAAAGCCAGAGGTTTCATTTCTGAGGTTAATAGCTTTTTTTCTCTCTATTTTTTGTCAGTTCGGAGAGATTTTGCTGTCCTGGAAGATGGAGCCTTGGCTCATTGCTTAGAAGAAAAAGAAAGTAAGAGCTTAGCCTTAATTCTAACAACAAAACAAGCTCAAGAGAACAAAATAAATAAACCAGACATCCAGTAGCAGGCTGTTTGCTGACAACCTTGGGGATCGTGGTGACAGGAATAATCATAGGTGACCGTATATCCTCTCTCCCCCTGAAATTATTCTTGTCCATCTTTGGCGTTTACAGCCTTCAAATATTGACAATAAAATACTTTTGTAGCTTAAAGTCTATCATAAACATTATCTTCATCCTCCCAGTATTTGCATTATCCCAGGGATAATCCAAATTAGTATCTGCGTTTTACAGTTGAAGAATCTCAGCTGATGGTTGTTAGTTTGTTGTTGTTTTTTTCCAACAGTTCAAAGTAAGTCAGGGGCCTTTGCAGGGTTTTATTGAGTAATTTGTTTAGCCTCTCCTAAATTCTTCCTGAATTGTTAGCATAGACAAGCTTTAAATTTCTTCTTATAAATCTGCCTTCTGATCAAATAATGTTTTTGTTGCTCCTCTCTAACTCCATTATAGTTGATGTTTGGAATAAAGTACTTTGTTAGCCCAGGATGCATTTAGAGCTAATTGTAAAGAGCTTTTGAGGCAATGGTTGGACCAGAGCCCACGGCAAATGCAAAGGTCTTAAAAATGGTCACTGGGATGTAGCTGTTCTACCACCGGATGAATATTCCAAATGAAATAAAAACATCCTTTATTTCTTCATGTCACCAATTGGGATGTAATGACTCAAAGTTTAGGATATATGAAAGGCAGAGATACAGACCATAGCTCAACACGTTAGACAAGTCTTTGAGCAAAACCTCCCCACCGAGCACCCCAAGTTCGAATCTCCACGAGAAGCGGCATGGCCTAGTGGATAGAGCGTGGGCCTGGGAGTCAGAAGGACCTGGGTTCTAGTGCCTGCTCCTCCATTTGTCTGCTGTGTGACCCTAGGTAAGTCACTTCACATCTCTGTGCCTGTTACCTCATCTGTAAAATGGGAATTAAGACTGAGAGCCCCATGTAGGGCAGGGACTGTAACCAACCTGATTAGCTGTATCTACCCCAGCATTTAATACAGTGCCTGGCACAGAATAAGTGCTTAACAATTACCAAAAAAAAGAAAATCACTTTGAAAAATATCATATTCCAAGGACAGTTTTCAAGATTAATACAGATACAAGCTGTGGGCAGGGAACATATCTGCCAACTCTGTTGTATTGTACTCGCTCAAGCGCTTAGTACAATGCTCTGCACATAATAAGCACTAAATAAGTATTAGCCAGTCAGTCACAGTTATTGAGTGCTTATGGTTTGCCGAGCACTCTACTACCACTTGGGAGAGTAGAATATAGCAATAAACAGACACATTCCCTGCCCACAAGATGATATTATAAGGAAAAATTTGTCCTCTGCAATGACTACCCTTAGCAGATCATTTCTCCCTTGGGATTCTCAGAATTCCAAATTTTCAAGTCCAGTACCATCTGGTGGTAACAAATAAAGTGGTTTGTCCCAGGTTTGCCTTCCAATGGGATTCATGATAAATAATAATTGTGGTATTTGTTAAGCGCTTACTATGTGCCAGGCCCTGTACTAAGCGCTGGGTCGGATAGCAGCAAATTGGGTTGGACACAGGCCAGGGATGCTGTCCACTGCATCTGGAGCAGAGTTCCCCATCAACTGTATTTACTGAGTGCTTCTGTGTGCAGAGCACTGTACTGAGCACTTGGGAGAACATAATAGAGTGGAGTTGGTAGATAAGTTCCCCACCCACATCGAGCTTACAGTCCAGAGAGGGAGATGGATGTTAATATATATAAATCAATTATAACTATGTATAAGTGCTGAGGGGCTGGGGGAAGGGTGAATAAAGTTACAGATGAGGTAACTGAGGCACAGAGAAGTAACACAGCTGTCCTGGAGTGTCCTCCCTCCTCACCTCCACCACACTAAGTCTCTTCTCCTCTTCAAAGCCCTACTGAGAGCTCACCTCCTCCAAGAGGGCTTCCCAGACTGAGCTTCCCCTTTTCCCTCTGCTCCCTCTGCTCCCTCTCTGCTCCCCTTCTGCCCTCTGCTCCCTCCCCCTTCCCCCCTTCACCTCCCCTCAGCTAAGCCCCCTTTCCTTCTGCTCCTCCCCCTCTCCCTTCCACTCCCCTCAGCACTGTGCTCATTTGGATATATTTTTATTACCCTATTTATTTTGTTAACGAGGTGTACATCCCCTCGATTCTATTTATCGTGATTATGTTGTCTTGTTTTTGTCCGTCTGACTCCCCCGATTAGACTGTGAGCCCATCATTGGGCAGGGATTGTCTCTATCTGTTGCTGAATTGTATATTCCAAGCGCTTAGCACAGTGCTCTGCACATAGTAGGTGCTCAACAAATACTATTGAATGAATGAATAAAATTACTTGCCCAAGGTCACAAGCAGACACGTGGCGGAGTCTGGATTAGAACTCATGACCTTCTGACTCCCAGGCCCATGCTTTATCCACTACAGCATGCTGCTTCTCTAAGACAACTTTGGAGATCCTGGCATCCCTACTGAAAGTGAGACTGGAGCCTATCAGCCCCACAGTCACAGCCTGGCCAGAGATGCTGTCCACTGCAGCTGGAGCAGAGTTCCCCATCAATCGTATTTACTGAGTGCTTCTATGTGCAGAGCACTGTACTGAACACTTGGGAGAACATAATAGAGCGGAGTTGGTAGATGAGTTCCCCACCCGCATCGAGCTTACCGTACAGAGAGGGAGACGGAGGTTAATATAAATAAATCAATTATGACTATGTATAAGTGCTGAGGGGCCGGGGGAAGGGTGAATAAAGTTTGCAAATTCAAGTGCAAGGGTGAGGCAGAAGAGAGTGGGAGAAGAGGAAATGAAGGTTTAGTAGAGGAAGGCCTCTTACAGGAGATGTGCTTTTAATAAGGTTTTTGAAGGAGGAAGAGTGATTGTCTGTTGGAGATGAAGAGGGAGGATGTTCCAGGCCAGAGGCAGGACGTGGGCAAGAGGTTGGAGGTGAGGTAGATGAGACTGAGGTTCAGTGTGAGTAGGTTGGCATTAATGAAGTAAAGTGTGTGGGCTGGGTTGTAGTAGGAAAACAGCCAGGTAAGGTAGGAGGGGGCAAGGTGATTGCTTCAAAACTGATAGCAGGGAGTTTCTGTGTGTTGAGGAGGTGACCCTTTGTTCTTGACCCCCTCCAATCTGGCTTCCTCCCCCTTCGCTCCACAGAAACCACCTTCTCAGAGGTCCCAAATGATCTCCTTTTTGCCAAATCCAGTGGCCTCCATTCCATCCTAATCCTTCTTGAACTCTCGGCTGCCTTTGACTCTTGTCAACCATCCCCTTCTGGAAACATGATCCAACCTTGGCTTTGCTGACACTGTCCACTCCTAGTTCTCCTCCTCTCTCTCTGGGTGCTCATTTTCAGTCTCTTTTGTGGGTTCCTCCTCTACTTCCCACCCCTAACTGTGGGAGTCCCTCGAGGCTCAATTCTGGGTCCCCTTCTGTTCTCCGACTGCACCCACTCCCTTGGAAAACTCATTTGCTCCCATGGGTTCAGCAACTGTCTCTATGCAGATAATTCCCATATCTACATCTCCAGCCCCAATCGCTCTCCTTCTCTGCAGTCTCCCATTTCCTCCTGCCCTCAGGACATTTCTTTATGGATATTCTGCTGACACCTCAAACTTAACATGTACAAAACTAAACTCCTTATGTTCCACCCAAATCCTGTCCTATCTTTCCCATCCCCGTTGTCAACACTCCTATCCTCCGTATCTCACAAACCCGTAACCTTCATCTTTCTCATTCCACCCACATTTTCTGTCACTAAATCCTGTTGGCTCTACCCTCACAACATGGCTAAAATCTGCCCTTTCCTCTCCATCCTAACTGCTACCCTGCTGAGCCAAGCACTTACCCTGTCCTGCCATGACTACTATATCCGCTTCCTTGCTGACCTCCTGACCTCCTGTCTCTCCCCACTCCCATCAATACTTCACTCTGCTGCACAGATCATTTATCAACAAAAATGTTCAGTCCAGGTTTCCCAACCCTTCAAAAATCTCCAGTGGTTGCCCATCCAGCTCCACATCAAACAGAAACTCCTTGCTACTGATTTTAAAGCACTCAATCAACTCACCGCCCCCCCACCTTACCTCCCTACTCTCCTTTAGCCCCCACACTCTGCTCCTCTAGCTCCAGCCTACTCACTGTGTCCCCATCACGTCCATCTCGCCGCCAACCCCTTTCCTACGTCCTCCCCCAGGGTGGAACTCCCTCCCTGCTCCATATATGCCAGAACAGCACTCTCTCCCTCTTCAAAGCTTTATTAAGGTCACATCTCCTTCAAGAGGTCTTCTAAAATTAAGCCCTCTTCTCACTGGCTTGCTCTCCCTTCTGCATCACCTATGCAGTTGGATCTGTGACCTGAGGCTGTTTGATATTCTCCCCACCCCCAACCCCACCTCATTTATGTTCATATCTTTAAATTATATATTATAAATTACTTGTTTATTCATGTGAGTGTCTATCTCCCCCTCTAGACTGCAAGCTCATTATGGGCTGAGAATGTCTGCTAATTGTGTTGTTTTGAACACTCCCAAGCACTTAACAAATAACATCATTATTATTATTACCTAGTACAGTGCTCTGAGCATAAGTGCTCAATAAGTAGGATTGATTGATTGATTGATTGACCTCTCGCCCATTCCCTGCCTGTACCCTGGAACCCCTGCCCTCTTCAAATCCTATGGACAGTCACTCTCCTCACCTCAAATCCTTCTTGAAGGTTTACCTCCTTCAAGAG
Organism: Ornithorhynchus anatinus; assembly: GCF_004115215.2. NCBI lineage: Eukaryota > Metazoa > Chordata > Mammalia > Monotremata > Ornithorhynchidae > Ornithorhynchus > Ornithorhynchus anatinus. The sequence continues at coordinate 70,549,091 of NC_041732.1, read as the reverse complement.
GCCTTTGTGACTAAGGCCTCATTTCCTGTTCTCCCATTCCCTTCTGCATTTCCCTTGAACTTGGATTTTTTCTCTTATTCACTCCTTCCTTGGCCCCACAGCACTTAGGTACATAGCTGTAATTTATTTATTGACATTAATGTCTGTCTTCCCCTCTAGACTGTAAACTTGTGAGCAGGGAATGTGTCTACCAACTGTGTTATATTATATTCTGCCAATCACTTAGTACATGGCTCTGCACACAGTATTTGCTCAATAAATACAATCGATTGCTAAGTGGGTGGGTAAACACTGGAGGTTTTTGAGGAGTGGAGAAACATGGACTGAACGTTTTTAGTAGAAAAATGATTTGGGCAGCAGAGTGAAGTATGGACTGGAATGGAGTGAGATAGGAGACAGGGAGGTCAGCAAGGAGGTGATGCAATAAGCATGGATGGAAAAATTGAAAGTGGGGCACAGGATTTGGGTGGGAAGATAAGTAGTTATGTTTGGACATGTTAAATTTGAGGTATTGGTGGAACATCCAAGTAGAGATTTCCTAGAGGCAGAAGGCAGAGAAGCAGTGTGGCTCAGTGGAAAGAGCAGAGGCTTAGGAGTCAGAGGTCATGGGTTCTAATCCCAGCTCTGCCACCTGTCAGCTGTGTGACTTTGGGCAAGTCACTTAACTTCTCGGTGCCTGAGTTCCCTCATCTGTAAATTGGGGATTAAGACTGTGAGCCTCATGTGGGACAACCTGATTACCCTGTATCTATCCCAGCACTTAGAACAGTGCTCGGCACATAGTAAGCGCCTAACAAAGCAACATAAGTCCAGAGGTGAGAGAGCAGGGCTAGAGGTGTAGATTTGGGAATCATCCGCAAAGAGATGGTGGTTGAAGCCATGGGAGTGATTGAGTTCCCCAAGGGAGTAGATGTAGAATATAAGAGGGCCCATAACTGATCTTTGAGGGACTCCCACAGTTAAGGGCAGGGGGGGAAGCAAGAGGAAGAGCTCACAGAAGAGACTGAGAATGAGAAGACAGAAATAGGAGGAGAACCAAGAGAGGACACTGTCAATGATGTGAAGGTTGGATAAGGTTTCCAGTAGAAGGAGCGGTCAAAGCTGTCAGAGGAAGCTGAGAGGACGAGAAGGAGGAGGATGGAGTAGAGGTCATTGGATTTTTGCAAGAAGATCATTGGTGACCTATGAGAGAGAAGTTTCTATGTGGTGAAGGGGGTGGAAGTCAGATTGGAGGAAGACAAGGAGAAGGTTGGATGAGAAGAACTAGAGACAGTGGGTGTAGACAACTCAGCCAGGGAATTTGGAAAGGAATGGAAGGAGAGAGATGGGGCGATAACTGCAGGAAGTTGTGGGGTCAAGGGAGGGGTCAAGGGAGGGTTTTTTAGGGTAGGGGAGACATGAGCATGTTTGAAAGCAGTGGGGGAAAAATCATTGGAGAGTGAATAATTGAAGATGGCTCTCAAGGAGGGAAGAAGAAAGGGGACAAGCACTTTGAGAAGGTGCGAAGGGACGGGGTTGCGGGAGGGGGCGGATTTTGAGAGGAAGCAGACTATCTCCACTTGAGGTACTGTTGAGAAAGATGAGAGAGTTGAAGAAAGGGCAGGAGGAGGGAAGGACTGGAGAGGAGCGTGAGAGAATTTAGGGAGATTACACCTGGAGGTTTCAATTTTCTCAGTAAAGTACATGGCCAGGTCATTAGGGGGAAGAGATGGGGGAGGAGGGGAGACAGGGTTTTTGAGGAAGGAGTTAAAAGTCTAAAACAACTGGCGAGGGCAATGGTCATGGGAGCCATTAAGGATGGAGAAATAATGTTGCTAGGCAAAATTAAAGCAGGCAAGGATGGATTTGAAGTGGACGAGGTTAGTCCGATATCAATATTTCTGTTAGCTCCCATGGCTTGTGCAAAGGAGAGAAAGAAGCAGACTGTGGAGGTGATCCAGGACTGTGGGGTCAGTGGTACGAGATCAACAAAGGGATAGGGGAGCGAGTGAATTGAGTCCAATAGAGAGGGAGGTGTTGAAGGTGTCATTTTGGTCATCAAGAAAAGGTAGTTTTGGTATGGAGGCTAAATGAGGCACGATGACTTGAGAAAATTGGATGGGGTCAGAAGCTTGGAGGTCTCTGTGGGGGAACTTCTGTCCGTCTCCCCCAATTAGACTGTAAGCCCGTCAAACGGCAGGGACTGTCTCTATCTGTTGCCGACTTGTTCATCCCAAGTGCTTAGTACAGTGCTCTGCACATAGTAAGCGCTCAATAAATACTATTGAATGAATGAATGAATGGAACAGGACAGATTTATGGGGTTCAGGCCAAAAAAAAAATTATCATTATTACATGTTGACACTGTGGAACCTGCAGCAGTGAGGGGTTACAGCCTCCATCCCCTGGGGAGAAGGAGAAATAGAGGGAGCCATCATTTTTATGTATTTGTTTTTTTAACCTGAGAAACAGGGACTCTACTCTGAGGGCTCTTTGGATATATGGCAGCGGAGCACATGTGTGACTCACCTTTCAGGACCGGGTGATCCGACCCCAGAACTCTCACCGTAGAAGTGAAAATGCAACGTGTGCCCACCCTGAACCCCTAGTCCAGAAGGAGAGGGGCTCCTCTTGCCCAGACAGTCTTTGGAATCCAAAATGTGAAGCTTCCAGATCCTGCCGCTTTTTGTGAGTTCACAGCGAAATAGAACATGATGTATTGGAGTTGTGCATCTCTTTTGGGGGCCCAAAACTGAAGCAAAATTGAACAACTCCAGCCCCCCAAGAGTTTTAGCCTGGCCCTGGTGGGGCCATCACAGGCTAACAAACTGGTTATGTGCTATTTAAACAATAAGTGTTTTTCCTATTTTTTTTTTATTTATTCAGGGTATACTTGAACAGCACTATGCCTCTAACATTGAGAAGAACCAACTTGTTCAGAAGGACATTCAACCAACCAGGAAGCTGCAAGATGTAGAGAACCAGGAAAGGAAGCTTTGTAACTGTAACCAACAAATGTAAGAGTCTGAGTCACCTTTGCTTTTCTGATTTTTATTATATTTGAAATTTTTCTCTCATTTTCTTCTAACTCCATTCTCTTGACTCCTTGTCTTCCCACCCAAACTCTGTCCTTCCCCTTTCCCAGCACTGTAGACGGCACCACCATCCTGTCTCACAAGCCCGTGACCATGGAGTTATCCTTGACTCCTCTCTCTTATTCGACCCACATATTCAAGCCATCACTAAATCCTGTTCGTCCCACCCTCACAACATTGCTAAAATCCACCCATTCCTCTCCATTCAAACTACTACCATGTTAATACAATCACTCATCCTCTCCAAGATGGATCACTTTATCAGCCTCCTTGCTGACCTCCCAGACTGCTCTCTCTCCCCACCACACTCCAGATTTCACTCTGCTGTCTGCATCATTTTTCCACAAAAACATTCAGGACATGTCACCCTGCTCCTCAAAACACTCCAGTGGTTGCCCATCCACCTCCACATCAAACAAAAACTCCTCACCTTTGGCTTTAAAGGTGAGTCGTGCATCTCTTTTGGGGGCCCAAAACTGAAGCAAAATTGACCAACTCCAGCCCCCCAAGAGTTTTAGCCTGGCCCTGGTGGGGCCATCACAGGTTAACAAACTGGTTATGTGCTATTTAAACAATAAGTGTTTTTCCTATTTTTATTTATTCAGGGTATACTTGAACAGCACTATCCCACCTCACTACTCTCCTCTACAACTCAAGGTCATTTGCCTAAGGTACATAGCAGGTAAATAGCAGAGCTGTTATCAGAACCCAGGTCCCCTGACTCCCAGACCCGTGTAAGCCAGGCTGCTTCTCCTTTTCCTTTCTACTTCATCCTCTTTCATACAAGTCAGTGCATTGTGGAATTGACTAATTGAAAAGATGAAAAGAGCAAACACTCCTTTGGAAATATTGATAATTTATAACAGCGTGGCCTAATGGATAGAGCATAGGCCTGGGAGTCAGAAGGACGAGGCTCCTAATCCTGGCTTCTACCACGTGTCTGCTGTGTGACCTTGGGCAAGTCACTTCACTTCTCTGGGCCTCAGTTCCCTCATCTATAAAAGGGGGATTAAGACTGTGAGCCCTGTGTGGAACAGGGACTGATTCAACCAGATTATCTTCTGTCTATTCCAGCACTTAATACGGTACCTGGCAGGTAGTAAGTGCTTAAGAAATATGATAATTGATAATAATAAAAATAAATATGTGCTATATTAATAATTATTATTATAGCAGCATGGTCCAACTTTGAGATCACGGGTTAGCCACAGCCTGCCAGGTCCCCACTGTGGCCGACGGACCCCTTCTCCTTGTATCCGGCAGCCCTTAGCACCTGAATCTGGTTCCTGCTAGACCACTTGAGTTTTAAAAGTGGTGACACTGATAGCAAGTAGCGCGTTAATGCCTGCCCTGCATAGAATACTTGATCCTGGAGCTAGAAGCACAGGGGGATACTGTCATATATTGGAGAGGAGTTGGGAGTGAGGGTCTAAGAAGACTTTTGCCTCTCCTAAGGTGAGAGGTGACCAGCGTGAACATCAGCAAAGATGAAAATTGGCAAAATGAATTGGGCTTGAAGGGTCATTTCTATTTCCCTCATAGAGAGATCCCCTTCCTTTCCTGAACAGGTTGAGCAATGTGGCCTAAGGGTTAAAGTACAGGCCTGGGAGTCAGAAGGACCTGGGGTCTAGTGCTGCCTCTGCCACTTGTCTGCCGTATGGCCTGGGGGCAAGTCACTTCACTTCTCTGGGCCTCAGCTACCTCATCTGTAAAATGGGGATTAAGACTGTAAACCCTATGTGGGATAGAAACTGTGTCCAACCTGATTATCTTGTATCTGCCCCAGTGCTGAATAAAGTGCCTGGCACGTAGTAAGCACTTAACAAATACCGTTTAAAAAGAGCCTTTGGGACAGTAATGGGTTTCACCACTTATTAGTGGATTTGTCATATTTAAGAGGGGTTAGTTGTAGCTTTTTGCTGAGTGCCCATTTGGTGGGGTGCATTATATTAAACACTTGTCATACTTCAGACTTTACAATAGTATAGGTTATGGAAGAGTTTTTAGACTATCATTAACTTTAATTCTTATCATAAACTTAAGGATTGGCGACTAACAGCTCAGTAACCTCCACTCCCCCACCCACATAAACCGGGTTTCTTACTCCCTTCTGCATCATCCTTGCACTTGGATTTGCACCCTTTATTCCCCCCCTCCTTCAATCCATATCTATTATTCATTTATTCATTTATATTAATGTCTGTCTCTCCCACTAGATTGTAAGCTTGTGCGGTCAGGGAGCACGTCTGCCAGCTCTGTTATACTGTAGTCTCTCAAGCACTTAGTACGGTGCTCTGCACACAGTAAGCACTCAATAAATATGATTGATTGGTTGATTAATTGATTCAGGGTCCAACCCTTCTATACATTTATCAGATCAGGAGAAAATCGCTGAAGCACAGTAGGAATCTATTTTTTGACCATTTCCTGGAATTAGTCACTTCTTAACCAGCCTAATTTAGTTATTTCAGAAAAAAATGTAGAAGTGGAACTGCATATGAATGATTCAGTAGATAACTGTGAAGAGAAATCTGTTCATTTGAATATTAAAACCCATTAGGCATGTACTGAAGGAAGACACTACAAACTTCAATCTGAGCATTCTGTGTGACTTTTTACCAGTTGCCGTCTATATTTTATGGGTTTTTTTAAAAATAAATAACCCTGTTTTTACATTAGGAATATCCTCCACAACTGGGACTAAGGAAGTGTGCTGCCAGGAGAAGAATTTGAATGTTCGATTTCATCGTAAAATCCCTGTGGGCAGAGATCATTTCTTCTACCTCTACTTCACTCTCCCAAGCCTTTAGTAAAATGATCAGGAAATAATATTTATTCTCCTCATTACACCTTCCCCATTTTTATACTTAGGGAAGGGAGTGATTCGGAACTTGCTCTTTCAATCCCGGACAAAATCCATAGGAAGGCAGAGGAATGTCGGCAGAGGGAAGAAAATGAGGAGGTATGCCTCAATTATCAGAGTCAGCTGTTACTGAACTGGTAATTGAAACATCCTTGCCATTTGGTAGAACCCAGTGTGAGTACTACTCGCTGAGAAGGCAGAACTATAATCGTCAAACCTGCATTTCTTCTGGTGTACCGAACGACAGAGTTAAAACCCTGTTTGAACTAGATTTGTATCTTCTCAAGTTCTCCATGTGAGGTGGATTGGGTTCCCTGGATAACACAGATGTTCGAGAAGGAAGGTATATTAACTATATGATGATGATGGTATTTGTTAAGTGCTTACTATGTGCCAAGCACTGTTCTAAGCTTCGTGTTTAAAATTTTTCATTTGAATTCTGACTGCCGGTTGATTACATATAACTTCTTCTTCACAAGTGTTGAGTGCATTTGTTTTTAACTTAACCTCTGGGTGGGAATTAAAAAAATTTTTTTAATCTTTTTATTCTTCGCAAAACACTATCCGTGAACTTCCTTTTCCTGGAAACCGTGTAGTTCATAACATATCACTTTTGTCTGAAAAATGAAAAGTGAAAGTGATTAAGCTTTTAGTGAAAACCCTAAAAATACAAAATTAGCTGTTCCAAAAGAAAGTTTTGTCCAGAAAGAGAGCATAAGTAGTAAGTCTAACAGAAATGAAGACATATTTACCTAGGACTGTGAGTAATCCCTAATGCCCAATTAAGGCATCACAGAAGGGCTCTATTAACCTTTGGCTTTATTAACCTTTTGATAGTAAAATTAGCTTTATATGTGAGTCAGCTCAGAATGCACCCCTTTGAAAGGGGTAGAAGGTTGTGGTTTCCACTCACAGTGCTGTACTTTTGTTACAAAATTCCACTGTGGTTATTGAGATGAATAACTATTACACACTGTTTTGTGCTCCAACCACCCATTATGAAGTCACTCAACACATAATATCGATGGTATTTGTTAAGCACTTACTATCCATTAAGCACTGTTCTAAGCCCTGGGCTGGGTACAAGCTAATCAGTTTGGACAGATTCCCTGCCCACATAGTGTTCACAGTCTTAATCCCCATTTTACAGATGAGGCAACTGAGGCATAGAGAAGTTAAGTGACTTGCCCAAGGTCACACAGCAGACAAATGGCAGAGCTGGGATTAGAACCCAGCTCCTTCTGACTCCCAGGCCTGTGCTTTTACCCACTAGGCCAAGTTGCTTCTCGACACATCTCTCCCCCTCTAGACTTGGAAGCTCATTATGGGCAATGAATGTATCTGTTTATTGTTAATTGTACTCCCCCAAGCACTTAGTACAATGCTCTGCACACAGTAAGCACTCAAAAGATTGAATGAATTAATTACTATTTGTCATCTTTTAGGATCCTCTCCTCTGATGCTGTTTTAGTGATTCAAGGGTAGGGAAACCACTGGGCAGTTGATAATTCTCACTATTTTCTGGTATATTTTTCTAGGAATTATCCAGGATTATTAGAATCTAGTTTGCTAGTTAACTTGAAGAGAAAAGTATCAATGGAGGTGGTGATTAGATTCGGCTTGCTAAACCTCAGAGTGTATTTGCTCTTTAAAGCTACGATGAGAACAGATTGTCTATCTTTTTTGTATCAGATAACAGACATTTGCAAAATAAGCAGTTTTATTTTCATAGAAAGAAAGACCCTTCGAAAATAAGAAAGCACCCCCCTCCTTTGTTTTCATTAAAAGGCCAGATAAACAGGTACTAGACGAGGAGTTGTGTATCAATGTAATATGATAATTTATGAAAATATTTCCAACTTTATACCTTACTTTTCACTGTCGAATTTTGGTTTCATAATCATCTGCCAAACTATCTCTCTTCCCCTCTTCAAACCTTACTGAGAGCTCACCTCCTCCAGGAGGCCTTCCCAGACTGAGCCCTCCCTTTCCCTCTGCTCCTCCTCCCCATTCCCCCTTCTCCCACCCTCTGCTCTTCCCCCTTCCCCTCCCCACAGCACTGTGCATGTTTGTAAATATTATTAATTATTCTTTTTTGTTATTGATGTGTATAGATCTATGATTCTATTTATCTTGATGATATTTACGCCAGTTTGGTTTGGTTTTGCTGTCTGTCTCCCCCGTTTAGACTGCGAGCCCGTCATGGGGCAGGGATGGTCTCTCTCTGGTGCCGAATTGTCCGTTCCAAGCGCTTAGTACAGTGCTCTGCACATAGTAGGCGCTCAATAGATAGGGTTGAATGAATGAATGAAGGCTGCTAGAATGAGTCCCAATGGGCTCGGATTCGGTTTCACTGCCCTCTTGTGGTAAAAGAAGGTAAACGAGTTTGTTTTTGTTTTTGTTTTATTTTTTGCTCAGCAAACACGCAGTTCTCCTCTAATACATGGGTTGCATTAAGGATCTCTCTTCAGAAAAACCCATGCTCTAATTCCAACGCTAGGCCCAGATGCACAGCTGTCCTTTCTGTATCCAGGGAGCTGCACATCGTCAGAGGAATATTTCTGAACGCTCCCATCGCCCTCTGTCTAAAACACGTAGTGAAATTGGGTGTCAGTGGAAAAACTGACTCTGCTCTCATGTGGCGTAATCTTCGTATTCATAATGAAATCAAGTTCGGGAGTGAGAATTTACTCCTTCGCGGCAGCAGATCCAATGATGACGATGACTGTGATGCAAGACAAAGTCAAGTGGGTTGAACGAATGGTTATTTCGAAGTGGCTTTCTCCTATTTGTGGAGTTTGAATCTAGAAGGCCTTTTCAGTATCTCTCCTGGCATCTGGACTGTGCAGGGTGATGGGTCCCCGGCTAGAGAAGCAGTGCGGCCCACTGGATAGAGCACGGGCCTGGGAGTCAGAAGGACCTAGAGTCTAATCCTGGCTCTGCCACTTATCTCCTGTGTGACCTTGGGCAAGACACTTCACTTCTCTGTGCCTCAGTTCCCTCATCTGTAAAATGGGGAATAAGACTACGAGTCCCATCTGGGTAGGGACTGTGTCCAACCTGTTTACCTTGTATCAACCCCAGCTCTTAGAACAGTGCCTGGCATATAATAAGTACTTAACAAATAACATGGTTATTATTGTTATTATTCTCTAAATTTTGATTTTAAGAAACAACATTCATAGAGACATTACTTTGAAAAGCAACACACATGCCACAGCCATTGGTATTGCCTTGCAACAAGGTGGTAATGAAATTATCATTGGGAAAGATTTGGGTTAACAGTATTACTTTATACTATATGCATAGTTTTTAGATCATGTGACTCTGGTTTCCATAGCTCTGAAACAGAAATATTAGACTAGGCCAAGTTGCCTTCATTCCTAAACAAATCGTATGTACTTGGTACTAGTAGATTTTCCCCAGAGTTTTGATTTCAGAATGTTTCCTAAATCAATATTGTTTCAGTTTACAACTTTTAGATTTTATTTGAGTAGTTCCTTCTCATTTTCTCATTTCAGGAAATGGCTAAGCAATTGCAAAAGTTGGAAGAGAAAATTGAGAGCCAGGCCTAGTTTCTTCGCTGCTCCCACAGAACAAGAGATAATAATAATAATATTGGTATTTGTTAAACGCTTACTATGTGCAGAGCACTGTTCTACGTGCTGGGGTAGATACAGGGTATTCAGGTTGTCCCACGTGAGGCTCTCAGTTAATCCCCATTTTCTAGATGAGGTAACTGAGGCCCAGAGAAGTTAAGTGACTTGCCCAAGGTCACACAGCTGACAAGTGGCAGAGCCGGCATTCGAACCCATGACCTCAGACTCCCAAGTCCGGGCTCTTTCCACTGAGCCACGGCACCGCATATTGCGTGTTAAAATAAATCTAGTACATAATGCTTAAATTTTATTTTTATGGAAACCCTTCAGCTACCCTAAAATTAATAATAGCAATAATAATATTAATAGTAGTAGTACTGTTTATTAAACACTGTGGAAAGTCCTGGGGTAGATTCAAGAATACCTGTCCCCCATGGGATTCCTAATCGGAGAGAGAGAGGGAGAGTAGATATCTTCTCCCTGTTTTACACGTGGGGAGTGGAAGCTCAGGCAATTTTAATGACTTTTTAAAATAGTATCTGCTAAGCGCTTACTATGTGCCAGACATCGTTCTAAGCACTGAGATAGATATAAGGTAATCAGGTTGGACACAGTCCATGTCCCACATGGAGATTACAGTCTAAATCCCTGTTTTACAGATGAGGTAACTGAGGCACAGATAAATTAAGTGACTTGCCCCAGGTCCCACAGCAGACCAGTGGCAGAGCCAATTCCCAGGGCCATGGTCTCTCCACTAGGCCCCACTGCTTCTCATGTGACTTGTCCAAGGTCCCCCAGCAGGCAAGCAAGCAGTGAAACAGGATCTAGAACCCAGATCTTCTGACTCCCATCCCCGTGCTCTGTCTACCAGGTAGATTAAGTGACATTAGTGCTGTTTTCATGTAAGTGGTACTCCTTATTCTTTTAAATCTTCTAGTCTGTGTCTAACAAGCTTTTTTAAGAACTAAATTCAAGTATCAATTGTTTATAAAGAAGGCTTTGTCCATGTTTCCCAGTATAATTAATAGAAGGCTAAAAGATCCCTAATGAGACAAGTTAATCTCTTAAAACATTGAAGAACAGATGGTGGCACTGTTGAGGAGATAAAATTGATAAGAAGCTCACATTTCTATTAAGCTTGATAAAACGTGAGAGCAAAGGGGAATTTTGCTTCTAATCTAAAGCTAGTACCAGCAGCCCAAACACTAACAGCAACAATCTTGCTTATGTGGGCAAAACAGCAAGGATCTTGTAGGAAATAATAATAATAATAATGTTGGTATTTGTTAAGTGCTCACAATGTGCAGAGCACTGTTCTAAGCGCTGGGCGAGATACAGGGTCATCAGGTTGTCCCACGTGAGGCTCACAGTCTTAATCCCCATTTTCCAGATGAGGTACGTGAGGCCCAGAGAAGAGAAGTGACTTGCCCACAGTCACCCAGCTGACAAGTGGCAGAGCTGGGATTTGAACCCATGACCTCTGACTGCCAAGCCCGGGCTCTTTCCACTGTGCCACGCTGCTTCGGGGCAATAAATAACAGAAACTCAAAGCCTTTGAAAGGTAAACTATTGTTGTACCACGAACAGGAATCCAAGCGGTAAGGCACTCAGAAGAAACCTCAAGAATTCGGAGTAGGTTCTGAACAGAAGACTCAGAAATTATTCTGGGAAAGTTGTGAACTTCCATAGTAGATCAAGACATAGTGCAACCCAGAAGGAAAAAGCACCTATGGTCCATTTTTAATAATTTATCATTATTATTAATGTGGTATTTTGAAGTGCTTATTATGTGCCGGGCACTGTTCTAAGCACTGGGGTAGATACAAGGTAATCAGGTTGGACGTAGTTCCGGTCCCACATAGGGCTCACAGTCTTGATCCACATTTTAGAGATGAGGGAACTGAGGAACAGAGAAGTGAAGTTCCTTGCCCCAGGTCACACAGCAGACAAGTGGCAGAAGGGGAATAAGAACCCAGCTCCTTCTGACTCCCAGGTTCGTGTTCGCTACCTCTCCTGTCAGTGAGAGGAGAGAGCTCAGTCTGGTCCTGCAAAAGCCTTCAAAGACTTTTGGTTTCCTGAGTCCTAACGGGACACATCCCTCTCAACACTCCTGCAAGTTTGGATCAGCTGCTACTTACGTTAGGTTTTGACTTCTTATGTCTAAAACTGAATCTGAAACCTGAACTCGAGTACCCTCGCTAATAACTGAGAAGCAGTGTAGCCTAGTGGAAAGATCACGGGCCTGGAAGTCAGAGGGCCTGGGTTCTAATGTTGGCTTAGCCACTTGTCTGCGGTGTGAACTTGGGCAAGTCATTTCACTTCTGCGCCTCAGTTACCTCATCTGTAAAATGGGATTAAGACTGTGAGCCCCTTGTGGGATCGGGACTGTATCCAACTTGAATTATCTTGTACCTACCCCAGGGCTTGGCGCATAGTAAGCACATGACAAGTACTTAGTACCGTGCTTTGCACACAGTACTTAAATGCTCAATAAATACCAATGATTATTGATTAATACTATATCTTAGGGTGAAAAATTTCAGAGTGGGCCTCAGTTTTTGAGTTCAAACTGATAGGTGTTGCCCTGTCTGATTATGGACCTGGAAAATCTTTGCCTTCTAAAGATTGATTTTCTTTTCTGTAGGCAAGAGTTAAGGAGGAGAAGAAGAATGAATGATCTTTTAGCTTCTCAGAGCATTTATAATAAGAATAACAACGTTGGTATTTGTTAAGCGCTTACTATGTGCAGAGCACTGTTCTAAGTGCTGGGGTAGATGCCAGGGAATCAGGTTGTCCCTTTGAGGCTCACAGTCTTCATCCCCATTTTACAGATGAGGTCACTGAGGCACAGAGAAGTGAAGTGACTTGCCCACAGTCACACAGCTGACAAGTGGCGGAGCCGGGATTCGAAACCCTGACCTCTGCCGCCCAAACCCGGGCTCTTTCCACTGAGCCATGCTGAATAGGTTCAATATTCAGACCAAACCTTACCCAAAAAGTTATGTATTTTAAAAGATCTTTTTCTCTGTCCTTTGGTAATTGGGGGAGTGGGTGTGGGGAGAGGAATTACAATTCTGGTGATGTAGCCCATTTACAAGAATGCCATTGCTGAATGTATTTCTTTGGTGGAAACTTTACTATGCAAGGGTTTATGAGAAGAGCTGTCGGTCGGAAAGTGAAGTTCCTTTTAAGATAAAGGGAATTGCTTTGGAATCCTTTTAAGCTTCATAAAATTGCCTCAAACAGTTGAAGGTTTTCCCTAAAATTTTTGGGTCATGTGTTCCTGTAGTCATAGCACTGAAATCAGGAAGTGCTGCTGTTCTCCTGTGCACTTTCTCCTTTGAAACTCCATTAATGATATTTGCGGTTCTGCCAGATCCTAATTCCCTCCAGCTTGGCAGCCATGACTCTCTAGCCTTGCAGGTAGCTGAGCTCGAACTCCACAATGAAAAACAACTCCTGCAAGATGAAGAACTGGCTTGGAGGCTTCAAGGTGAGGAGGAGTCTCACATGGTAAGTGCCCAAAAGTTCTTGCCCTGCAAATACTTCCCTACAGGTAAAGTTTAGTGTTAAAAATCTTTCACCAGCAATCTTTTCTAATAAACCCATTCTTTCTCATGCCTTTGCACATCACCTCTGCTGCTAAGTGCACATTAGAGCCTATATAATTTTAATGTTGATGTCAAGAAGTGTAACTTTATGAAATCTGTTTTAATAGCTCTTATTCTTGAAACAATGGAGGAAATAACTGAAGCTGTGAATACAGTGTTCATTTTTTTCTCTAACCAAAGAAAAGTCACAACCTCTCTTGATCGCCCCAGTTATAAAATATCGAGAGTTGGAGTTCCATATACGGATAGTGGAATATTAGTCACGCCATTTATATTCTAGAGCAAGACAACCTATGGGAAATGCATAAATATCCAGCTAATCAGTCCCCCTGTAAAATAGATTTTCCAAAAATACTCTTGCTTTCATCCATTCTGCTTGAATCTCAGTCTTATGCTTAAGGTTTGAATATATAAAAACTACAGCGGAGCAACAGAATATTGTAGATTCATACAGAATGTTTCCTCTCTAAAATTCTTTATCCCAATTCTGTATTTATCTTTTCAAAACATATCCAATATCCCTTTTCTCAATTTTTTAAGAGATGTGAGTGAATAAAGCCTAGAAAATGAGCTTTTTGAGAAAAGTGTAAATTCAAAGTGCTTCTACACATCTTTTTTTAAGGTATTTGTAAATAATAATAATGTTGGTATTTGTTAAGTGCTTACTCTGTACAGAGCACTGTTTTAAGCGCTGGAAGAGTTACAGGGTCATCAGGTTGTCCCACGTGGGGCTCACAGTCTTCATCCCCATTTGACAGATGAGGGACTGAGGCACAGAGAAGTGAAGTGACTTGCCCAGCGTCACACAGCTGACAAATGGCACAGCTGGGATTCGAACCCACGACCTCTGACTTCCTAGCCCGGGCTCTTTCCACTGAGCCACGCTGCCTCTCTTACTATATGCCAGGTACTGTTCTAAGCACTGGGGTAGATGCAAGCTAATCGGGTTGGACATAGTCCATGTCCCACATGGGACTTCCATTTTACAGTATGAGGAAACTGAGGTACAGAGAAGTTAAGTGACTTGCCCAAGATCACACAGCAGACAAGTAGCAGAGCCGGGATTAAAATCCAGGACCTTCTGAACCCCAGGCCCAAGTTCTCTCCACTAGACAGCATTGCTTCTCTATTTTCCTTTTCTCATAAGTTTATCTTGGTACATCCTATACTGGTGAAACTGTAGGTTATATGAAAGAACACAGTAGGGAATCTCTTTTCTAATGAAGAACATTTATTAAATTATTACTAAGAAAACACTAATTTTTGCCCAGGTTAGTTAGATGGGATAGAGAGGGAGTCTGTCTGGAGCTTCAGGATGCCTCTCTTTCTTTAGGACTGACTTTCATTTCTCATTCCTTTTGTCCCTTTCCTAGCCAGGGCATGACAAGCAGGTCTCGACAGCAGCGTGGACTAGTGGATAGAGCACGGGCCTGGGAGCCAGAAGGACCTGGGTTCTAATCCTGGCTCTACCACTTTTCTGCTGTGTGACCTTGGGCAAGTCACTTAACTTCTCTGTGTCTGTTACCTCATCTATAAATCAGGGGTTAAGTGTGTGTGTCCCATGTGGGACATGGACTATGTCCTGCCTGATTACTTTGTATCTACCTTAGCACTTAGAACAGTGTCTGGCACAGTATAATGCTTAACAGTTACCATCAAAACAAAGCAATAGTAGTAGTAATAATAATAATAACTGTGGTACTTGTTAAGCGCTTACTGTGTGCCAGGCACTGTAATATGTGCTGGGTTAGGTAATAATGATGATGGCATTTGTTAAGCGCTTACTCTGTGCCGAGCATTAAGTGCCAGGCACTGTACTAAGCACTGGGATTCGAATCCCGGCTCTGCCACTTGTCAGCTGTGTGACTGTGGGCAAGTCACTTCACTTCTCTGGGCCTCAGTTACCTCATCTGTAAAATGGGGATTAACTGTGAGCCTCATGAGGGACAACCTGATTACCCTGCATCTCCCCCAGCGCTTAGAACAGTGCTCTGCACATAGTAAGCGCTCAACAAATACCAACATTATTATTACAGGGAACTCAGGTTGGACACAGTCCCTGTCCAGCATGGGGCTCACAGTCTTAATCACCATTTTACAAATGAGGTAACTGAGGCCCAGAGAAGTGAAGTGACTTGGCCAAAGGTCACAGAGCAGACAAGTGGCGGAGCCGGGATTAGAACCCAGAAAACAACCAGTGGTTGCCTCCTCCTCTCCGTGTGCCTTCTGCAACCGAGTTCCAGTTTCCACTGTTGATTGCATTCTTTCCTGACAGGGGCCATGCCGGCATTAAAGGCATCAAGTGCCTCAGTGGACTGAGGAGAAAGGTCAGAGAAAGCACAAGTCCAGTGATATTTCATGGGGCAACCAGCGGGGATTTTGGAGGTTAATACCGACAACGTGCTTGGAATATTGGAACACTGTAACACAAAACGACTGGGATAAATATGGGAGAGGATGAAGTTGTTTTTTTTAAAATTATTATTCCTTCTTCTAAAGTCTTAAATCTGGTACAGGTGATAAGAGATAATAATAATTCTGGTATTTGTTAAATGCTTATTATGTACTAAGCACTGGGGAGGATACAGGGAAATCGGGTTGGACACGGTCCCTGTACAGCATGGGGCTCACAGTCTTAATCCCCATTTTACAGATGAGATGACTGAGGCACAGAGAAGTGAAGTGACTCGCCCCGGGCCACAGAGCAGAGAGGTGGTGGAGCCGGGATTAGAACCCATGACCTTCTGACTCCCAGGTCCTGATCTAGCCATTGTGCCATGCTGCCTCCCGTATAGGTTTCTCTTGGATTTTCAGCTGTGACATGTGCAAATAGGAAGCAGGAGGAAAAGTCTTCACAGAATCCTCCCCCTGCCCTTTGCATCCCTCTCGGCACGTATGCAGGCATTTGTTTCCATCGCTGTGCTCACATCCGGCCCTTTGCGCATCCTGCTTTGGAGCTAGGAAACGCTAGCTCCTGTAAGGTTCATTCCCTCGTATTTATTGAGCGCTTACTGTGTGCAGAGCACTGTACTAAGCGCCTGGGAGGGCACAGTATGACAGTAAATGGACAAACTGTCTTCCCAAAGTTCGCTTTCTAAGACGTATGACTTACAACCGCAGCCAGTTTTGAGCTATAACTACCAACCAGTTAGTCACTGACATTCAATGAGCTGACGACACCAGGGTTGTATGTTCATTCAGAAAAAGATCTCCAAGCAGTCATTAGTGTTTTTACTGAGGTGTGTGAAGAGTGAAATCTTTGCCCACCATCTAAAGGAGTAAGCCACATCGTCACAAAGGTCTTAATGAGCGTACTTCGGCACCGGCGTTTCAGATTCAAAGTGAGACTCCAGAGAGTAGAGACGATTTACCACACTTTTTCAGTCATCTCCCAGTAGCCTGTTCCTGGTGAAATTCAACATCGCCTTCCGAGTGTAAGCCCGACCCTGGGACAAGGGAAGAAACGGGGTGTTGGAGAACTTTGTCCTTACATCTGAAATTGAACTCTTGGTGCTCTCCACCCACTAAAATGGACAAAGGCATCTTAAAATGCTGGGAAAATGCCGTCATTACTGAGAAGAATCTTCTGAGACAGTTGGGAGAACTGACGCCCCAGTGTAGTAATCTCGTAGGCCGATCCAAGTTCTGAGGAGATAATTAAGTGCTACCTATATGGAACACAAGGGATCCAAATGTCTGATCCTAGGCTCCCTGAGCAATGGATGAATTCTCATTTAAGCCAAAAGAAACACCTGAGAACCGAGACAAGTTATCTATGAGAGAAGCAGCGTGGCTCAGTGGAAAGAGCCCGGGCTTGGGAGTCAGGGGTCATGGGTTTGAATCCCGGCTCTGCCACTTGTCAGCTGTGTGACTGTGGGCAAGTCACTTCACTTCTCTGTGCCTCAGTGACCTCATCTGTAAAATGGGGATTAACTGTGAGCCTCACGTGGAACAACCTGATTACCCTTTATCTACCCCAGCGCTTAGAACAGTGCTCTGCACATAGTAAGTGCTTAACAAATACCAACATTATTATTATTATATATTAGTTTAATCTGCGAAACAAATCTTGAAGAGGTCTTGGCCAACTGATTATTCCCCAAGGAGGAGTAATGTAACAAAGGAATCCAGCTTTTGGAATCTCCTACTGTCGAAGCAGTGAATTGGACCCCGAACAGCCCCTCTATCCAGGAAAATGTTTGGCCAACTGCCGTCGACTTTGCCAACCTTAGGACATGTCTCACAATAGTCCAAATAGAAGATGATAATAATAATAATAATAATGTTTGTATTTGTTAAGCGCGTACTATGTGCAGAGCAGTGTTCTAAGTACTGGGGGAGATGCAGCGTAGTCAGGTTGTTCCACGTGAGGCTCACAGTTAATCCCCATTTTACAGATGAGGTCACTGAGGCCCAGAGAAGTGAAGTGACTTGCCCACAATCACACAGCTGACAAGTGGCAGAGCTGGGATTCAAACCCATGACCGCTGACTCCCAAGCCCGGACTCTTTCCACTAAGCCACGCTGAGATTGCTTGCCACGTGTGAAATTCATTTCTGATCTTTTATAAATGGGATGCTATTAATTTAAAGGGACTCCACACTACGGGAAGCTTCCGATATTTTTGGCAGAGAATAAGACGGAATCGGGAGCGTAGTGACGACGGAATCGGGAGCGTAGTGACGATTATCGAGCTGTACAGGTGGCTCAGGATGAGGTAAGGACATAGTCTACAGGTTATCAGTTCTCTTTAGACTTATTCCATAGTTCCTTTACGTGGAGCCAGATGGCCTCTGCTGAGCTGATGGGTACCAGAATTCCAGTTTGTGTGAGAAACTCTACCGTCTCATTGTGGGCAGGAGATGTGTCTTTTATATCGTTGTGTTGTACTCTCCCAAGCGCTTAGTACAGTGCTGGGCACACCGTAAGCGGTCAATAAACATTACTGATCGATCTAGCCAACCCATAAATGCTTTCACTCCCCGAGAGCCCCCGAGGCCTACCACCATCCTGGCACATCACCCCCTCAACCGAAAATGAATAAACCTATGGTTTTTCTCCTTGCAGAAACTGCAGCAGAGTTTAAACAATTGAAAAGTGTTAAAAGACTGGCTTGATCAGTTCTTCCTTAACTGAAGTGTTCATTCATTCATTCATTTGTATTTATTGAGCGCTTACTGTGTGCAGAGCACTGTACGAAGCACTTGGGAGAGTACAATATAGCAATAAACAGACACATTCCTTGCCTGCAGTGAGCTTACAGTCTAGAGGGGGAGACAGACATTAATAGAATTAAATAAATTACAGATATGTATGTAAGTCCTGAGAGGCTGTGGGGGGTGGTGAATAAAGGGAGCAAGTCACGGTGATGCAGAAGGGAGTGGGAGAAGAGGAAAAGAGGGCTTAGTCAGGGAAGGCCTCTTGGAGGAGATGTGGGAGTGGCCGGGCCCCCGCCCCCACCCCTCCCGCCGCACTCCTGACCACAGAAGCAGCAGGAGAGGGGGAGGAGAGCCAGAGGGAACGGGGTTGGGCAGTTCAATCAATCTGTGGTACTTATCGAGCATCCACTGTGTTCAGAGCACTGTACTGAGCAGTTCTAAAGTCAATGCCCTTTCATACTTGATTGACCTAGGGCCCAAGTAAATGCACACATACTTTTTCTTGGTAAGGCGGGTGCCAACTGAATGAATAGTTTCAGTTTCAAGTCCTTTATTCATCAATCAGTTGTATTTATTGAATGCTCACTATGTTCCGAGCAATGTACTAAGCACTTGGGGGTAGGTATAGTATAACAGAGTCGGTAGATATGTTCCCTGCCCACAAGGAATTTGCAGTGTAGAGAGGGAGGCAGACATTAAAATACATTTTGGTTACATATATAAGCGCCATGGGGCTGAGGGTGGGGTGAAGCAAGGGTACAAATCCAAGTGAGAGGGTGATGCAGATTGGAGAGGGAGTAGGAGAAATGAGGGCCAATTCAGGGAAGCCCTCTTGAAGTAGATGTGATTTCAAAAAGGATGAGGAGATGGAGGAGACAAAAGATGTAGCGCTATAAAGTGGGCTGCTTATCTTTCGAATAATAACTGCTTTTCAATCTCTTCATCACATCTATCCATCGTTGGACTCCCCGGACGTCCTTTCCACTCCGAGTTCAAATGAATGGTTTCCTCTGCAGTCGATTGCCAGATATTTGCAAGGTCAAGAGTTGAAGTCCCATGAAAGACAGATCCAAGAAACAGACCGTGGGACTGAAGAGAGCATCGAAAATAGCTTTTTCTCTGAGATGAGGCAAAGCAAAAACAGAGAGGTAAGAAAGCGGGTTCCCCCTACTTGAGGAGATAGTAATAATAGCATGTGTTAAGTGTTTACTATGTGCCAGGCACTGTACTAAGCCCTGGGGTGGATACAAGCAAATCGGGCCGGACACAGTCCCTGGCCCATGTGGGGCTCACAGTCTCAATCCCCACTTCAGAGATGAGGTAGCTGAGGCACAAGAAGCAAAGTGACTTGCTCACACAGCAGACAAGTGGCCAAGGTGGGATTAGAACCCATGACCTTCTGACACCCGGGCCTGTGCTCTATCCCCTAGGCCAAATAATAATAATAGTACTTGTAGAGCACTGGGGTAGATTGATGTTATTCACAGTCCCTGTCCCACGTAGGGCTTAGGCTCTTGATCCCCATTTTGCAGATGAGGTAACTGAGCCACAGAGAAGGTACGTGACTTGCCCAAGGTCCCACAGCAGCCATGTGGCGGAGTCAGGATTAGAACCCAGGTCCTTCTGACTCCCAGGCCCGTGCTCATAACGTTTACACCCGTGTAGGGTAGCCGGCATCTTACTAAGAAAACTAAAAACAGTAGAGAAGGGGGGGTCAAACTGAGTACGTGCCCTGTCATCCCAGTTCCTCTTCTGCCACGGCTTCTCTGGGAGACCCTGGCACGCCCGCTCTGGTCTCCAACCTCCCCATCTCAGAAGTCATTTCATCATTATGACTTGAAGTGATCTGGATGAATCTGACATTCCATTGAAGTGATTCTGTATGATTTGTAATTCTCTGAAATTAACAAGTAAATCTTAAAACTGCATCAGAAGTCAGGGGTTAGTATTCTGGGTTGCAAAAGCCAATCTGGATTGTATTTGCATAATAAGATGGGTAAAGTTATTATATTTAAAGTATATATGAAGTATATGTGTTTTAAGGGTCTTAAACCTAATTGATTTGAAGTGAAATCTCAATAAATAAATGATAGAAGATGATAAAGAAGCAAAATGGCTTCTTTCCTTATTTACATATGTATATATTTATTGATCTATTTTATTAATGATGTGTATATATCTATAATTCTATTTATTTATATTGATGCTATTGATACCTGTCTACTTGTTTTGTTGTCTGTCTCCCCACTTCTAGACTGTGAGCTCGTTGTTGGGTAGGAGTTGTCTCTATCTGTTGCCAAATTGTACTTTCCAAGCGCTTAATACAGTGCTCTGCACACAGTAAGAGCTCAATAAATACAGTTGAATAAGTACATGAGAAAGAGAGCTGTAAATTCTCCATTGCTTGCTAGTGAAGCAGCATGGCTTACGGGATAAGAGCACAGGCCTGGGAGTCAGAAGGACCTGGATTCTAATCCCTGCTTCACCACATGCTGCTGTGTGGCTTTGGGCAAGTTGCTTAACTTCCCTGGGCCTCGGTTACCTCATCTGTAAAATGGGAATCAAGCGTGTGAGCCCTGTAGAGAAGCAGCGTGGCTCAGGGGAAAGAGCACGGGCTTTGGAGTCAGGGGTCATGGGTTTGAATCCCGGCTTGGCCACTTGTCAGCTGTGTGACTTTGGGCAAGTCACTTAACTTCTCGGTGCCTCAGTTACCTCATCTGTAAAATGGGGATTAAGACTGTGAGCCCCATGTGGGACAACCTGATTCCCCTGTGTCTACCCCAGCGCTTAGAACAGTGCTCGGCACATAGTAAGCGCTTAACAAATACCAACATTATTATTATTATTATATTTGGGATAGGGACTGTGTCCAATCGGATTTACTTGTATCTACCCCAGAGCTTAGAACAGTCCTTGCCATATAGTACGTGCTTAACAAGTACCATAATTATGGGGTAGATACAAGGTAATCAGGTTGTCTGACGTGAGGCTCATGGTCTTAACCCCCATGTTACAGATGAGGAAACTGAGGCCCAGAGAAGTGAAGTGACTTGCCCCAGGTCACACAGCAGACAAGTGGCTGAGTCAGGCTTAGAATCTATGACCTCTGTCTCCCAAGTCTGTGCTCTTTCCACTAAGCCATGCTGCTTCACAATAATGAAGATGTCTGTGCTGAAAACTAATTTTACCTTCTGGGCAAATTTATGATGTAATTGTGTTCTATTCATGACACTAATAAGGACAACTAATGGCCTTGCCAAGCATCGCCCAGGAAAATTTAATTGATTTTAGGCGTTGCCTAAAGTGCATATATGAAACGCTTTTGAATGCTAGAGATAACATAATTTCTTTCCTCATTTTGTTTTATTTCAAAGCAGGTTGGTTAAACAAGTGCTTTTCATTTTTCTATTGGGAGCAAAGGCAAAAAGACTCTTCATAATCCCCAGGTACCGTCGTACAACCGGCCACGAGAAAATCAAGCTTTTTCCGGATGAATGCCTGGAAGAAGCCAAAAACCTTCTCCTTTGGGCAAGGGAAGTTCTAGTCCAATTTGGTTGCACTGGCTCCCATTAGGGATTGACCGTGTTAGAGGACAGTCAAACGTTTTAAAATACATACTAAGACAATAATAATAATAAAATCTGGCTCCCGGGATTGTCACACACGTTCCGCAGGTAGCGATGTAATTTCTCTCTGAAAAGACTAGATTTAATCTCATTGCAAGAAGGTCTTGAAGCAAGCTATGCAGTAGAATAGTGTCACAAGAGCAAACAAAGCCCATAGAAGGGGAAATAAAAATAAGAAACCAGAAGGCATGGCTAATGTATGTTTTCCTTCCCTGCTAAACTTCTCTGTTGCCCAACTCTAGTACTTTAGTTGTATGGAGGCTACCAAGTATTGGGATTTCTCTAGTCTGGGCATCAATCCACCCCTTGCCCTGGTGCCCTAATGCCTAAGCAACCTTCTCAATTTCTGCTCAGGCTCTAAGCTGTTCAGATACGACAAGCGATGTGGTTTTGAGATCATCCTAGTAAAGAAGAAAGTTTGGAAATATTGGAAAATTATGTTGAGCTCACATCATCACGTGAGTTTACTTGACGTACTTACCCTTCCCCCATGCCCTAGAAAGATACTCTTAGTCAACACGTGTTACACAAAAATCCATCGCTCTTTTATTGTATAGTGTTTTGGCCACATTTTTAGATATCTGCTGCGTCACATGTGTCTGACTTTGGGCCTCTAGCTGGAGGACTTTTATTGCAGTGTAAAATGGAGGTCTGGAATCTATGTGATCAGAGTGGTGGTTTTGCAGCCCCTCAAATGCTCGGGCTAATTTTAGTTGTGGCAATTAGGCGAGCTGCGTATACCTGATCCCACCCACAAACGGAAATATTTAATCATTTTTGCTCTTGAGCAACACCCACTGAGTAGTCAAACACCCTCATTCAGAAGGTGTGGGGAAAGGCAGCCCTCTGTAATTTCCATTCTAGGTGGCTCTATTTCACTGGAGAAGAAGCAATTCAAAGACTGTATATTGGGGAACCTAATTTAGAACAGAGCCAGATTCACGTTTCTTCAAATTATCTGTTCCAACAAAACTCCTTGTGTCTTAGAGTACGGGGCGAGTCTTTTGATTCCTTTTTACCTTTTGACTAATAGTCTTGGGGAAGGATGATATGCTCTAAAGCCCATGTTTTTTTCATTTATAATTTTCTCATTAAACCAAGAGATGGTTTCAAATCCCGGTTCCACCACTTGACTGCTGCGTGACCTTGGGCAAGTCATTCCTCTTCTCTGTGCCTCAGTTACCACATCTGTAAAATGGGAATTGAGACTGTGAGCTCCAAATGGGACAACCTGATTTGCTTGTATCCTCCCCAGCGCTTAGTACAGTGCCCGGCACATAGTAAGCACTTAACAAATACCATGATTATTATTATTATTATTAATAAGATGATGCATCAGTCATCATCAGTCATATTTATTGAGTGCATATTTATTGAGTGCATACTGTAGGCAGAGCACTGTACTACATACTTGGGAGAGTAATGATAATCATAATTATGATGGTAATGAGAGTACAGTATAACACAGTTCATAAATATACATACCTTGCCCAAAGTGAGTTCCATTATAGTCCCAGGAGCAATCAATTAATCAGTCAATCAATGTTATTTAGAGAATGTGTGCAGAGCACTTGGGAAAGTACAATACAATAAAGTTGGCCAACACGTTCCCTGCCCACAAGAAGCTTATGACCAATTGCCTTGTTAGTCTGAAGAGCCAAGTAATTGTGGAGTTTCCCTGGTAACTGTGGGTGAAGTGTCTCGTTTGTGACCTTGGAGTCAGAGGACCTAAGGTCTATTCCCAGCTCCGCCACTTGACTGCTGTGTGACCCTGGGCAAGTCACTGAAGTTTGCTGTGTCTCAATTACCTCATCTGTAAAATGGAGATTAAGACTATGAGCCTCATGTGGGACATGGACCGTGTCCAATCTGATTGGCTTGTCTCTACATCAGTACGCAGTACCGTGCCTGGCACATTGTAGATGCTTAACAAATACCAAAAAATGAAAAATAGAAATACGGTTGCGGTTAATTCAAATGAAATGTCCATGTTATTTCTCTCGGACTGCGGTCCAAATGGGATTTAAAAGGAAGGGTGCCAAGAACCACCCTGCTTTTCAAAATCTACTGGCGGAGCAGCTGCATCTCCATTTCTTCTTCCTTGCCAAGGAGGATTGTTGCAAATAAGTCTTGTTTTTCTGACCAGAACAAAGTGCAGCTGGACTTTAATGAGGTTGTGTCCCTTGTTAGGAATCAGACCCCAGAATCTACTCTGGACCTTACGAAGTAGGTGTTTTTACTCACTCTAAAGTTTCCTTCATCTGTCTGATGTGTTATCGTCCTCCCCTTTCCATACTTCCACCCAGGAATATTTTTACATTTCCTTGTGCGAAAGCTTTTTCTCGGCTAGGGCAGTTTTCTCCACCCATTATTCAGTCTTTCAAATAACAAACACCAGGTGCAGAGGAGTTAGAAGTTAAGCAAATAAGGAGCTCAGAGTGTGCTCATTTTTCTAAATTAGGATAATCTTTCCGATCGCGTCCTCCGGCATCGATAGCCCTCTGTCAAATCAGATTGTATGTTTTAAAAACCTGTAACCTCTTCTCTGTTGTTCAAAATATTTACAGGCAGCCATTCTCTCAGAATGCTGCTGAAGATTTGGACCCAACATTTATACCAAAGAGGGCAGAACCAGCTTCAGAAGAGTTTGGAGTCTGTTCACAAGGTAACACTTGGGGTATGGAGTAGGGCCCCCATTATAGAGTGAAGCAGGCCAAGCAAACTGAGGCCATTCCACCATCATCAATTGCATTTATAGAGCGTTTACTATGAATTCCAATAATTATAGTATTAGAGAAGCAGCGTTGCGCGGTGGATCGAGCACAGGCCTGGGAGTCAGAAGGTCACGGGTTCTAATCCCGGCTCCACCACTTGTTTGCTGTTGTGACCATGGGCAAGTCATTTCACTTCTCTGTACCTCAGTTACCTCATCTGTAAAGTGGGGTTTGAGAGCGTGAGCCCCACATGGGACAGGGACTGTGTCCAACCCAATTGGCTTGTATCTATCCCTGCGCTTGGTACAGTGTCTGGCACATAGTAAGCGCTTAACAAATACCACAATTATTTTTATTACCATTTAAATGCCTTTTTCAGGGGAGAATCCCTAAAGATCTATTTAATCTCACAATCACACATTTATACCTTGGGAGATGGAAACTGGAGTCCATTTCTATCGTGAGATTTTTATTTGGGAATGTGATAGCCCCATAATTAATCAATCAATGATATTTACTGAGTGCTTACTTTGGGCAGAGCAGTGTACTAAGCACTTGGGAGAGTAGAGAAGCAGCGTGGCTCGGTGGAAAGAGCCCGGGCTTGGGAGTCAGAGGTCATGGGTTTGAATCCCGATCTGCCACTTGTCAGCTGGGTGACTGTGAGCAAGTCACTTCATTTCTCTGTGCCTCAGTTCCCTCATCTGGAAAATGGGGATTAAGACTGTGAGCCTCACGTGGGACAACCTGATTACCCTGTATCTACCCCAGCGCTTAGTACAGTGCTCTGCACATAGTAAGCACTTAACAAATACCAACATTATTATGATATAACAGAATTAACCAACACGTTCCCTGTTCATAATGATAATGGCATGAATAGGATCCTGGTGCCACGTCAAATGCTTTTCTATGGAGTTTGTTTTTTCTCTGACTATGGCCCTTAGAAGGGTGACACTTTTGTTGACAGATGCTTTAGTTTAGTATTAAACATGCCACAGATGTAATTTATTAATCCTTAGTCAAATAGACTTGAGTGGTATAATTTTGCTAATAATAATAGTAATAGTAATGATTGTGGTATTTATTAAGCACTTGCATGTACATTGTTCTAAACGCTGGGGTAAATACAAGGTCATCAGATTGGACACAGTCCCTGTCCCCTATGGAGCTCATAGTCTTATTCCCCATTTTACGGATGAGGAAACTGAGGCACAGAGAAGCAAAGTGACTTGCCCAAGCTCGCTCAGTAGACACGTGGAAGAGCCGGGATTAGAACCCACGTCCTCTGGCTTCCAGGCCCGTGCCCTTTCCGCTAGGCCACGCTGCTTCTCAGATAGAAGCAAATAGGAGAAACTCAGATTTGGAAAGCTTCCCGGTACTTTTTTCTAATATCAGAAGCTCAGTCTAGGAAAGGGAAGTTTCCTAAAGGGTCTCAGAGAGAAACTCTTATATCAAGTAACAACTAAAATCAAGGAACCAAATGGGCTATAAAACCAAAGCCATGACCTGCCTTTTCCTTATGAGGGAGAATTCCTTGCTGGCAGGCTCGACACTTACTGAACTATTTTTTTTTTAATGTCACATATTGATTCATCTCTTTGTCATGCAAGCCTTCCTGTGGATCCCCTGGACAAGGCCCAATTCATATTGGCTGACAGCTTCTGACATTTGGATTTTCAGAGGTCGTTGATCCAATGTGAAGTCAGGTAGTGGCTTATAAAGCCACTGCCCCTATATCTCAGTTTCTCTTGCTTACTCTCCTTCATCCCCTGTACAAGTAGCTCATTATGGGCAGGGAAAGTGTCTACAAACTCTGTTATAAAGTTATATTCTACTCTCCCAACTTCTTAGTAATAATAATAATAATGTTGGTATTTGTTAAGCGCTTACTATGTGCAGAGCACTGTTCTAAGCGCTGGGGTAAACAGAGGGGAATCAGGTTGTCCCACGTGGGGCTCACAATCTTAATCCCCATTTTACAGATGAGGGAACTGAGGCACAGAGAAGTTAAGTGACTTGCCCACAGTCACACAGCTGACAAGTGGCAGAGCTGGGATTCGAACTCATGAGCCCTGACTCCAAAGCCCGTGCTCTTTCCACTGCGCCACGCTGCTTCTCAATGTAATAATAATAATGTTGGTATTTGTTAAGCGCTTACTATGTGCAGAGCACTGTTCTAGGCACAGGGGGAGATACAGGGTCAACAGTTTGTCCCACGTGAGGCTCACAGTCTTAATCCCCATTTTCCAGATGAGGGAACTGAGGCACAGAGAAGTGAAGTGACTTGCCCACAGTCACACAGCTGACAAGTGGCGGAGCTGGGATTCGAACCCATGAGCTCTGACTCCCAAGCCCGGGCTCTTTCCACTGAGCCACGCTGCTTCACAGTAAGCAGTCAATAAATATGATTGATTGATTGAATTACTATTAATGAGCGCTACCCCTTGAGGGAGGGTTTTGTTGCCTTAGAGAGGAAAAAAAGGCATTAAAATCTTTGTCCTGAAGGATTATAACGGCTCATAGAGACTCACATTCTCAATTTTGCCAGCTGCTTTTTTAAAATTACAAAAAAAGTGGCTACAGTAAATCAACCAATGGCATTTGCTTAATGCTAGATACTGTCCTAAGCATGTGGAAGAGCAGTAGTCAGGCATATATTCCCTGTCCTTAAGGGGCTTTTAATATAATGGGGGAAACAGACAAAAGTAATTTACAGATAGTGAAGTCCAGAGGAGACATAAAAGCAAGAAGAACTGTATACATACCAGGACGCAACAGAGAAGCTGTGTGACCTAGTGGAAACAGCACTGGCCTGGGATTCAAGGGACCTAAGTTCTAATCCTGGCTCCGCCACTTGCCTGCTGTGTGACCTTGGGCAAGTCACTTAACTTCTCTGGGTTTCAGTTACCTCATCTGTAAAATGGAGATTGAGACTCCAAGCCCCATGTGGGACAGGGACTGCGCCCTTTCCGATTAGCTCGTCTCTAACCCAGTGCTTCGTACAGCGCCTGGCACAGAGTAGGTGCTTAATAAATACCATGAAAAAATATGGTTGAACAAGTGAATGTTCAGAAAATACAAAAGGAATTTTTAAATAAATTATTCGTAGGTTCAAGAGCAGGTAGGGTAGGATTGAAATATTCAAGTGCTAAGGGTGAGGGTTAATCGGAAGCAAGTGAGGGTGTTGGCTTAATGGAGAGGAAGGGGTAGAGCCAGGAGATGTTATGTAGGAAGAATCGGAAGAAGAGATTTAAAAGATGACTGGATGTGAGGGTTGAAAAACAGTAATGAGTCAAAATGATGTCAAGGTTGTGGCCTGGGATTGGCCATTGTTCTGGTTCAGGAATTAGATTTTAACCGTTGGCTAATTTCCTGTCCTCCTCAATCCTGACCTCAATGGTATTTATTGAGTACTTTTATTATTATTACTATTATGGTATTTGCTAAATGTTTACTATGTACTATACTAAGTGCCGGGGTGGATACAAGCAAGTCGGGTTGGACACAGTCCCTGTCCCACGTGAGGCTCACAGTCTCAATCCCCATTTTACAGATGAGATAACTGAGGCACAGGGAAGTAAAGTGGCTTGCCCGAGGTCACACAGCAGACAACCGGTGGAGCCGGGGTTAGAACCCATGACCTTCCGATTCCCAGGCCCGTGCTCTATCCACAAAGCCATGCTGCTTACTGTGTGCAGAACACTGTACTAAGCATTTGGGAGATGACAACACAACAGTTAGCAGACACATTCCCTGCCCACAGATAGCTTTCAATCTAGAGGAGGAGACAGACATCATAAATTTATTTAAAGACACGTAAATAGGGGCCATGGTGTTGAGGGTGGGGTGAATTCACTCATTGAAAGGTATTTATTGCGCCCTTACTGTGTGCAAAGCCCTTTACTAAACACTTGGGAGAGTACAATATAACAGTAAACAGGAACATTCCCAGCCAGCAGTGAATATCAAATGCCCAAAGGTCACAGATCCAAGCATTCAGTATAGCCAACATTAATCTCTTTTTCTCATAGTGACTCACTCACATACTGCTCCATTCAGTGGTCTGCGTATGCAGAAGAAAATGCTGAGCCTACTTTTATTTCACCCACCAAAAGTCAATCCGAAAAGTCTGGGCGCCAGAAATCTGGAGACAAGAAGGAAGCTTGCAAGCAATAGTGAGTTGCTTCATCGGAAAGCTGAATGTACATCCTGCCAGTTCCTTAACTTTGCTTCCATTTTTTTTTTTCCTCCAAGTCACTATAGACTAGACTAGAGAAGTGTAATTTTAAAAATGATTTGGGACAGGCTTGGTTTTTGAAATGATGATGGTTTTGACTGATATAATGTGTTTACCTGTCATATGGTACAAGTCAAGGATGAACCTGGTGCTCTGGATGCCATATAGAGTTGGAAGTGTTAGGATTTAGGGAAAATGTAATGAAAAGAGAGGGAAATAGCTGCTATTATATAGAAAAATATTATTACTGAATTGAATTATGCATTTTGCCTTACCAATAAAATCGAGTCTCTCTGCATTTTCTAGACATGACTAGCATAGTTCCAGAGAAAACTGGTGACCATTTTACTTCTATATGCAAAATGCATTATTTCTTCATATAATTACTTCAGTGCATTCTCTAGGAGGAACTTTTGGAGTTGGATATAGAGATATTTCTATAAAAGATATCTAAAATTTTAAAAAATCATCACGTGAGAGAGTTGTTTTTCAGTTCAAAGACACTTAGGGCATTGAGGTTGCAAGCCAGACACCCATCTTTCCTTCTCCCTAATGTGTCTGCTGATTCTGCTCTATTTTACCCTCCCAAGCTCTTAGTAGAGTGATCTGCACATAGTAAGCTCTCAATAAATAACATTGATTGATTGTTACATCTCTCTTACCTAATTATATATATAGTATATATGTATCTTTCCTACACACACGTATGTATATACATGAATATGTATATATATCTCAATCGATGGTATTTATTGAGCACTTGCTATGTGCAGACCACTGTAATATATGTATCTATATATATATATATATATATATATATATATATATGGCAGAAAGAGTTCTAAAATGCCGGAGTTCTGTTTTTCAGAACATTGCATTAAGAGAAACACATTGTAGTATTCACCACTTCACACTGCATCCAGTTAGATAAGTGTGCTGGAAGAACATTCTATAATTTGACTAACACATTCTATCCCAAATGTGTAGTGAAAACTTGTGTTATGAAAGAATTGAATGTGTTTGTCATATAATATGTAGAGAGAGAAAGAGAGGGTTATGTGCACTGAGAAAAAGTACAAGGAGGAGGATCAGACATGATGCTCTAGACTGTATGCTCACTGTGGGCAGTGAATGTGTCTGTTTATTGTTATATTGTACTCACCCAAACGCTTAGTACAGTGCTCTGCACATATTAAGTGCTCAATAAATATGATTGAATGAATGCTTGGCCCTCAGGGAGTTCACAGGCTAAGGAGTGAGAAAGAATTGGCCATGTATGTTGGTTTCTCTGACACTGTCCTCTCCTGATTCTTCTTCCTCTCTGGCTGCTTGTTATAGTCTCTTTCACCAGTTTCTTCTCTGCCTCCCACCTCCTAATAATAATAATAATGTTGGTATTTGTTAAGCGCTTACTATGTGCAGAGCACTGTTCTAAGCGCTGGGGGTAGATATAATCAGGTTGTCCCCCGTGAGGCTCACAGTTAATCCCCATTTTACAGATGAGGTCACTGAGGCACAGAGAAGTTAAGTGACTGGCCCACAGACACACAGCTGACAAGTGGCAGAGCTGGGATTCAAACCCATGACCTCTGACTCCCAAGCCAGGCCTCTTTCCACTGGGCCAGGCTGCTTCTCTATGTGTGATGCAGGGGGTGTCCCTCAAGGTTCAATTACGGGCTCTCATTCTCAGTATGCACCCGCTCTCTCGGGAAGCTCATCTGCTCCAGGGCTTCAACTATCTTCTTTATGCAGATGACTCCCACATCTACCTCAGAAGCCCCAATCTCTCTTCTTCATTGCAATCTTGCTTCTTCTCCATCTCTACTTGAATATCCTGCAGACCTTTCGAACTTAGGGTGTCCAAAACTGAACGCATCTTCACTTCCAAACCTACCCCCCTGACCTTCCCATAACCATTGACAATAGCACCAAACTCCCTGTTTCACAAGTCCATAACCTTACGTTATCCTCAACCCATCTCTCCCATTCAACCCACATATTCAGTCACCAAATCCTGTTGATTCTATCTTCATAATGTTTCCAGAATCCAGCCCTTCCTCTCAAAATAGACTGCAACCTTTCTGGTCCAAGCACTTATCATATCTTAACTACTATCTCAGCCTCTCTGTCTCGCCAGCCCATATTTCATCCTGCTGCCTAGATCATTTTCCTAAAACTCTTCTGTGTATGTCTTCCTATTCCTCAAAAACCTCCAACGTTTACACATTCCTCCTCTTTGCATCAAACAGAAACTCCTGACCACCAGCTTTAAATCACTCAGTCAGGTCTCTCCTCCCTACTTATCATTCAGTCGTATGGTTTAAGCACTTACTGTGTGCAAAGCACTGTACTAAGCGCTTGGGAGAGTGCAATATCACAATAAAGAGACACGTTCCCTGCCCACAACAAGTCTAGCGGGGGAGAGCCTCCACTCCTCTCTCACTACAACCCAGCTCGTACACTTCACTCCTCTATCGCCAACCTGCTCTCGTCTCTCCTTTAGCCTCTTGCTTTTGCCCTCCCTCATACCTCCTGCCCTTCCTCTCCATATCCGTGAAACTACTCTCCCCTTCATCAAAGCCCTACTAAATATCACATCACCTATGCACAAGGATCCTCGTCCCCTTAAAACTTACAGTCAAATCTTTAAACTCTGCTGCATCCCTCTATACAGTGCTCCGCACATAGTAAGCGCTCAATATACGCTTTGATGGATTGAGTGAGGGCAGAGACTGGATTTACCTTATTGCAGTCTCCTAAACTTGAATACAGTGCTCTGCAGAGCCCTCAAGCCCTGAAGCAGTATGGCTTAGTAGATAGAGCACGGCCCTGGAGTCAGGAGGACCTGGGTTCTAATTCCAGCTCCACCACGGGTCTGCTATGTGACTTTTGGCAACTCCCTTCACTTCTCTGAGCCTCAGTCACCTCATCTGTAAAATGGGGATTAAGAGTGTGAGCCCCATGTGGGACAGGGATTGTGTCCAACCTGATTAACTTACATCTACCCCGGCACTTAGAACAATGCTTGGCACCTAATAAGCATTTAACAAGTACCATAATAATAATTATTAATATTTTCGATGGCTTGATTTCCCAGAAAAGTAAAATGGCCAAAACAGCAGAACACCACGAGAGAACAAGAACCATTAGGTAAGCGATAAGAGCCAAAGTAGAGTTAAGGTAAACGGAGCAGTTTTGGGGTCCCTCACTGTGTCTCTGCAAGCCAGTTCACAGTCCAACAGGCGTAACCTGCTCAGTGTATTCAAAGTTTACACTCTGTGTCCTTGCCTTCACCCTTTTCCCCATCCCTATCTAAGACAGGCTTGAACTTTCCCCCAGCCAGGTCTCTCAGGTCATTCTGAGGAATGCTGAGGTTTTCAGAGTCCTATAAAAACAAAGATTCTTAATAATTCCAGTGTTGCGCATACAGTTTCCAGGGTACTTTTGAGAGAGGCTTGTCACACAGAATTTGACCTCTGATCGGGACCGGACTGACTCAGATCATGACTGGGAAATCCCAGGGTAAACTCTGGAGAGCAGGGATGGAGGTTTGAAATTCCAGATGCAGCCAACAGGGACTTTTCCCAGTATTTCAGTTGGGCCTATCTTAGTCCGCCTGACCGGGGATTTTATTCCTTAAAGGTGGACAGACCACCCAAAGGGGAAACTTCGCCTGATGGATTAAGTCACTTTGAGAGAGACTCAATTCCCATTGGGTAATTCACTCCGACAGGGTCTGGCTGACTGGTATTCTTTTCTTTAGTAATAATAATGATGGCATTTGTTAAGCGCTTACTATGTGCCAAGCGCTGTTCTAAGTGCCGAAAGAGAAGGTGGAGCCATTCCCTAAGTGAAAAGTAAATGATATATTTTGCACTTCCTGATACTCGCCATCTCTTTTGGCATCTTAATTTATTTTCTTCTGGTTTTTGTTTTTCATCAAGTTCTGTTCCTTGTAGAAAAGGCTCTGAAGGTTTGAGCTTTCCTTATCCACGTAATTATGGTTTTGCTACTCTTTCTTCAATAAAATTCGTGTAAGAGTTTCTGCGTGTAGTTGTGTTATTTTTCTTTGGTAATCAGAAAAATAACTGGCTCTTCTCAAAGCCGTTCCGGTACAAATTAATTTGCGTTCGGTAAGATGGAAACCATTCAGAAAATTGATGAGGACATGAAGTTCACTTTGGCTTTCGTATTCATTTCAAAGTTGTGAGAACCGGCTGTTCTATTTATCAATTTTCATAATCTATGGGGAAAAAATGGCCATGTTCCATTTAAGCATTCTAGAAAAAAATCAAATTGCTACCAAGATAGGAAAGAGAGAGAATGTCAGTTGAAGAAGCAGACTAAATTGTTGCAATCGATTTCAGTTTTTAGTGTTACAAAATTCAAAGTAAGAAACCATACTCGAAGACATTTTATAGAAAACAATTTATGCAGTTTCAATCCAAATTTTTATGTTATATTCAAACTCATTGATGGGTCCCCCCTTCCCGTTTCCCTGCTTCTCCCCTTCCCTTCCAACCCCTGGCACTTAGTACAGTGCCCTGCACAAAGTAAGTGCTTAATAAATACTTTTACTACTCTATATTAATATATTAAACCTCTACAAGGTACCAAACTAACCCATTTAAAAGTTCAAAAGATTATACACATTTCATTGAACACGTAATTAAATGGAAATATTAAGGACAAGTCCAATTAGTTGCTGGAGAGTACTTAAAAAAATATTTTTTGCTAAATACTGCTTTCGCGATTCATAACGATTCATACTATGCCCTAAATTCATATACAAAAAAATGAATCATGTAAATACTTTACCACACTAAATTAGCGATGTTCATGGCCACAGATGAAGACTGGTGGAATGAATATTATGAAGAAAAACTGTAAAAATGCCCCCTTTAGCCAAAACCTTAAGAATGTCTCATTCTATCTGAAAATACTGTAATACTTCTGTTCCATCTCCTAGAAGAAATTTAGTCTTCAAGGATCCGGAAGCTTTAATTGCAGCTCTGATTTCAATCTTAAGGATTCACAGCAGTCACTGCATTCTCCTTCTTCTTCTTCTGGGAAGCGGCAACTACAGGCATCTTCTTCTTGCGCAGTTTGCACTGGTTTTATAAATGCTAAAACAGAAAAGAATATCATGTGACTTTTTGATTCTCATAAATGCCTTTTTCCTAATCTGGGGTCTCAAATCACACATTTCCAGAGAGCATTAACGCCATTAGCCATGGGTTGTTCTCAGGACTGTCTCACTTTGTGATTTTATTTTCAGTTATTTAGAATAAAAATAACTAATGTCCATTAATGTAAATTTTCTTCATAAGTACAACTTATCAATCTTTTCATCCTTGCTTCTATTTTCCAAACTCTTTCCTAGTTCTCTAAATATTCTCCAAATTGTGTGCCCAAACCCAATATATTGTCATAGTCTAGGAAGTGTGAACAGTGCTTGTTTGCATTTTTCACAGCATTTTTGCTGATAGATCCATGTTGCGTTTCACTGCAGTCCCTTAGGTTTTGATGCATAGTGGAGGGAGAAAATAAACTCTTGATGAAGGTAGCCCCCCAAAATCCTTAAACTAAACTAAAACCCAGGAACTTTCTTCCCATTCTGAAAGAGGCCTAGAATCCACATTGGTACATTTTTAAAGAAATCTTTAATCCATGGATGGGGTCCACTCAAAAAAGGAAAAGGACTTATTGTCTACAACTCTTATTTTTATAAATGATGTGTATATATCTATAATTCTATCTATTTTGATGCTATTGATGCCTGTTTACTTGTTTTGATGTCTGTCTCCCCCACTTCTAGACCGTGAGCCCATTGTGGGCAGGGATGGTCTCTATTTGTTGCTGAACTGTATTTCCCAAGCGCTCAATACAGTGCTCTGCACACAGTAAGCGCTCAATAAATACGACTGAATGAATGAGTGAATCTTACTCTGCTTGAAGATATCCGGTAGCTTCTTTTTGCTCCAGATTGTGATACAGAAACAAAACGTGATGAGCAGAACTAAGAACACTGACGAAGCCATGATGAGAGCAAGGGTAATGGTGAATACCTGGATATCCTTGTCTGCAACACAAAAACAGATTCATGAAATACACAAAAGGTGCACTATCAGTGAAATGAGGAAACATGATATCAGAGGAACCGGCTACATAAAATATTTTGACACTTTTCCCCCTGCTAGCTTCGTAGGTAAGGTACTCAGGCAAAAAAAATTTTTAAATAATTTAATGAAAAATACACGGTTTTCCTCATCCCCTAAAACAAATAAAATGGCTTGTCGTTTCTAGCAAGAGTCAGTTTCCCATGAAAATTGTATGCTTTTCATAGAAAGATTTGAAACTCTCCCGATGCCCAACTTGCTGTAATAGTTTAGGGGCAATCTTGAAGGTGGAGCAACTAGGTAACTCCTACTCATGGTTTCCAGTCTGAGATTTTGACTGTTTCTGGAGTTTGTCTCCTTGACCCAGGGTAACAATAACTTGATTATCTGGCCTGCTCAAGCCCCATTCTACCTTTAATAAGAACTGAGTGTGGACAGGGAACCTGCCTTCTAAATACCTTATAGGCCTTTGGGGGACAGGATTGTACTTAAGTGTTTATCTTGTATTTCCATCAGTGTAAATTTTGAGGTGCTTAGAATAGTAATAATAATGATAACAATAATAATAAAAAAGAGCTGGCCAGAGTACTGGGGCAGTGAGAGAAGTTTTATAGCACACAGCTAAAAAAGATGTTCTACAAAGGATTTAGAGAAGACGCTATCAGTGATATATAAATATCGCCTGTGTGCTAAGCTCTGTACTAAAGAGTTGAAATAGTACAAAAACGCGAGACTCATGTTCCCTGCCCTCAAAGGGCAATCTCTACTTATCTCCTCCTCTTATTAGTGTTTCATTGGCTATTCCAGTCAACTTTGCCAGATGGGTTTTGGATCAAATGAAATAGCAGAATTAGGGAATGTTCTTCCGACAACTTGCGTCTGTCTGGAGAGAATGAGATTTGTGTCGGAAGGAACGGTGGTACACAAGTGCACAGTGGACACAGCTGTGAACACAGCGTAAGTTTTCAAAAAAATCAGGGTTCCTCCAGAATGCTACCCTCATTTTTATCTATGCCCCAACCCCCCAAGAACCCCACCTGGGACCAATTCACTACAACTAGAAAATAATGATCAGCAGCTCACCTGCTACAAAGACAGATGGAATGGTGACTGAGAAGGCATCCGGAGAGAAGTCTGTTGAAACTTTTCCACATACCACATCGCTCATTTGTGTTCCATTTTGGAGCACAACTTTTCCAGCCAGGGAACAGCTTAATTGGGTAAGGAAGATAATAATTAATTGACATGTGCACACAATTGCTGTAATTATATATAATAATTTATATGCACAGTTAATAAAAACTGAAAAATAACTGTATAGATTAGAATTTGCAGAAGCATAAAAATAAAGCCAGGTAGTTCTTAGTTTCTTATTTTGGGGAAGTGGCAAAAGGTGGAAAATGTAAATTTGGTGCATGCAGGGTAAGGAATATTGGCCAAGTCAATTCACATTTTAGTCAGGTAAGAATTTCCAACATTATCCTAAATCCAGTAGGGGACAGAGGTAAAATCTTGTTCTAAATAATAATAATGTGGTATTTGTTAAGCACTTACTATGTGCTGAGCAACTGTTCTAAGCCCTGGGGTAGATAGAGGGTAATCGGGTTGTCCCATGCGAGGCTCACAGCTAATCCCCATTTTACAGATGAGGTAACTGAGGTACAGAGAAGTGAAGACAAGTGGCATAGCTGGGATTCAAACCCATGACCTCTGACTCCCAAGCCCAGGCTCTTTCCACTGAGCCAGGCTGCTTCTCAAAAGAACAGGACTACCATGCAACAGGACAGCAGCGACCTAATGCTGTGGTCACTGCAGCTATAAGTGGATTTTGTGCATAAAATGCTCAGGTGCTTATTGCAATGTGATCCAGCCCTACATGCCTAGTTGCCCCTTTCAACCACTGCCCCTGCAGAGACACGGCTGACAGGGTGATAAGGGGGCAAGAGGTGCTCTGCAAATTCTTGGCATTCAGACCTTCTTCAGATGGAAAGTGAGGTAAGCCATTATTTCAGAGTACCAAGTGGCGAGGGTCTCCAGAAAGTGGCAGCCACTTGATCCTTCTCAAAGATAGTCAAGCGCTTAGTACAGTGCTCTGCCAGAGGGTAAGTGCTCAATAAATACCACTGATGATTATGATGATGTCACCGATTGGCTTTTCTCAAATATGGCTATGGCCATGACCCTGCCCTTCTTAAGAACAATAATAATTAGTGATAGGATTTGTTAAGCGCTTACTATGTGCCAAGTACTGTTCTAAACACTGGGCACTGTTCTAAGCCCTGGTGGCAGGACAGACGTGATCTATTAGCAGAGTGTAAATCAGGGTCTTGCCACTTGGAATGTTAGATTGAGGGATTTGAAGGGTACAACAAAATCTTGTTGGATATAATAATAAGAATTGTGATATTTTTAAGTGCTGGGGTGGATACAAGCAAATTGGGTCTCGATCCCCATTTTACAGATGAGGTAACTGAAGCACAGAGAAGTGGAGTAACTTGCCCAAGGTCACCCAGCAGGCAAGTGGGATTAGAAATCGTGACCTTCTGACTCCCCGGCCCTTGCTCTATCCACTGTGTGTGTATATGGGGATGTAATGATATCAACACATGGCGTATGCAGTGTGATGTGATAGTGTCCAGTGTAACTTAGCGGGGTGAGGTAGGAGTTGGGGGGGGGAGTGGCTGATTCAGGCCCAGGCCACAGTAATTTAATGTCTGAACCAAGCTGGCTAGCCCTTCCTTCAGTTCTTTCGCATGGACTTTCAATCCCCAAGTCTGATTGGATCAAGGCTGGTTTGCCATTTGCAATGGGAAACACCATCATCATCAAGAGCTAGGATAATAATAATAATTATTATGGTATGTGTTTAGCACCAGGCACTGTACTGAGCGCTGGGGTGGATACCAGAAAATCGGGTTGGACACAGTCCCTGTCCTGCATCGGGCTCACAGTCTTAGTCCCCATTTTACTGATGAGGTAACTGAGGCCGGGATCACAATGATGCCTGTCTATCAGTGAGGACAGACCCCACCATGTTATAACAAGGCTTAGTTTAATCCACCTGCACTGGATAAAGAAAAAAAAACAAGAATTCTTTACAAGCAAAGCATGCATTTTTTTAAAATTCATTTGAACCAAGTATTAAATCCAATTGTTTAAAAAGTTAACGAATGTGATACTTACTTTGTCCATTCTCTGCACATCCCATAAGACCGATTGTTAAATGTCCCATAGCCACAATCTTTACAACCTTTCACAAAAACGAGAAAACATTGAAGAACTTAAGTACTTTCATCCTTTTAAAACATCTACTGTGTCAGATGTTAAAAAGCAACGAAAATAATACAAAACTCCAGGTTCATGTCTAACTGTGAGATGATCAAAACACTGCTCAGCTGAGCATAAATAGGAGATTATCTACTCTGTTAATGCAGCAAGAAATCGGGATGATCACACAGGAAATTCCTGCATAGAGATCAGGAGGTCCTGGACAATCAGTATGACCAGAGGGAGCTTCAAAGAGGAGTGATGTGAGAGAGAGAGAGAGGGGGGAGAGGTCTGAGAGTGAGCAGGGGGGCCACGGGGAGAAAAGCTTTGGTTTCTAGCTCAGATCAGGTGCCAACCCTGATGCCCTTCTGCATCACTGCACCTTTAAGCCTCTACTGCCATCCCATGTTATTCAATTAAACCATTTAGGTTGGCCAAAGTTTTAAATAAAAATCTCTGCACTTTTAAAAAGGAAGTGTTTCGCATGTTTGTTTACTGGAAGATCCCTTTTGTGATAATAGGCCATTTCAGGGATTCTTGCGCTTGTGATTTGGCATCAGTCAATAAATACCATTTACGGAGTGCTTACTATGTGCAGAGTAGTATACTAAGTGCGTGGGATAGCACAAGACAGCAGAATTAGGAGTCATGTTCCCTGCCCATAACGAGTTTACAGTTTAGAGGGAAGTCATAAGCATCTTTTATTTTTTTTAAGGCATATGTATTCTAGGATCTTGTACTAGTGATAGGTTACATAATCATAATAATAATTATGATATTTTTTAAGCGCTTACTATGTGCCAGGCACTGTACTAAGTGCTGGGGTGGATAAGAGCAAATCAGGTTGGACACAGTCCCTGTTCTGCACAGAGCTCCCAGTCTTCATCCCCATTTTACAGATGAGGTAACTGAGGCACAGAGACGCGAAGTGGCTTGCCCAAGGCCACACAGCAGACAAGTGGGGGAGCCGGTATTAGAACCCATGACCTTCTGATCCCCAGGCCCATGACTTAAAAAATGCAATCCTACCTTTTCTGGTTAGTTCTTGACCTTCTTTACAATCTTTCTCACACATTGAACATTCTTTCCCGGAACAATGATAACCATTTATGCAGACACATTCTGCATTTTGCGTTGCAGTGCACGCCCTCTTCAGTTGGAAAATACCTTAAAGACAAAAAGGGTTTTATTAACATTTGGCGATCAAATCTAGTGACTCTCTCTTCCTAGTTTGAGATTCTGCTTTGAAAAACCATTTCTGAGAGTTACACACTAGGTGAGCTCAAGTTTGTACAGGATCAGGTCCCTGTTATCGTCTGGAGTTTCTCAGTGGGAATAACTTTCACTTTAACCAATCTGAGTAAATCTGGCCATACGCTTACGCTAAAGTTAACTCAGCCAGTCTTTAACTCCGTTGCCTCTGCAGTACAAGCAACGATTCTGACTCTAAGAGAACCTTCCCGCAAATAGAGGGGCTTATGGACAGGCCATTTAAAAGCTCTTGGGACAGTTTTCTCGCTTCTAAATCCCTAGTTTCTTCAAAACATTAATATCCGCAACTAATGAACGCCTGTTATAGGACAAGTAGTACACCAGGAACTTGAAGAACCTACAAAGTAAAAGTTTTTGCTGTGTGCTGAAGACTGTACTAAGCACTGGGAAATGATATACAAAAGAGAAAGAGAACTTGTAGAGATACATGATCCCTGCCCTCAAGGGGCTTACAATTTAATGAAGGAGATATAGACATGAATTGAATAACTCAATAACCAACATATAAGTGTATGAATATGGAGGGGGCAGTATGATTCACTCAGGGGGGAAGATATGAGTAATGAATCACAAGCAGAAGGTTCAAGAGCTGAGAACAGATAGAAGGTTTGCTGGGGCAAGGGAAGAGCCTGAGCTTGGGTGTGGTGAGAGAAAAGCTAAGAATGAGAGAGTCTGGAAGTCTTTGTCGATCCGTGGTATAATTATAATTCTATTGCTATCCTATTCTATGATAATGTATTATTATGTTCTTATCATGATTATAAGAAAAGATCAGAATCTGGAAGTCTCAATCGATCGATGGGATTATTATAATTATATTATTAAATTATCACAATGTATAATCATATTATAAGTATTTTATTGTTAGAACTTAATATATTATTGTTGTATGCTATGTTATTGTAATATTGATAATACTAATAATGACACTAATAATAATACAATGAAACTTGAATTTTGCGCTTTTGCCCTACTTGGAACAGGTCACTCTCCAATTATCATTATTATTGATATTATTATTACTAATAATAAATACCAGCTATTTATTGTAAAAAAATCCCAAAATATCAATAAATACCACTGATTGATTGATTAACATTCTAAGTAGAACTGGGAAACAGAGCCTCCTGGTACTGCTAAAGCAATCAGTAATGAGAGCTAAGTCCAGGTAGCTTCCTGGGAGTCCAGCTAAAGGATGGATAAAAATACTCTTTAATGATTATAGAGTGAATAACATTATATTAATAATAATGACCGGGGAGTGATCTGCTCTGATGAGGGCAAAGGGGCACAACTCGAGTTTCATTGTAGGTTGTATAAGAAAGGATGTATTTAACCACCCTTTAGCTGGAACCCCGAGAAGCTGGCTGGACCTAGCTTTAATAATAATAATAATGCTGGTGTTTGTTAAGCGCTTACTCTGTACAGAGCACTGTTCTAAGCGCTGGGGTAGATACAGGGTCATCAGGTTGTCCCACGTGAGGCTCCCAGTCTTCATCCCCATTTTACAGATGAGGTCACTGAGGCACAGAGAAGTGAAGTGACTTGCCCACAGTCCCACAGCTGACAAGTGGCAGATCTGGGATTCGAACCCATGACCTCTGGCTCCCAAGCCTGGGCTCTTTCCACTGAGCCACGCTGCACTGTGCTATAGCAATGCCAGGAGGCTCCATCTCCCAGCCCCACTCAGAATGCCATCCCACCAATCAGTGGAATTTCTTGAGCACTCACTATGAGCAGAGCACCATGCTAAGCACTGGAGAGGGTACGATACAACCGAGTTGTTACCCACCTTCCCCACCCACCAAGAAGTTCACATAATAATAATAATGTTGGTATTTGTTAAGCGCTTTCTATGTGCACATCACTGTTCTAAGCGCTGGGATAGATACAGGGTAATCAGGTTGTCCCACGTGAGGCTCACAGTCTTCATCCCCATTTTACAGATGAGGGAACTGAGGCACAGAGAAGTGAAGTGACTTACAGTCACACAGCTGACAAGTGGCAGAGCTGGGATTCGAACCCATGACCTCTGACTCCCAAGCCCAGGCTCTTTCCACTGAGCCACGCTGCTTCCCATTCTCCCAGACTCTGGACTTCCCGTCCTGAAGTCCGGCCCAGAGGCCCTCAGGTGCCGTCCGAGGGAAACCGGACTCGAAAAGCTTCCGAACAGGGCCTGGTTTCGGAAAGGAACCACCATGGGGACACGGCTCCACCCATCAGTGTCCGGGCCACAAGCAGAGATCGAACACATACTAAGCCCTCAATAATTACCACCGACTGATCGAACGGGTCACGGGCAGGATACACGCCTCGCTCTCAGTGAAAAATTCCCAAGTGTAACCGCTCCGATTGCACTCGGCTGATTTTCTCCTCCAAAAAAAATCAGAAACATCCCCGGGCCTACACTGAGTTCATCACCCCCATTTGACTACAAATCGTCATCGCACCTTGGCATTTTTTGCATCTGTCACACGTTGTCTGTTGGCCGTTTGTGCTGGAGAAACTGTTTGGAGGGCAAGGGAGGCAAACTTGGTGCTTGTTCTTCCCACAGTTTGTGTCATTCAGAAAAGTACCTGGGGGGAAAAAAAACAAAAATCAAGACAACAGCCATCGATCTTATTTGTATTAAACGCACACACGGTAGAATATTTAAATCAACCGGAAGAAATACATATCAACATCATCCTGAGTTTGATTTTCAGATGTGTTTTTCCACACAAGATCCCTGAGGGCAAAACCCAGAATTAAGATAATGGAAAGAAAATCCAAGTAGGGGAACAGTTAAGATAACAGGAAAACATCTTTTATCTCATGATTGAATCAGTCAGTGGTATTTATCGAGCACTTACTCGGTGCAGAATTCTGTACTAAGTGCTTACGAGGGTACGATGTGATTGGTAGTCAGGAAGCAGCGTGGCTCAGTGGAAAGAGCACGGCCTAGGCAGTCAGAGATCATGGGTTCAAATCCCAGCTTCGCTGCTTGTCAGCTGTGTGACTTTGGGCAAGTCACTTAACTTCTCTGTGCCTCAGTTACCTCATCTGCAAAATGGGGATTAAGACTGTGAGCCCCATGTGGGACAACCTGATCAAGCAGCGTGGCTCAGTGGAAAGAGCACGGGCTTAGGAGTCAGAGGTCATGGGTTCGAATCCTGGCTCTGCCACTTGTCAGGTGGGTGACTGTGGGCAAGTCACTTCACTTCTCTGGGCCTCAGTTACCTCATCTGTAAAATGGGGATTAAGATTGTGAGCCTCACGTGGGACAACCTGATTACCCTTTATCCACCCCAGTGCTTAGAACAGTGCTCTGCACATAGCAAGTGCTTAACAAATACCAACATTATTATTGTATCCCCCAGCGCTTAGAGTGCTTTGAACACAGTAAGCGCTTAACAAATGCCAACATTATTGTTACCAAGGAGTTTGCAATCTAGTGGGAAAGACAGATGTTAAATTACAGGGAGGGGAAGCAGCAGAATATAAGGATATGTACATCACTGCTATAGGGCTTGGTCTCCAAAGGCATAGACACCCCACGGGGGAGGGAGAACAGAGAGGGGGGAGAAGAGAGGTTAATCAGGGAAGGCTTCCTGGAGGAGATATGATTTTTCGTGGGGCCGCTCAGGGGTCGTGCAACTAGAACAGAAGAGCTGGTCCCTATTGAGAGAAGAGAACTTCCATCAGCCAGGTACATTATTCCTCTCTCCATCTTGAAAGAAGCCAATACAGAGGCTTGGCTGAGGAACAGCATGACCTAGTGACTAGAACCCGGGGCTTGGACGGCCAGAAGGACCTGGGTTCTAATCCCAGCTCTGCCACTTGACTGCCGTGTGACCTTGGACAAGCCACTTCACTTCTCTGGGTCTCAGTTACCCCATCTTCAAAAAGGGGATGAAGACTGTGAGCCCCATGTGGGACGGGGACTGTGTCTAACCTGATTAGTCTGTATCTCCCACAGAGTTTAGAACAGCGCCGGGCACACAGTAAGTGCTTAACAAGTACCACAATTATTATTACATGGACTGTGTCCAACCTGATTAGCTTATATCTACCTCGGAGTTTAGAACAGTGCCTGGCATATAGTGAGTGCTTAACAAGTCCACAATTATCATTATTATTATTGTATGGACTGGGTCCATCCTGATTAGCTTGCATCTCCGAGTTTAGAACAGTACGTAGTGAGTGCTTAATAAGTACCAGAATTATTATTACTACATGGACGGTGTCCAACCTGATCAGCTCATATCTACCTCAGAGTTTAGAACAGTGCCTTGCACATAGAGAGTGCTTAACAAGTACCACCTATGTCCAACCTGATTAACTTGCATCAACCCCAGCGCCTAGTTCAGTGCCTGGCACACGGTAAGTGCTTAACAAATACCACAGTTATTATTATTAAATGGACTGTGTCCAACCCGATTAACTTGTTTCAACCCCAGCGCCTAGTTCAGTGCCTGACACCCGGTAAGTGCTTAACAAATACCACAATTATTATCATTATTATTATATGGACTGTGTCCAACCTGACTAGCTTGTATCTACCCCAGCGCCTAGTTCAGTGCCCGGCACACAGTGCTTAACAAATAACACTATTCTTATTATTATTAATAATAATAATGTTGGTATTTGTTAAGAGTTTACTATGTGCCGAGCACTGTTCTGAGCACTGGGGGAGACACAGGGGAATCAGGTTGTCCCGCGTGGGGCTCACAGTCTTTAATCCCCATTTTACAGATGAGGTAACTGAGGCACCGAGAAGTTAAGTGACTTGCCCAAAGTCACACAGCTGACAAGTATGGACTGTGTCCAACCTGATTAGCTGGCTTCTACCCAAGCTCCTAGTTCAGTGCCCGACACACAGTAAGTGCTTAAGAAATACCACAATTCTTAT
The DNA here is from genome assembly GCF_004115215.2 of Ornithorhynchus anatinus. Taxonomy (NCBI): domain Eukaryota; kingdom Metazoa; phylum Chordata; class Mammalia; order Monotremata; family Ornithorhynchidae; genus Ornithorhynchus; species Ornithorhynchus anatinus. The sequence continues at coordinate 70,504,659 of NC_041732.1, read as the reverse complement.
TATTATATGGACTGTGTCCAACCTGATTAGATTGTATCTACCCCAGCGCCTAGTTCAGTGCCTGGCACACACTAAGTGCTTAACAAATACCACAATTCTTCTTCTTCTTATTATATGGACTGTGTCCAACCTGACTAGTTTGTATCTACCCCAGCGCCTAGTTCAGTGCCCGGGACACACTAAGTGCTTAACAAATAACACAATTCTTATTATTGTTATTATATGGACTGTGTCCAATCTGATTAGCTCGCCTCTACCCCAGTGCCTAGTTTAGTGCCTGGCACATGGAGAGTGCTTAAGAAATTCCACAATTACAATTATTTTTATTACATGGACTGTGTCCAACCTGACTAGCTTGTATCTACCCCAGTGCCTAGGTCAGTGGCTGGCACACACTAAGTGCTTAACAAATAACACAATTCTTCTTCTTATTATTATAAGGACTGTGTCCAACCTGATTAGCCTGCTTCTACCCCAGCGCCTAGTTCAGTGCCTGGCACTCGGTAAGTGCTTAAGAAGTACCACAATTATGATTTTATGGACTGTGTCCAATCTGATTAGCTTGTATCTACCCCAGCGCCTAGTTCAGTGCCTGGCACACACTAAGTGCTTAACAAATAACACAATTCTTATTATTATTATTATATGGACTGGGTCCAACCTGATTAGCTTGTATCTACCCCAGCACCTAGTTCAGTGCCTGGCACACACTAAGTGCTTAACAAATAACACAATTCTTCTTCTTATTATTATTATTATTATATGGACTGGGTCCAACCTGATTAGCTTATATCAACCCCAGCACCTAGTTCAGTGCCCGGCACACACTAAGTGCTTAACAAATAACACAATTCTTCTTCTTATTATTATTATTATTGTTATTATATGAACTGGGTCCAACCTGATTAGCTTGTATCTACCCCAGCACCTAGTTCAGTGCCTGGCACACACTAAGTGCTTAACAAATAACACAATTCTTCTTCTTCTTATTATTATTATTATTATATGGACTGTGTCCAACCTGACTAGCTTGTATCCACCCCAGTGCCAAGTGCAGTGCCTGGCATACACTAAGTGCTTAACTAATAACAGAGTTATTATTATTATTATTATATGAACTGGGTCCAACCTGATTAGCCTGCTTCTACCCCAGCGCTTAGTTCAGTGCCTGGCACCCGGTAAGTGCTCAACAAATATCACAATTATTATTATTATTATATGGACTGGGTCCAACCTGACTAGCTTGTATCAATCCCAGCACCTAGTTCAGTGCCTGGCACCCGGTAAGTGCTTAACAAATAACAGATTATTATTATTATATGGACCAAGTCCAACCTGATTAGCTTGTATGAACCCCAGCGCCTGAGAAGCAGCGTGGCTCAGTGGAAAGAGCCTGGGCTTGGGAGTCAGAGGTCATGAGTTCGAATCCTGGCTCTGCCACTTGTCAGCTGTGTGACTGTGGGCAAGTCACTTCACTTCTCTGTGCCTCAGGTACCTCATCTGTAAAATGGGGATTAACTGCGAGCCTCACCTGGGACAACCTGATGACCCTGTATCTCCCCCCAGCGCTTAGAACAGTGCTTGGCACATAGTAAGCGCTTAACAAATGCCAACATTATTAGTAGTAGTAGAGTGCCTGGCACGTCGTAAGCACCCAGAAGGAAAGAAAAGGGGGCTAAAAACGGGCGAGTGAAGTCAGCATCCAAAAGAGAGTGGATGGGAGTCAGCCAAGTCACCGTCAGCGTCTTACCGGCTGGACAGCTGCAGTCCTGCCAGGCCTTTACGGCTCCCAGGTGGATGACAAGCAGGACGGTGGCCACCAGTTTGCAGAAGGCTCTGCCCATGGTGCCGCCTTGGAGGGCGAGCTGCAGGGCGAGCTGCAGGGCGAGCTGCAGGGCGAGCTGCAGGGCGAGCTGGAGTGTCCTGCACGGGGAAGGCGCTAGGGGCGCTAGAGAGCGGCGGCCTCCACGTGCTCCGGCGGCTCCGCCCTCCTCCGGCAGGGGGCGGGGTCACGTGTCAGGGGGCGTGACGGCGCGGCAGGGGGCGGGGGTCACGCGACAGGGGGCGGGGTCACGCGACAGGGGGCGGGGTCACGCGACAGGGGGCGTGGCCAGGCGGCGGGCTCGGCCTGGCCCGACGGAGAAGCTTCCTCCCCGACGCGGTGGGCGGGGCTCCGGCGGTCACGTGTCCGGCGGTGGGCGGGGCTCCGGGGGTCACGTGGTCCAGGGGGCGGCTCGCCTTGCCCCGCCAGGAGGGGGCGCCCAGGCGGAGCTGCCCCAAACCTCCTGCGGGCCACAAACGCCACAGACCTTCCTGTATTAATCATAACAATAATGTTGGTATTTGTTCAGCGCTTACTCTGTGCAGAGCGCTGTTCTAAGCGCTGGGGGGAGAGACAGGGGCATCAGGTTGTCCCCACGGGAGGCTCCCAGGCTTCATCCCCATTTGACAGAGGAGGGAACTGAGGCCCAGAGAATAATAATAATAATGTTGGTATTTGTTCAGCGCTTACTATGTAAAGAGCCCTGTTCTAAACGCTGGGGGAGATGCAGGGTCATCAGGTTGTCCCCACGTGAGGCTCCCAGTCTTCATCCCCATTTTACAGAGGCGGGAACTGAGGCCCAGAGAAGTAAAGTGACTTGCCCACAGCTAAAAACCTGCCACAGCTGACAGGTGGTGGAGCAGTATTCGAACCCATCAGCTCTGACTCCCAAGCCCGGGCTCTTTCCACTGAGCCACGTTGCTTCTCTAATAATAATAATAATGTTGATATTTGTTAAGAGCTTACTATGTGCAGAGCACTGTTCTAAGCGCTGGGGGAGATACAAGGTGATCAGGTTGTCCCACCTGAGGCTCACAGTCTTCATCCCCATTTTACAGATGCGGTAACTGAGGCCCAGAGAAGTGAAGTGACTTGCCCACAGTCACACAGCTGACAAGTGGCAGAGCCGGGATTCGAACCCATGACCTCTCACTCCCAAGCCCGGGTTCTTTCCACTGAGCCACGCTGCTTCTTATTACACACACACACACACTCACTCATTCATTCATTCTCCCTCCCTCCCTCCCTCCTTCCTCCCTCCTGGCCTAGTGGAAAGAGCCCGGGCTTGGGTTCTAATCCCCACTCCTCCATTTCTCTGCTCGTGTGACCTTGGCCAAGTCCCTTCCCTTCTCTGGGCCTCAGTTCCCTCCTCTAGAAATGGGGATAATAACAATAATAAGGTTGGGATTTGTGCAGAGCACTGTTCTAAGCGCTGGGGGAGATGCAGGGTTGTCCCACACGAGGCTCCCCCTCCTCATCCCCATTTTACAGAGGAGGGAACTGAGGCCCGGAGAAGTGAAGTGACTTGCCCACAGCCACCCAGCAGACGAGCGGGGGAGGTGGGATTCGAACCCATGACCTCTGACTCCCCAGCCCGGGCTCTTCCCACTGAGCCACGCTGAATAATAATGTTGGTATTTGTTCAGCGCTTGCTATGTGCAGAGTCCTGCTCTAAGCGCTGGGGGAGAGACAGGGTCAGCAGGTTCTCCCTCGAGGGGCTCCCAGTCTTCATCCCCATTTTCCAGATGAGGTCACTGAGGCCCAGAGAAGTGAAGTGACTTGCCCACAGTCACCCAGCAGACGAGCGGGGGAGGTGGGATTCGAACCCATGACCTCTGACTCCCCAGCCCACGCTCTTTCCACTGAGCCACCCCCCTGCGAGGTAACCTACCTCCCCCAGCGTTTAGGGCAGTGCTTGGCACGGAACAAGCGCTTAATATCGTCGTTATTATGGGGATTAAAACTGCGAGCCCCACGCGGGATAACCTTTCATTCATTCAATAGTATTTATTGAGCGCTTACTATGTGCAGAGCACTGTACTAAGCTGATTACCTGGTATCTCCCCCAGCGTTTAGCACGGAGTCAGCGCTTAACAAATACCATCGTTATTATGGGGGTGAAGATGGCGAGCCCCCCATTACCTGTATCTCCCCCAGCGTTTAGCACAGTTCTTGGCACCCAGTAAGCGCCTAATAAAATACCGTCATGATTACGGGGCTGAAAACTGGGAGCCCCACGTTGGACAACCTGATTCCCTTGGGTCTATCCCAGCGTTTAGCACAGTGCTTGGCACCCAGTAAGCGCCTAATAAAATACCGTCGTTATTATGGGGCTGAAAACTGGGAGCCCCACGTAGGACAACCTGATTCCCTTGGGTCTATCCCAGCGTTTAGCACAGTGCTTGGCACCCAGTAAGCGCCTAATAAAATACCGTCGTTATTATGGGGCTGAAAACTGGGAGCCCCACGTTGGACAACCTGATTCCCTTGGGTCTATCCCAGCGTTTAGCACAGTGCTTGGCACCCAGTAAGCGCCTAACAAAATACCGTCGTTAGTATGGGGATTAAAACTGGGAACCCCACCCGGGATAACCTCCTTATCTTGTACCTCCCCCAGCGTTTAGAACAGTGCTTGGCACCGAGGAAACGCTTAACAAATACCGTCATGATGATGGGGATGAAAACTGAACCCCCACGCTCCCGGCGTTTAGAACAGTGCTGGGCACAGAGTAAGCGCTTAAAAACCGTCATTATTATGGGGATTAAAACTGGGAACCCCACCCGGGATAACCTCCTTATCTTGTACCTCCCCCAACGTTTAGAACAGTGCTTGGCACCGAGGAAACGCTTAACAAATACCGTCATGATGATGGGGATGAAAACTGAACCCCCACGCTCCCGGCGTTTAGAACAGTGCTGGGCACAGAGTAAGCGCTTAAAAACCGTCATTATTATGGGGATTAAAACTGGGAACCCCACCCGGGATAACCTCCTTATCTTGTACCTCCCCCAGCGTTTAGAACAGTGCTTGGCACCGAGGAAACGCTTAACAAATACCGTCATGATGATGGGGATGAAGACTGAGCCCCACGCGGGATAACCTGATTACCTGGTATCTCCCCCAGCGTTTAGAACAGTGCTTGGCACAGAGGAAACGCTTAAATACCGTGGATTAAAACTGTGAACCCCACGCGGGATAACCTGATGAGCCGGTATCTCCCCCAGCGTTTAGAACAGTGCTTGGCACAGAGTCAACGCTTGACAAATGCCGTCATTATTATGGGGGTGAAGACTGCGAGCCCCACGCGAGATAACCTGGTTAGCTTGTATCTCCCCCAGCGTTTAGAACAGAGTTTAGCACAGAGTAAGCGCCCAACAGAATACCGTCATTATTATGGGGATGAAGACTGAGCTCCACGTGGGATAACCTGATTCGCTTGTATGTGCCCCAGCGCTTAGAACGGTAAATACCGTCATTATCATTATTATTATTATTATTATTATCATCATCATCTCCCCGGCCCCATTCCCTCTTGGCCACCCCGGCTTGGGAGCAGAGGGAAAGCGATTCCGCTTCCACATCCACTTGGCCCCGAGCAATTCCCAGGAGACAGGGAGGAAGCTTCCCTCCATCCCACCTGTTGCAACCTTTCTCCCCGGCGTCCCGACCCCCTGCCACCAGCCTCTCCTAAAACTGCCCACCCAACTGAGGACGGATCGTTTAGCGAAACGTCCCTGCAGCAGGACGGGGGTTGCTGGGGGGGGGAAGAGGCTGCCTGCTGGAAAAGGATCTGGGAGCTCGAATGGGCATGGCAATGGAGGAGAGGGGCCAGGGAAAGAATCCTCAAAAGCAAACCTTTAGGGTGCAGAGGTGCAGGCAGAGATGTCCCGGCTCGAACTCCTGGGTCCCCAGCGACTCTAACTCTGCTCATCGTGCATCTCCTCTAGTGCTCGTGAGTCAGCGGAGGAGGGGCCTCTGTGGGAAATCCCCAATAACTGGCTTTTTGTGTGTGTGTGTGTGTCTTACAGGGGAGTCGAACGTGTCATTAGAACACCCCCTCTCCCCCCCAAAATCCCCAAGTAACACCCCCAACACGGCTTTCTGGTAAGTCACTTGTGACCCCTTAAGAGTCCCAGCTTTCTTCGGGAAAAAAAAAAAAAAAAAAAAAAGACAAAGGATTGAATCATTTCAAGGAATCCCATGGATCTTCCTCAGCTCGTCCGAGGCTAAGGAGTGAAACTGAATTTCTGTATTAGGACTACCGATATGATAGCCCCGTGACATCCCTTTAATTCTAGTCACTGGAGTCATATGTCGGGAATTTTTCGTTTGTTTTGACATTAAAAGTTGATAAGGGTTAAAAGCTAGCTCGATTTGGGGATTGCACCATTTAAATTCCTAAAAGGCAAGGGTTTGTTCCCCAAAATCTTAGGTGAATCCCCTACCTGCATGTACTTAGCCCATACCGGGCTGCCGGGGTCCAGAGACCTTTTTGGCTTCTGTGGACTCATCTCTGATTAAATGAAATTGATTCGTGTCGAGAACGGGGCAGAAAGCTTCCCGTAAAAGGAATTCTGATGGAGTTTGTGGGAACTAAGAAGGAATTTGAGGAATTGAAGGAAGCAGAAGGGCAGTTCCACACTTAAGAGAGCAGCGGGCCAAGCTACAAAGAAAGAAAAGCAAAAACAAAACTACAAACAAGGAAAGAAAAGCAAGGGCTGAATCTATGTCATTCTATCATCAGTGGCATTTGCTCGAGTACCTACTGTATGAAGAGAAATTGGGTGCCGCTAACCTCCTCACGGTGCCTCGTTCTCACCTGTCCCGCCGTCGACCCCTGGCCCACGTCCTACCTCTGACCTGGAATGTCCTCCCTCCTCACATCTGCCGAACTAGCCACTTCCCCCCTAAATAAAGCCCTACTGAAAGCTCACCTCCTCCAGGAGGCCTTCCCAGACTGAGCCCTCCCTTTCCCTCTGCTCCTCCTCCCCTCCCCATCGCCCCAACTCCCTCCCTCTGCTCTACCCCCTTCCCCGCCCCAAAGCACTTGTGTATAGTTGTACATATTTATTATTCTATTTATTAATGATATGTATATATAATTCTATTTCTCTATTTTGGTGCTATTGATGCCTGTCTACTTGTTTTGTTTTGATGTCTGCCTCCGCCTTCTAGACTGCGAGCTGGCTGTTAGGTAGGGATTGCCTCTATCTGTTGCTGAATTGTACTTTCCAAGCTCTTAGTACAGTGCTCTGCGCACAGAAAGCGCTCAATAAATACAATTGAATGAAAGAATGAAGGTGGAAGGCGTAGTCCCCATTTTCGAGTCATTTACAGTCTAATAATCAATCGATCATATCGATTGAGTACCTACGGTGTGCAGAACACTCTACTAAGTGCTTGGGAGAGTACATAATAGCAGAGTTGGTAGACACGTTCCCTATCCCTATCCTTATCCCTATTGAGAAGCAGAGTGGCGCAGTGGAAAGAGCACGGGCTTTGGAGTCAGGGCTCATGAGTTCGAATCCCAACTCTGCCACTTGTCGGCTGTGTGACTGTGGGCGAGTCACTTCACTTCTCTGTGCCTCAGTTCCCTCATCTGTAAAATGGGGATTAAGACTGTGAGCCCCACGTGGGACAACCTGATTCCCCTGTGTCTACCCCAGCGCTTAGAACAGTGCTCTGCACATAGTAAGCGCTTAACAAATACCAACATAATAACATAATAACTATCCACAATGAGCTTCCAGTCTAGTGAGAGATGGGTACAAAATAAGAGAGACGGATAAATATAAAAGTACTTAAATAGTACAGTATAAAAACCCATAAAAACAAAAGTGCTTCTTGGAGGCTTCTTGGAGGAGGAAGGCTTTGGGGAGGGCTTTGAAGATGGGGAGGCTGGAAGGGAATGAGCCAAGGATCAGAATCGATCAGTGTTATTTCTTGAGCGCTTACTGTGTGCAGAACATTGTTCTAAGCACTGGGGAGGGTGGTGGTGGACACATTCCCTGCCCAATAAGGAGTTTACAGTCTAGAGGGGGAGACAGACATTAAAATAAATTACGATATGTATATTAGTGCTGGGGAGGAGGAAGTAGCAGAAAATTCAAAAGTAAGGTATGGGGAGAAGCTGAGTCACTTAGATTAATCAATCAGTGGTATTTATTGAGTGCTTATTAATAATAATAATGTTAGTATTTGTTAAGCGCTTACTATGTGCAGAGCACTGTACTAAGCGCTGGGGTAGATACAGGGTAATCAGGTTGTCCCACGTGAGGCGCACAGTCTTCATCCCCATTTTACAGATGAGGTAACTGAGGCCCAGTGAAGTGAAGTGACTTGCCCACAGTCCCACAGCTGACGAGTGGCAGAGCCGGGATTCAAACCCATGACCTCTGACTCCCAAGCCCGGGCTCTTTCCACTGAGTCACGCTGCTTCCCTCAAGGACGGGTCTGGGAGTCAGAAAGTCCTGGGTTCTAATTCTGACACCATCCTTTGTATAACTTTGGGCAAGTCACTCAACTCCTCTGTGCCTCAGTTACCTCATCTGTAAAATGGGGATGAAGACTGTGAGCCCTATGTGGGAAATGGACTGTGTCCACCCTGATTTGCTTCTATCTACCCCAATGCTTAGTATGGTGCCTGAAACATAAGGGATTAATAAATACCATAAAATACATATATCTCCTAGGACACAGCTAGCTATCTTCACACAGTATATATAATAAGCTCACTTTCTCTCTCTCTCTTGCTAAATATATATATATTTATACATATATATATATATGAGAAGCAGCGTGGCGCAGTGGAAAGAGCATGGGCTTTGGAGTCAGGGCTCATGAGTTCGAATCCCAGCTCTGCCACTTGTCGGCTGTGTGACTGTGGGCGAGTCACTTAACTTCTCTGTGCCTCAGTTCCCTCATCTGTAAAATGGGGATTAAGACTGTGAGCCCCACGTGGGACAACCGGATTCCCCTATGTCTACCCCAGCGCTTAGAACTGTGCTCTGCACATAGTAAGCGCTCAACAAATACCAACATTATTATTATATATTATATTGTATATGTTATATGTATTTATATAATAATATATAAATATATGTATCCCTAGGAACCAGCTCACGTTCTGCTGTATGAGGAATCTGTCCTGTTTCTCTTTTGCACCTCTTAACTGTGGACTGGGGACATGTCTACCAACTCTGCTGTATTGTATTCTCCCAAGCACTTAGTATATTACTCTGCATACAATAAGTGCTCAATAAATACCACTAATTGACTGCTTTGATCCAACCGGCATTAGTTCCTGAAATTTAGTAGCCTGCCAGGCCACTGTGACAGAGAGAAGGGTTCTTTGTGCCAGGAATGATTTCCCTGAGCATTTGGGCCCACAGCACTTTGTAAGGAGACCGTATTTTCCATCTCGTTGTGGGCAGGGAATGTGTCTATTTATTGTTATCTTGTACTCTCCCGGGCACTTAGTACAGTGCTTTGCACAAAGTAAGCGCTCAATAAATACAACTGACTGACTGACTGACTGGTCCGCCGTTGAGGGTCATAGTGAAGGAAGAGGAATAGGAAGAGGTGAGGCTGGGAGGGGGCATTCTCACTAATCCACCCGATCTCTTTTCATTCATTCAATCATTCATTCTTGCAGTCGTATTTATTGAGCACTTTACTCCAGTATCGTGTCTTTTTTTGTTTTTATTCCAGTCACCTTCTGTTCCTTTTCCTCTCCATTTCCCTGCATAGTTCGCCCCACATCTTCCTCTGCCCCAGCCTTGAAATCCTCTTCCTCTGGAATCTTAACCCATGATACCTACAGTGTGCCTCAACTTCAACCAACCTGCCGTAGGGGTGCAAACCAGGGTCTACACTGACAAGAATTATTATTATTATTATTATTGTTATCCAGCTTCAATTACAGTCAGCGCTGTAGAACCCTTGAAGCATCCTGGTTCATCCTGAGCTGGCCAGGTCCAGGATTAGGTCCAGGCTATACTTTGACGTTGAAGGGGATTTCTGTCATGTATTTGCAGTGGTTTCTATTTCTGGCAGCCCCGGTGCCACAGCGTAAATGCACCAGGCTTACACTTACATCAACACACTAAATGACACACTGAGATCACTTGAGATCAATCAATCAATTGTATTTATTGAGTGCTTTTTATGTGCAGAACACTCTACTAAGCTCTTGGGAGCGTACACTGTATATTAATGTCTTTCTCCCCCTCCAGACTGTCAGCTCGTTGAGAGCCAGGAATGTGTCTGTTTATTGTTATGATGTACTCTCCCGAGTGCTTAGTTCAGTGCTCTGTATACAGTAAGTGCTCAATAAATACGATTGATTGAATGAATGAATTTATTTATATGTATTCGTGAATGAATGAATTGATCATCCTATCTCCCTCCGACCCTTCCTTTCCAAACTCCCGGAATGAGTCGTCTACACTCGCTGCCTTGAATTCCTCAACTCCAACTCTCTCCTGGACCCCCTCCGATCTGGCTTCCGTCCCCTCCACTCTACCGAGACTGCTCTCTCTGAGGTCACCCATGACCTCCTTCTTGACAAATTCCACGGCTCCTACTCTATCCTAATCCTCCTTGACCTCTCAGCTGCCTTTGACACTGTTGACCATCCCCTTCTCCTCCACACTTTATCTCACCTTGGCTTCACAGACTCCGTCCTCTCCCGTTCTCCTCTTATCTCTCTGGCCGCTCATTCTCAAGTCTCCTTCTGGGGCTCCTCCTCCCCCTCCCATCCACTAACTGTAGGGGTTCCTCAAGGGTCACTTCTTGGCCCTCTTCTGTTCTCCATATACACTCACTCCCTCGGTGATCTCATTTGCTCCACGGCTTCAACTATCATCTCTACGCAGATGACACCCAAATCTACATCTCCGACCCTGTTCTCTCCCCCTCCCTCCAGGCTCGTATCTCCTCCTGCCTCCAGGATGTCTCCACCTGGATGTCTGCCCACCACCTAAAACTCAACATGTCCAAAACTGAGCTCCTTATCTTCCCTCCCAAACCCTGTCCTCTTCCTGACTTCCCTGTCACTGTGGACAGCACGACCATCCTTCCCGTCTCCCAGGCCCGCAACCTCGGTGTCATCCTTGACTCAGCTCTTTCATTCATCCCACACATCCAATCCGTCACCAAGGCCTGCCGGTCTCACTTTCACAATATCGCCAAGATCCGCTCTTTCCTCTCCATCCAACGGCTATTGTGCTGGTACAAGCTCTCATAATATCCTGACTGGATTATTGTGTCAGTCTCCTTTCAGATCTCCCCTCCTCCTGTCTCTCCGCACTCCAGTTTATTCTTCATTCCACTGTCCAGATCATCTTCCTACAGAAACGCTCTGGGCATGTCACTCCCCTCCTCATAAACCTCCAGTGGTTGCCTATCAACCTTCCCATGAAACAAAAACTCCTCACTCTGGGCTTCAAGGCTCTCCATCACCTAGCCCCCTCCTACCTCACCTCCCTTCTCTCTTTCTACCGCCCACCCCATACACTCCGCTCCTCTGCCGCTCACCTCCTCGCTGTCCCCCCTTCAGGCCTATCCCGCCGTTGACCCCTGGCCCACGTCCTACCGCTGTCCTGGAATGCCTTCCTTCCTCACGTCACGCAAACTAACTCTCTTCCCCTCTTCAAAGCCCTACTGAGAGCTCACCTCCTCCAAGAGGCCTTCCCAGACTGAGCCCCCCTTTCCCTCTGCTCCCCCTCCTCTCCCCTCCCCACCACACCCTCTGCTCCTCTCCCTTCCCCTCCCCTCAGCACTGGGCTCATTTGTATATATTATTTATCACCCTATTTATTTTGTTAATGTGGTGTCCATCCCCTTGATTCTATTTATCTTGACGATGTTGGCTTGTTTTTGTTTTGTTCTGTTTTGCTTTGCTGTCTGTGTCCCCCGTTTAGACTCTGAGCCCATCATTGGGCAGGGATGGTCTCTATCTGTTGCTGAATTGTACATTCCAAGCTCTTAGTACAGTGCTCCTCACACAGTAAGTGCTCAATAAATACTATTGAATGAATGAAGGAAGGAATTAATTAATACAACAAAAGAGCATAACAGAGTCGGTAGATATGTTCCCTACCCACAACTGGTTTACAGCAAGCACAGATTAGGAGTCAGAATTAGGCTCAGGCTCCAGTCCCAGCTCCACCACTTACCCGCTCAGTGACCCTAGGTTCTCTATGGCTCGGTTTTCTCAACTATAAAATGGGGGTGAAATACCCATTCCCCCTCCTTCTTAGACTTTGATGCCCCATGAGGAGCTGATTATCTTGTATCCACCCCAGGACTTAGCTCGGTGTTGGGCACATCGTAAGCATTTAAAAAATACCATCATCATTAGCATTACTATTGGTGCCTGGAGCCCTAAAGAGGCGGGAAAGGGTGCTGGAGGAATCCAGTGCCGTCCAAGCCTAGGCATAGACTGATCGAAACAGAACCTGGGAGTTGTCTTGAGTCTTTGCAATGGCTTTGAGAAACATCTGGGAATTCTCCGATGATTAGGGTTGGGAGGAAAGTCTAGGGCTAAGCGCTTGGTATTCATTCATTTGTTCATTCAATCATATTTATTAAGCATTTACTGTGTACAGAGCATTGTACTAAGTGCTTGGAAAGTATTATATAACAATAATCAGTGACATTCCCTGCCCACAACGAGCTCCCAGTCTAGAGGAGGGGGAGACAGATATCAATACAAATAAATAAAATGACAGGTATATCCATAAGTGCTGTGGGGCTGGGGAGCGGGGGGAAGAGCAAAGGGAGCAAGTCAGGGGGATGCAGAGGGGAGTGGGAGATGAGGAAAAGTGGGGCTTAGTCTGGGAAGACCTCTTGGAGGAGATGTGCCTTCAATAAGGCTTTCAAGACGGGGAGAGTAATTGTCTCTCGGATTTGAGAAGGGAGAGCGTTCCGGGCCAGAGGCGGGACGTGGGCCAGGGGTCGGTGGTGAGACTGGCGAGACGGAGGCGGGGTGAGAAGGTTAGCACCAGAGGAGGAAAGTGTGCGGGCTGGGTTGTAGAAGGAGAGAAGTGAGGTGAGGAAGGAGGCACACAGTAAGTGCTCAATAAATACAACTGAATGAATGAATGATTGAATGAATGAAAAGAGATGGGGCGTATTAGTGAGAATGCCCCCGCACAGCCTCGCCTCTTCCTATGAGCTGGCATTGGGAAAATTTTCCTTGCCTGCTTCCAGGACGGGAGTCGAACCCCGTCTGCGAGTGGCAATCCCAAAGAGTCCACAACCGAAGAAATGTCCCCGGGGTGACTTTAAATAACTGTAGTAACTGGAAATCCCCCGAGCTTCATCGCAGCTAATGTAGTGTAGGAGTGTTATACCATAATATTCTGCAGCTTACTGCCCCCTTCATTCTGCTTTACAATCATCTCTCTCAGCCGTGCCCTAATTAAACTCAGTCCTGTACTATCAACCCATGGTCACCGTGACATTTAAGCACATTTTCACTGAGCTAAACACCAGGAATCTAAGTTTCTGACATTCTGTGGACTGTAATCTTACCGTCTTTGCAGAGATGTCATCAGGTTTCCCAGTACTATATTTAACATACCTTTCTAGTTAGACCACAACATGATCTGCTAAGATTGACTTGGCTAGCCAAAAAATGAGATAGAATCAACTATTTTAGAATGGCTTTAATATTGGCGGTGTTTAATTTTATGAATATCTGAGGAGAAGATTGCAATAGTCCCTTGTCAACTGAATTTTAAGTCCACACTGAGTTCATATAATTGTGATGGCATTTGTTAAGCGCTTACTACGGGTCAGGCGCTGCACTAAGCACCGGGGTGGATACAAGCAAATCGGTTTTGGACAAAGTTCCCTGTCCCACACGGGGCTCGCAGTCTCGATCCCCATTTTACAGATGAGTAACTGAGGCACAGAGAAGTAAAGTGACTTGCCCAAGGTAACACAGCAGATAAGTGCTGGAGCCGGGATTAGAACCCATGACCTTCTGATCCCCAGGTCCGTGCTCTATCTGCTACGCCATGCTGCTTCTCTGAAGTCTTAAATAAACTGAAGTCTTAGAAGAAAGGGAATCACTGTAGTAACTAAGCTTCTATGTGTAGTTGAAGGTTTTAAGGTATAGGTGTTTCTAGATCTATGGATTTTTTTTTTATACTTCCCTTCAAAATCAAATCACACACACTAACTCTCATGTGGAGAATTCCCAACTGTTTCCTCTCCTACATATCATGACCCTCCCCCTTCCTCCTACTAGAAACTCCCCACTCCATCAAGCCTTTCCCCCCCTAGAAACCATCCAGCTTAATTGATGATTCAGCAATTACACCTTTCGTTCAGGGATCATTTAATAATAATAATAATGTTGGTATTTGTTAAGCGCTTACTAAGTGCAGAGCACTGTTCTAAGCGCTGGGGGAGATACGGGGTAATCAGGTGCTCCCACCTGAGGCTCACAGTCTTCATTCCCATTTTACAGATGAGGTAACTGAGGCACAGAGAAGTGAAGTGACTTGCCCACAGTCACCCAGCTGACACGTGGCAGAGCCAGGATTCAAACCCACGACATCTGACTCCCAAGCCCAGGCTCTTTCCACTGAGCCACGCTGCTTCATGTTGGTATTTGTTAAGTGCTTATTATATGCAGAGCACTGTTCTAAGCGCTGGAGTAGATACAGGGTAATCAGGTGGTTCCACCTGAGGCTCACAGTCTTCATTCCCATTTTAATAATAATAATAATGTTGGTATTTGTTAAGCGCTTACTATGTGCAGAGCACTGTTCTAAGCGCTGGGGGAGATACAGGGTGATCAGGTTCATCCTCATTTTAGAGATGAGGGAACTGAGGCACAGAGAAGTAAAGTGACTTGCCCAAAGTCACCCAGCTGAGAAGTGGCACAGCCGGAATTCGCACCCATGACCTCTGACTCCCAAGCCCGAGCTCTTTCCACGGAGCCACGCAGTAGTGTGGCCTAGTGGAAAGAGCCCAGGCCCGGGAGCCGGAGGACTTGGGTTCTAATCCCGGCTCCGCCGCTTACCTGCTGGGCGATCTTGGGCACGTCACTTGACGTCTCTATGCTTCAGTTTCCACGTCTGTAAAGTGGAGATTCAATACCTGAATTGTGGATCTGATTATTGTATCTGCTTCAGGGCTTACTGCAGTGCTTGGCATATAGTAAGAGCTTAACAATTATTCATTCAATAGTGTTTCCTGAGCGCTTACTATGTGCAGAGCACTGTACT
The DNA here is from genome assembly GCF_004115215.2 of Ornithorhynchus anatinus. Lineage (NCBI taxonomy): Eukaryota > Metazoa > Chordata > Mammalia > Monotremata > Ornithorhynchidae > Ornithorhynchus > Ornithorhynchus anatinus. Next base: position 70,489,592 of record NC_041732.1, on the reverse strand, counting down.
AAGCGCTTAGAATGTACAATTCGGCAACAGATAGAGATGATCCCTGCCCGATGACGGGCTCACAGTCTAAATATTATTATTATTATTATCAGTAAGACGCCGCTGAACTCCAAACCTTCTCAGATGTGGCATAGTGGATAGAGCACAGCTCGCCACTTGTCTGCTGTATGATATTGGTCAAGTCACTTCACTTCTCTGGGCCTCAGTTACCTCATCTCTAAAATGGTCACCTCCCGGGGACAGGGACAAACTGTGAACCCCACGTGGAACAGAGACTGCGCCCGACCTGATACCTTGACTCTAGCCCAGCACTTAGAAGAGTGCTTGGCACATACTAAGCGTTTAACAAATACCACAGTTATTATTAATATACATGCCCCTAGTTCCTCCATCCACACCCTTCACAACCTGGAATTTTCAAGGGCTGCTTTGAGAGTGGGCGGGTAACTAGGTAGAGGCAGCTAGGTGGCAGAGGAGGAGGGGGTGGGGAGCCAGCGCTTTGCACAGAGTAAGCGCTTAACAAATACCATAATCATCATTATTATCATTAACTGATGGCATGTGTATTGTTGTGGGCAGGGATTGGCTCTCTTTATTAATAATAATAATAATGTTGGTATTTGTTAAGCGCTTACTATGTGCACTGTTCTAAGCGCGGGGGTAGATACAGGGTAATCAGGTTGTCCCACGTGAGGCTCACAGTTAATCCCCATTTTACAGATGAGGTAACTGAGGCACTGAGAGGTTAAGTGACTTGCCACAGTCACACAGCTGACAAGTGGCAGAGCTGGGATTCGAACCCATGACCTCTGACTCCAAAGCCTGGGGTCTTTCCACTGAGCCACACTGTATTGTACTTTCCCAAGTGCTTAATACAATGCTCTGCACACAGTAAGCGCTCAATAAATATGACTGACTGAATGAATGTGTAGACGGGCCACCACTAGAAAGGTCAGCAGCAGTAGCCCTCCTGATTGTCATGGGAGACCTCCTGAAGATATCTTAGGGAAGCAGCTTGGTTCAGTGGAAAGAGCCCGGGCTTGGGAGTCAGAGGTCATGGGTTCGAATCCTGACTCCACCGCTAGTCAGCTGTGTGACCGTGGGCAAGTCACTTAACTTCTCTGGGCCTCAGTTACCTCATCTGTAAAATGAAGATTAAGATTGTGAGCCTCATGTGGGACAACCTGATTACCCTGTATCTACCCCAGCGCTTAGAACAGTGCTCTGCACATAGTAAGTGCTTAACAAATACCAACATTATTATATCTTGAGGAACTCCCCCTGTGACTGGGCCCTGGAAAACCTCTGACTTGCCCACTGACTAGTGGCCTTGCAGTAATACTTTAAATCTATCTCTTTGATCTGTAGGTTATATATACATAATTCAGGGAACTGTACAGACTCTGTCCTATGGGTTTAAAGATGATTTATCTGAGCATGCGAATTTGGTTGGAGAGATTGATGCGTAACCGACAGTCCTTCCTCCCTTGCATCAAAAAGAAACTGCGTGGCTCTCACATCTGCTATGGTGGTACTTGGTTTTGCATTCCATCTGCCTCTTGTTATTCTGAACTATTGGCAATCTCTGCACTAAAAGAACGGCACCATCCCTGACTGCCACAAACCTGCCTTTAAGCAATAACGTTGTCTCCAAGCAGTCATTCATTCATTCAATAGTATTTATTGAATGTTTACTATGTGCAGAGCACTGTACTAAGCGCTTGGAACGTACAATTCGGCAACAGATAGAGACAATCCCTGCCCAGTGATGGGCTCACGGTCTAAATGGGGGAGACAGCAAAGCAAAACAGAACAAAACAAAACAACATCATCAAGATAAATAGAATAAGGAGATATGCACCTCATTAACAAAATAACTAGCATAATAAATAATATATACAAATACACACAGTGCTGAGGGGAGGGGAAAGGGAAGAGCAGAGGGCGGGAGGGGGGGAATGGGGAGGAGAGGAGGAGCGGAGGGAAAAGAGGGCTCGGTCTTATCACCTGGCATAGCTTTACCATTATAACATTTCTTCTACTGGCCTTTCACGGAATCTCTCCACTTCAGATGCCCCAGCAGTTCAATCAGTTAGTCGATGCTGTTTATCGAGCACTGGGAGAGTATGACACAATAATAATTATGGTATTTGGCAAGCGATTACTATGTGCCAAGCACTGTTGTAAGCACTGGGACACAGAGATGGTACACGTTCCCTGCCCACAAGAAGCTTACAGTCTTGGGAAGCCAGAACGAGGCATTAAAAGAAATTATGGAAATGTTCAGAAGAGCCGTGGGGCTGAGGGTTGGGTGAATATCAAATGCTTAAAGGGTGCGGATCAAAACGCATAGTCAGTGCAGAATAATAATAATAATAATATTTTTTAGGCACTTACTATTTGGCAAGCACTGTACTAAGCATTGGGGTAGATATAAAATAATCAGGTCCTACGTGGGGCTCACATTCTAAGTAGGAGGGAGCACAGATTTTGAGTACTGAATCCCTGTTTTGCAGATGAGGGAACTGTGGCACGGAGAATTTAAGTGACTTGCCCAAGGTCACACAGCAATACAGATTCTCCAAGGGGGACATAAGAGGAGAATGGATGACAGCAGTATATCCAAAGTAATCCCCCGCCTTCATATATTCACTCATTCATTCGATTGTATTTACTGAGCGCTTACTGTGTGCAGAGCACTGTACAATAAAATAATAAATAGACACATTTCCTGCCCACAGTGAGCTTACAGTCTAGAGTACTGTAATAAATTACAGATATGTACATAAGTGCTGTGGGGCTGGGATGGTAGAAGAACAGACAGCAAGTCAGGGTGATGCAGAAGGGAGTGGGAGAAGAGGAAAGTGGGGGGACTGAGGGAAGGCCTCCCGGAGGAGATGTGCCTTCAATAAGGCTTTGGAAAGGGGGGAGAGTCAGGGTCTGTCAGATTTGAGGAGGAAGGGCGTTCCAGGCCAGAGGCAGGACGTGGGCGAAGGATCGGTGGTGAGATAGGTGAGATGGAGACATAGTGAGAAGGTTAGCGTTAGAGGAGCAAGGTGTGCAGGCTGGGTTGAAGTTGGAGGGGGCAAGGAGGTGGAGTGCTTTCGAGCCAAAAGTGAGGAGTTTTTGTTTGATGCGGAGGTGGATGGGCAACCGCTGGAGTTTTTTGAGGAGTCGGGTGACATATCCTGAACGTTTTTGTAGAAAAATCATCTGGGCAGGAGAGTGGAGTGGGGACTAGAGTGGGGAGAGGCAGGAGGCTGGGAGGTCAGCAAAGAGGCTGATGCAGTAATCCAGGCGGGTTGGGTTGAGCGACTGTATTAACGTGGTAGCTGTGGGGATGGAGAGGAAAGAATAGATGTTAGCCATGTCGGGAAGGCGGGACCGACAGGATTTAATGATGGATTGAATATGTGGGTTGAATGAGAGAAAGGAGTCAAGGATAAGCCCGTCAAACGGCAGGGACCGTCTCTATCTGTTGCCGACTTGTTCATTCCAAGCGCTTAGTACAGTGCTCTGCACATAGTAAGCGCTCAATAAATACTATTGAATGAATGAAAGGATACTGCCAAGGACACGGGCTTGTGAGACAGGGAGGATTGTGGTGCCATCTACACTGATGGGGAAATCAGAGGGAGGACAGGGTTTGAGTGGGAAGAAAAGGAGCTCTGTTTGGGACATGTTAAGCTTGAGGTGACGGGAGGACGGCCAAGTAGAGATGTCTTGAAGGCAAGAGGAAATGCGAGACTGTAGAGAGGGGGAGATTCAGGGCTGGAGATGTAGATGTGGTTATCGTCCACATAGAAGTGGTAATTGAAGTTAATACAATGGTAGTTGTAGTTGAAGCCATGGTGACGAATGAGTTCTCCGAGGGAGTGGGTAGATGGAGAATAGAAGGGCACCCAGAACTGAACCTTTCATTCATTCAATAGTATTTAGTGAGCGCTTACTATGTGCAGAGCACTGTACTAAGCGCTTGGAATGTACAAATCAGTAACAGAGACAGTCCCTGCCCTTTGATGGGCTTACAGTCTAATCCGGGGAGACGGACAGACAAGAACAATGGCAATAAATAGAATCGAGGGGATGAACATCTCATTAAAAACAATAGCAAATAAATAGAATCAAGATGATGTACATCTCATTAACAAAATAAAAAGGGTAATGAAAATATATACCGTTGAGCGGATGAGTACAGTGCTGAGGGGAGCGGAAGGGAGAGGGGGAGAACCTTGAGGGACCCCCACAGTTAGGGGGTGGGAGGAAGAGGAGAAGTCAGCGAAGGAGACTGAGAATGAACGGCCAGAGAGATAAGAGGAGAACCAGGAGGGGATAGAGTCAGCGAAGCCAAGGTCTGATAACCTTTCCAGGAGAATGGGGTGGTCCACAGTGTCAAAGGCAGCTGAGAGGTCGAGGAGGATTAGGATGGAGTACGGGCCGTTTGAGAGGGCGGTTTCAGTGGATTGAAGGGGGTGGAAGCCAGATTGGAGGGGGTCAAGTAGAGAATTGGAGGAGAGGAATTCAAGGCAGCGGGTTTAGACATCTCGCTCAAGGAGTTTGACGAGGAATGGTGGGAGGGAGATGGGGTGATAACTGGAGGGAGCTGTGGGATAAAGAGAGGGGGATAAGGGAGACAGGGGCATGTTTGAAAACACTGGGGAAGAAGCCAATGGAGTTGAAGATGGCTGTTAGGGAGGGAATAAAGGAGGGACAAGAGTTTTGACTCCATGCTTGGATTTCTGAATAACACCTGCAAGGGAGTTGTACTTATAAACTTTTATCTTGAGGGTCTATCCAATATTCACATGCCTGGGCACACATTAACAAAGTAATATATCAGATGAACAGACAATATTGCAACAATAATATTATAACCTCATTTTTGCCTATTCTTGTAGACTGAGAAATTGTGATAGACTTTGAAAAAGTCATTAAGGAGAGGAAGAAAGGAATACTGACATTTGGCATTTAGTAATTAAGAACCGTCCAAAAGATTTGCCATTTTCCTGGCATACTAGTGGCCTGATTTGAATATCGTCATCATCATCGTCAGTGGTAAGTACTCTCCGTGTGCAGAGCACTGTACTAAGCTCTTGGGAGAGTACAATATAACAGAAGTGGAAGACGAATTTCCTGCCCACAGTGAGCTTCCAGTCTAGAGGGGTATCTACTCTGACACACTGTCTTCCCGTCTCTCATTCTCCATTTAATTTAGAAAGGTTTTCAATCAACCAGATACTTACTGTGAGCAGAGCACTGTACTAAGTGTTTGGGAAAACACTAACAGTTGGTAGACACATTCCCTGCCCACATGAAACTTACATTCTACCGGTTTTGATATTAATCGACAACATTCTAAAAGTCTTTAATAGTACTTTGGTTTTACACTGACCAAAAAAAGACATGATCTTCCATTAAGATAAAGATGTTCATTATGAATAAATCAAAACGTATTTCATCTCTATTGATGAAGTACAACTGAGTTTTGAGGTTACAGGGACTCGTGTTTCGAGAGTTAATAAAATAACGTCAGAGATGTGGGTAAAATATCAAAGATCTCATTTGGTCTCATCTACTTATACAAATACCCAGAACTGAAAGCTAATTTAAATGTTAAAAAAGGATTTTGAATGGCATAAGATATATCAGCAATTAGAATTTATAGGTTCTACACCTTCAGAGGAAAGACACAAAGGAATTCAAATAAGTATTGTTCATATTTTTCTCACACTCATTCACTCTGGAAGCTTTTGAGGCATTGAAAGTTTCCATTGGAATCCTTTTCTCCTTGAAAAAAACTTTGCGATAGCAACTTTCCTTCCATCTATGGAGCTTTGTCACAGTCACTACTCTGGAGTACTGCTCCAGAATGAAACCATCTACTTTCTCCTCTCCATGAAAGTGTATGGACCCTTCAGCTTTCCTATCCCTTCCCTCGTTATGGCACTAGAGACCTCACTCTATCACCGCAATAGAGGTGTCAAGAAGCAGCGGGATCTAGTGGATAGACCGCAGGCCTGGGAATCAGAAGGACTTGGTTGCTGCCACTTGTTTGCTCTGTGACCTTGAGAAAGTCACTCAACTTCTCAGCACCTTAGTGGCTCATCTGTAAAGGGGGATTAAGACTATGAGCCCCATGTGGGACCTGGATTGTGTTCAACTTGCTGACTACAGTGCCTGGCACATAGTAAGCACTTCACAAATACCATAAAAACATAGAAAATCCTTGGGGATTTTCCTTAGGATGCGGTAAGGAGTTTGAGCCAAGACAAAGGAGGACAAGGATAAAGCAATGCCAGGCACTGTGAACAAACATGCCAGGACAACAAGGGACACTCTTCGCTAATGTACAATGCCATCAGGATTGACCAAGTCCCCCTTTTCCTCTGTTCCTCCTCTCCTCCCCATCGAATCGACTCCCTCCCTCTGCTCTACCCTCCTCCCCACCCCAAAGCACTTGTGTATATATATATACTTACTCGTTATTCTATTTATTTTATTAATAAAGTGTATATATATCTATAATTCTATTTATTGACATTGTTGCTATTGATGCCTGTTTACTTGCTTTGATGTCTGCCTCCCCCCTTCTAGACCACGAGCCCGTTGTTAGGTAGAGATTGTCTCTATCTGTCACTGAATTGTACTTTCCAAGTGCTTAGTACCGTGCTCTGCACACAGTAAGCGCTCAATAAGTACGATTAAATGAATGAATGAGAGGTCCCGTATTAGCCTTCTCAGCCTCACGCACAGCCCCATAGGTGAATTTTACTGTCTGTGACATCTTCCTCGAGTTCACACATTGGTGCTGTATATGAAATGTATTTGCATAGAATTTGGGCATTATGTAAATATTCTTACGTAGATGGTGCAGTTCATTCTTGGAAATATTACATGGTAATATTCAAAAACCTAAAAGTTTCCTTCACAGGATAGTTGGTATTTTTTGTAATGGTATTTGTTAAGCACTCACCATGTGCCAGGCACTGTACTAAGCACTGGGGTCTTGTCTTTATGCCGCCAAGACATTTCTGATCCATAGCGAATCCACGGTCACATCTCTCCCAGAACGGACCCCCGCCTACACCCCCATCTGCAAACATTCTGGTCGCGTAACCATAGAGTTTTCTTGGTAAAAACACAGAAGTGGTTTACCATTGCCTCCTTCCACACAGTCAACTTGAATCTCCGCCTTCGACTCTCTCCCAGGCCGCTGCTGCCCAGCACAGGTCAGTTTTGACTTGTAGCCGATGGCCTTCCACTCGCTAGCCACCGCCCAAGCTAGGAATGGAATGGGTAGGCCTCTGCTTGACTCTCCCTCCCGTAGCCGAGACTGGAAACTCTCCGGGTGCCACCCTGAGAGGGGAAGGGCTGGGGTAGATACAAGCTAATCACGTGGGACCCAGTCCATGTTCCCACATGGGGCTCACAGTCATAATTTCCATTTTACAGATGAAGTAACTGAGGCACACAGAAGTTAAGTGTCTTACCTTAGGCCTCACCGCAGACAAGAGATGGAGCTGATTTAGAGCCCAGGTCCTCTGACTCCTTGTGCTTAACACCTGGAGAATCCTTAGGAGAAAAGTAAAAATGACTGAAGGAAAATTCCAAGAACTAGGACTATTTAGGTGGAAAACAAAAGTGTCGAGTAAGTTAATAATCAATCAACCAATCGTATTTATTGAGCACTTACTGTGTGCAGGGCACTGTACAGACTGCTTGGGAGAGTACAACATAAGAATATAAGAGACAAATTCCCTGCCCACAGTGAGATTACAGTCTAGAGGAGGTGACAGACATTGATATAAATCAATAAATTATGGATTTGTACATAAGGGCCGTGAGACTGAGTGGCGATGGATGGCGAATAAAGGGAGCAAGTCAGGACGATGCCGAAGGGAGTGGGGAGATGATAGTAGTAGAGTTGTCCTTTAGTTCAAAGAATAAGTGGCCAGTTGTCCAGTTTCCTGGTGGCCTTTTCCATGTTTGGCCAGTATGGTGTAGTGGACAGAGCACGGGCCTGGGAGTCAGAAGGTCATGGGTTCTAATCCCGGCTCTGCCACTTCTCTGCTATGTGACCTTGGGCAAGAAGTGAAGTGAGGCCTCAGTTACCTCATCTCTAAAATGGGGATTGAGACTGAGACCCACGGAATAATAATAAATGCTACTTGTTAAGCGCTTACTATGTTGCCAAGCACTGTTCTAAGCACTTGGGTACTTACAAAGTAATCAGGTTGGACCCAGTCCCTGTCCCATATAGCACTCACACTCTTAATCCCCACTCTACAGATGAGGTAACTGAGGCCCAGAGAAGTGAAGTGACCTGCCCAAGGTCACACAGCAGACATTTATTCATTCAATAGTATTTATATTGTATTAATATTGTATATATTGTATATAGTATATTGTATTATAATCGTATTTATATTATAATAGTATTTATATAGTAATGACATATGGCAGAGCCAGGATTAGAATCCATGACTTCCTGACTCCCACCCCCATGCTCTATCCACTAACCCAAGCTGCTTCTCCCAAATGGGACAGGGACTATGTCCAATTTGATTTGCTTGTGTCCACCACTGCCGTTAGTAGTGTCTGGCACATAATAAGCACTTAACAAATACCATCTTTATTAGGTGTGATAATTTCCCTTTTAGGAGCAATCTACTTTGGCCTCGGTTCCTGCCGCAGTGTTCTGCAGCTGGGAAGCTGGACCTGTGCTCAAAGGCACCTGGGAAAGGCTTTGGAGTAAGGGGGAGGATCGGCGACCAAAGAAACCCTCGAGAGCCGGACGAACTCAGCACGCGGCTGCAAAATGGTGCTTATAACGTTTCACTGAGAAGCCGCCATTGCCTAGTGGGAAAGGCACGGGCCTGGGAGTCAGAGAATCTGGGTCCTGATCCCGGCCCTGCCGCCGGCCGGCTGTAAGAACTTGGGTAAGTCACTTAACTTCTCTGTACCTCAGTTTCTTCACCTGTAATATGAGGATTCAATACCCATTGTCCCTCCCCCTTGGACTGTGAGCTCCACGAGGGATCGGGACTGTGTCCAACCTGATTAACTTATATCTACCCTAGTGCTGAGTATAGCACTTTTCGCCTAATAAGGGCTTAACAAGTATCGTTACCATTGTGGGCATCACACTACACGCTCGGTAAATTGAATATGAAAGCATGTGCATCTGCGTATTTTGAGTGCTGTCAATGGCTACTCCATTTGAAGATGACGGTGCTGAAGATGCATCCCTAAGTGGCCCATTGAGAGAACACCACTTGGACACTTTGTCCAAGCAAATACCGTAGCAAAATTCTTTTGTCTCTACTGCTCAGATACCTAGGATTATGAGGGGAAAGTAATAGTAGTTATGGAATTAATCGAGTGTCCGCCGTTGCAAAGCACTGTGCCAAGCATTAGTACAGATATACATGTGTATGTGTGTAAAAGGCCCAGGACCTGTTCTCACCCACCCACAAGGAGCTTTACAGATGTTCAGTTGAACATCGAAGCAGATTGGCCTAGTAGATAAAGCAAGGGCCTGAGGGCCAGAGGACCTGGGTTCTAAATCCTGGCTCTGCCACTTGCCTGTTTTGTGAGCTTCGGCAAGTCATTTAACTTTTCTGTACCTCAGTTTCCTCAACTGCAAAATGGGGATTCAATACCTGTTCTCCCTCCCACTTAGACTGTAAGCCCCATGTGGGATGGAGACTGCATCTGATCTGCATATACTATACCTACAGTGCTTAGTACAGTGCTTGGCATATAGTAAATGCTTAGCAAATGCAACTATCATTATTATTATTATTAAGATAGTAATGACATATATGTTGGGATACTAGTGAGCAGATATCTTTTCTCCTCTATAACCAGAATGAGCAGCAAAATTAATTAATTCATTCATTAAATCATATTTATTGAGCACTTTCTGTGTGCAGAGCACTGTATTGAGCACTTGGGAGAGTACAATACAACAATAAAGAGACACATTCCCTGCCTACAGTGAGCTTACAGTCTAGAATGGGGAGACAGAGGTCAATACAAATGAATAAAATGACAGATATGTACATAAGTGCTGTGGGGCTGGGAGCGGGGAAGAGCAAAGGGAGCAAATCAGGGCAACGCAGAAGGGAGCGGGAGATGAGGAAAGGTGGGGCTTAGTCTGGGAAGGCCTCTTGGAGGAGATGTGCCTTCAGTAAGGCTTTGAAGGCAGCGAGAGTAATTGTTGGATTTGAGGAATTGGCAGAGGCAGGAATCGGGCTAGAGGTCGGCAGCGAGATAGGTGACATCGAGGCACGGTGAGAAGGTTAGCACTAGAGTGAAATGTGTGGGCTGGGTTGTAGGAGAGAAGTGCGGTGAGGTAAGAGGGGGCAAGGTGATGGACTGCTTTAAAGCCGGTGGTGAGGAGTTTTTGTATGATACAGAGGTGGGTGGGAGTTTTTGAAGAGCGGGATGACACGTTCTGAACGTTTTTATAGAAAAATGATGCGGGCAGCAGAGTGAAGTATGGACTGGAGTGGGAAAAGACAGGAAGCTTGGGAGGTCAGCAAGGAGGCTGATGCAGTACTCCAGCCTGGATAGGATGAGTGATTGGATTAATGCGGTAACAGTTTGGATGGAAAGGGTGGACTTTAGCTATGCTGTGAAGGTGGGACCCGGAGGATTTAGGGGTAGATTGAATATGTGGGTTGAATGAGAGAGAGGAGTCGAGGATAATGCCAAGGCTAAGGGTTTGTTAGACAGGAAGGATGGTGGTGCTGTCTACAGTGATAGAAAAGTCAGGGGGAGGACAGGGTAAGGACATGTTAAGTTTGAGGTTTCGGGAAGGCATCCAAGTAGAGATATCTTGAAGGCAAGAGGAAATGTGAGACCGCAGAGAGGGAGAGAGATCAGGGCTGTCGATGTACATTTGGATATCATAATAATAATGATGATGGCATTTGTTAAGTGCTTACTATGTGCCAAGCACTGTTCTAAGGGCTGAGGGGATAGAAGATAATCCGATTGTCCCACATGGGGCTCACAGTCTAAATCCCCATTTTCCAGATGAGGTCACTGAGGCACAGGGAAGTAAAGTGACTTGCCCAAAGTCACACAGCTGACAAGTGGTGGAGCCGGGATTAGAATCCATGCCCTCTGACTCCCAAGCCCGGCCTCTTTCCACTGAGCCACGCTGCTTCTCTAAGCTTCTCTGCTTCATCCGCGTAGAAGTCATGGGAGCAAATGAGTTCTCCGAGGGAGTGGGTTTAGATGGAGAATCGAAGGGGAACCAGAACTGAACTTTGAGGGAGCCCACAGTTTAGGGGGTGGGGAGGTAGAGGAGAAGCCCGTGAAGGAGACTAAAAATAAACAACCAGAGAGATGAGAGAACTGTACTGAGCACTTAAGAATGTACAATGCAATAGAGTTGGTAGACATAATCCCTACCCATAGAGTGAGGCTGACATTAAAATACATAACATGGAGGGGAACTCATAGAGAATAAGGATATGTACATTAATAATGCCTGTATTTGTTAAGCGCTTACTATGTGCAGAGCACTGTTCTAAGCGCTGGGGTAGATTCACGGTAATCAGGTTGTCCCACGTGAGGCTCCCAGTTAATCCCCATTTTACAGATGAGGTAACTGAGGCACCGAGAAGTGAAGCGACTTGCCCACAGTCACACAGCTAGCACTGAGGAGCCGGGGTGACCATAAAATAAATAAATGTCGGTATTTGTTAAGCGCTTACTATGTGCAGCGCGCTGTTCTAAGCCCGGAGTAGATACAGGGTCATCAGGTTGTCCCACGTGAGGCTCCCAGGCTTCATCCCCATTCTCCAGATGAGGTCACTGAGGCCCAGAGAAGCGAAGTGACTTGCCCGCGGTCCCGCTGACGAGTGGCGGAGCGGGGATTCGAACCCATGACCTCTGACTCCCAAGCCCGGGATCTTTCCACTGAGCCACGAAGCGCTTCATGAGTGCACAGCGGAGTACGTAGGCGACGCTAAGGGGAGGTGGGTAGGGGAAATGAGGGTTTAGTCAGGGAAGGCCTCTTGGAGAAGATGTGATTTTAGGATGGTTTCGAACGTGGGGAGAGTGGTGGTCTATTGCATATGAAGGGGGAGGGAGTTCCAGGCCAGAGGGAGGGCTTAGGCAGTGGTCTGGCATTGGAAGAGATGAGATCGACATAGAGCGATTGGGTTGGTGTTAGAGGAGTGAAATGTGTAGACCGGGTTGTAGTAATAATAATAATAATGTTGGTATTTGTTAAGCGCTTACTACGTGCAGAGCACTGTTCTAAGCGCTGGGGTGATAATAATGTTGGTATTTGTTAAGCGCTTCCTATGTGCAGAGCACTGTTCTAAGCGCTGGGGTAGATACAGGGTAATCAGGTTGTCCCACGTGAGGCTCCCGGTTAATCCCCATTTTACAGATGAGGCAACTGAGGCCCAGAGAAGTGAAGTGACTTGCCCACAGTCCCACAGCTGACGTGTGGCAGAGTCGGGATTCGAACCCATGACCTCTGACTCCCAAGCCCGGGGTCTTTCCACTCAGCCAATCAAGCTGTCCCACTTGAGGCTCACAGTCTTCATCCCCATTTTACAGATGAGGTAACTGAGGCACAGAGAAGTGAAATGACTTGCCCACAGTCACACAGCCGCCAAGTGGCAGAGCTGGGACTCGAACTCATGACCTCTGACTCCCAAGCCCGGGCTCTTTCTGCTGAGCCACGCTGTAAGGTAGGGTAGGTACCTATAATTCTATTTATTTACACTGAAGCCCGTTTACTTGTTTAGATTTCTGTCTCCCTGTACTCGTCTGCTCAACGGTATATATTTTCATTACCCTATTTATTTTGTTAATGAAATGTACATCGCCTCGATTCTATTTAGTCGCCATTGTTTTTAGGAGATGTTCTTCCCCTCGACTCTATTTATCGCCATCGTTCTCGTCCGTCCGTCTCCCCCGATTAGACCGTGAGCCCGTCAAACGGCAGGGACCGTCTCGATCTGTTGCCGACTTGTTCATTCCAAGCGCTTAGTACAGTGCTCTGCACAGAGTAAGCGCTCAATAAATACTATGGAATGAAGGAATGAATGAATAGATTGTAAGCGCGGTGTGGCCAGGAACTGTCTCTCTTTATTGCAGAATGGTACTTTCCAAGCACTTAGGACAGTGCTCTGCACACGGTAAGCGCTCAGTAAATATTATGAGAAGCAGCGTGGCTCAGGGGAAAGAGCCCGGGCTGGGGAGTCAGAGGTCATGGGTTCAAATCCCGGCTCAGCCGCTTGTCACCTGTGTGACTTTGGGCAAGGCACTTCACTTCTCTGGGCCTCAGTTGCCCCATCTGTAAAATGGGCTTTAAGACTGTGAGTCCCATGTGGGACAACCTGATCGCCTCGTATCCTTCCCAGCGCTTAGAACAGTGCTTTGCATATAGCAAGCGCTTAACAAATGCCATCATCATTATTAAATATGATTACATTATTGTTACATTATAGTAGTAAATTATTATTAAATATATTCATTCAATCGAATGAATGGAGTGCCTTAGCAGAGCGAATAGTGTGGCACAGTGGAAAGAGCATGGGCTTTGGAGTCAGAGGTCATGAGTTCGAATCCCAGCTCTGCCACTTGTCAGCTGTGTGACGGTGGGCAAGTCACTTCACTTCTCTGTGCCTCAGTTCCCTCATCTGTAAAATGGGGATTAAGACTGTGAGCCCCACGTGGGACATCCTGATTCCCCTGTGTCTACCCCAGCGCTTAGAACAGTGCTCGGCACATAGTAAGCGCTTACAAATACCAACATTATTATTATTATTATTGCTCACAAACCCAGACTGATTTGAACATTGCGAATTCTGTTGTATTTTACTCTCCCAAGCCCTCGGTACAGTGCTCAGCACCCAGTAAGCGCTCAATCAATAGCACCGCTTGATAGCCGCTGTGCCCTCCTTGGATGGGTGGGAGCCTGAGCCCGTCAGACTCGGGTCTTCACTGCAACCAACTCTGGTCTGTTACCCGTCATTTTTTCCACATGGAAAATCTCGTTTTCAAAAATCAAAACCATCGTCAAAAATCTCTGACCACCAAAGGTTATACGAGGGTGGAGACTGACAACTGTTTATACCCACTGGCTGGTTCCTGGGCACATTGGCTGCATGCACCCTTCCAGATTTTTTCTCCTTTTTTTGGTACTTAAGTGCTTACTCTGTGTCAAACATTGTTCTAAGCCCTGGGGCAGATACAAGCTAATCAGGTTGGACACTCTCCTTGTCCTATTTATTTATCTATTTGTTTATATTAATGTCTGTCTCCCCTTCTAAGCTATAGGCTCGTCGTGGGCAGCAAATGTGTCAGTTTATTGTTATAGTGTAATAATAATAATGTTGGTATTTGTTAAGCGCTTACTATGTGCAGAGCACTGTTCTAAGTGCTAGGGGAGAGACAGGGTCATCAGGTTGTCCCACGTGAGGCTCACAGTTAATCCCCATTTTACAGATGAGGTAACTGAGGCCCAGAGAAGTGAAGTGACTTGCCCACAGTCCCACAGCGGACAGGTGGCAGAGTGGGGATTCGAACCCATGACCTCTGCCTCCCAAGCCCGGGCTCTTTCCACTGAGCCACGCTGCTTAATAACGTTGGTATTTGTTAAGCACTTACTATGTGCAGAGCACTGTTCTAAGCGCTGGGGGAGAGACAGGGTCATCAGGTTGTCCCACGTGAGGCTCACAGTTAATCCCCATTTTACAGATGAGGGAACTGAGGCCCAGAGAAGTGAAGTGACTTGCCCACAGTCACACAGCTGACAAGTGGCAGAGCTGGGTTACTCTCCCCAGCATTTAATATAGTGCTCTGCACCCAATAAGTGCTGAATAAATACTCTTGAAGCAGTGTGGCTCAGTGGAAAGAGCCCGGGCTTGGGAGTCAGAGGTCATGGGTTCGAATCCCTGCTCCGCTACTTGTCAGCTGGGTGACTGTGGGAAAGTCACTTCACTTCTCTGTGCCTCAGTTACCTCATCTGGAAAATGGGGATGAAGACTGGGAGCCTCACGTGGGACCACCTGATGACCCTGTCTCTCCCCCAGTGTTTAGAACAGTGCTCTGCACATAAGAAGCGCTTAACAAATACCAACATTATTATTATTATATGGGGCTCACAGTGCTAAGTAGTGGAGAGATCACTTATTGAATCTCCATTTTACGGAGGAAACTGAGGCGCAGAGAAGGAAAGTGACTCTCCCAAGGTCACGTAGCAAGTGGGCAGAGCGTGGATTATAACTCAGGTCTTCTGACAACCAGACCCCTGCTCTTTCCATTATTTTTCTAGACTGTGAGCCCGTTGTTGGGCAGGGATTGTCTCTATCTGTTGCCAAATTGTACTTTCCAAGGGCTTAGTAGAATGCTCTGCACACAGTAAGCACTCAATAAATACGATTGAATGAATTATTATCGTGGCATTTATTAAGCCCTTACTATGGGAAGCAGCGTGGCTCAGTGGAAAGAGCCTGGGCTTCGGAGTCAGAGGTCATGAGTTCGACTCCCGGCTCTGCCACTTGTCAGCTGTGTGACTGTGGGCGAGTCACTTCACTTCTCTGTGCCTGTTACCTCATCTGTAAAATGGGGATTAACTGTGAGCCTCACGTGGGACAACCTGATTACCCTGTACCTCCCCCAGCGCTTAGAACAGTGCTCTGCACATAGTAAGCGCTTAATACCAACATTATTATTATTATTGTTATTATTATGTGCCAATGTAGACTCTGTACTGAGCGCTGGGGTGCATCCAAGCAATTCAGGTTGGACCCAGTCCCTTTTCCCACATGGGGCTCAAAGTCTCAATCCCCATTTTACAGAAGAGGTAACTGAGGCACAGAGAAATGAAGTGACTTGCCCCAGGTCAGCAGACAAAAGCCAGGGCAGGAATTAGAACCCATGTCCTTTATATAATAATCATAGTCATAATAATATTGGTATTTGTTAAGCGCTTACTATGGGCCAAGCACTGTTCCAAGCACTGGGGTAGATACAAGCTTATTAGGTTGTCCCACGAGGGGCTCACAGTCTTAAATCCCCATTTTACAGATGAGGTAAGTGAGGCACAGAGAAATGAAGTAACTTCAGAGAAGCAGCGTGGCTCAGTGGAAAGAGCCCGAGCTTGGGAGTCGGAGGTCATGAGTTCAAATCCCGGCTCGGCCACTTGCCAGCTGGGTGACTGTGGGCAAGTCGCTTCACTTCTCTGTGCCTCACTTACCTCATCTGTAAAATGGGGATGAAGACTGTGAGCCCCATGTGGGACAACCTGATTCCCCTGTGTCTACCCCAGCGCTTAGAACAGTGCTCTGCACATAGTAAGCGCTTAACAAATACCATCATTATTATTATTATTAGTATAGTAAGCGCTCAATAAATACTATTGAATGAATGAATTGTCCATTCCAAGGGCATAGTACAGTGCTCTGTGCACAGAGAGCGCTCAATAAATACTATTGAATGAATAAGCCACGCTGCTTCTGATCGTGAGAGGTTTGAAAGCGTTCTATCAGGGCCCGGGGCCACTGGGCATTTTTCCCAAACTGGGGGCGAAAGCCACAACCCAAAGATCATTCGGGGCGGGGGGGGGGGTCACAAAGCGAGCGGCCGCCAGCAGCGTGGCTCAGTGGAAAGAGCCCGGGCTTGGGAGTCAGAGGTCATGGGTTCGAATCCCCGCCCTGCCACTTGTCAGCTGTGGGACTGTGGGCAAGTCACTTCACTTCTCTGGGCCTCAGTGACCTCATCTGGAAAATGGGGATGAAGATTGTGAGCCTCAGGTGGGACAACTTGATTACCCTGTAAATCTACCCCAGCACTTAGAACAGTGGTCTGCACATAGTAAGTGCTTAACAAATACAGGAAGCAGCGTGGCTCAGTGGAAAGAGCCTGGGTTTGGGAGTCCAGAGGTCATAATAATAATACCAATGTTGGTATTTGTTAAGGGCTTACTATGTGCAGAGCACTGTGCTAAGCGCTGGGGAGATACAGGGTCATCAGGTTGTCCCACGTGAGGCTCCCAGTTAATCCCCAATTTCCAGATGAGGTCAGTGAGGACCCCGAGAAGGGAAGTGACTTGCCCACAGTCACCCACAGCCCACAGAAGGAGTGTGGCTCGGTGAATAGAGCATGGGCTTTGGAATCAGAGGTCATGGGTTCGACTCCTGGCTCTGCCACTTGTCCAAGCTGTGTGTCTGTGG
The DNA here is from genome assembly GCF_004115215.2 of Ornithorhynchus anatinus. Taxonomy (NCBI): domain Eukaryota; kingdom Metazoa; phylum Chordata; class Mammalia; order Monotremata; family Ornithorhynchidae; genus Ornithorhynchus; species Ornithorhynchus anatinus. Next base: position 70,472,382 of record NC_041732.1, on the reverse strand, counting down.
GCAAGTCACTTCACTTCTCTGGGCCTCAGTGACCTCATCTGTAAAATGGGGATGAAGACTGTGAGCCCCACGTGGGACAACCTGCTTTCCCTGTGTCTACCCCAGCGCTTAGCGCCTAGCAAGCGCTTAACAAATACCAACATTATGAAGTGGCGGAGGCGGGATTCGAACCCAGGCCCTCTGACTCCCAAACCGGGGCCTCTTTCCACTGAGCCACGCTGCTTCACACCTCCCAGGGCGGGCGAGGCGGCCAACGGCCTCCGCGCGCCGGGCCCCCTCCCCCCGCGCGCGCGCTCCGAAGGCCGCCCGCGCGCGCCGCCCCCGCCCCCTGCGCGCGCTCCCTCCGCAGGCCGCCCGCGCGCGCCGGCCCCCTCCCTTGGGCGCGCTCCCCCCGGCCCCGCCCCCTGCGGCTCGGAATCGGCCAATCCCGCGGCGCCCTCGGCGTCTGCGTCACCGGCCGTCGGGGCGCGCGCGGCGGCCGTTAGGCTGGCCCGGTGACGTCATCCCCGCCCCTCCTCCCCCGCGTGAGGCGGCCTGAGGGGAGGCCGAGGAGGGGGAGGGCCGGGGAGCCAACAATGGCGTCGGCGGGTCCCTCAGGCGGTGTGGGAGGCAGCCGCGAAGGCCGACCCTTCCCTCCGCCCCTCCCTCTTCTCACCGCCTGAGGAGAGGCCCCCCGGGCCCCAAATGTCAGCCTCCCTCCCCGCCTCCATAGTCTGTACCCACTACGGTCCTGAATGTCAGCCCCCTTCCCCCCCCCCGCAAACTACGCTCACACTAAACTTTCCACTCAGCTTGGGGCTCACCGTCCTCACCTCGGCCCTAACAATAAAGAAATAATAAATAATGTTGGTATTTGTTAAGCGCTCACTCTGGGCAGGCACTGTTCTAAGCGCTGGGGGAGACACAGGGGCATCAGGTGGTCCCACGTGAGGCTCACAGCCTTCATCCCCATTTTACAGAGGAGGGAACTGAGGCCCAGAGACCTGACTTACCCACAGCTGAGAATAATAATAATAATGTTGGCATTTGTTAAGCGCTGACTATGTGCAGAGCACTGTTCTAAGCGCCAGGGGAGATACAGGGTCATCAGGTTGTCCCATGTGGGACTCCCAGTCTTCATCCCCATTTTACAGATGGGGGAACTGAGGCCCAGCCAAGTGACTTGCCCACAATCACACAGCTGACAAGTGGCAGGGCTGGGATTTGAACCCACGACCTCTGACACCCAAGCCCGGGTTCTTTCCACTAAGCCACGCTGCTTAAGAGCCCAGTCTTGGGTGTCTGGGGTCGTGGGTTCGAATTCCAGCCCTGCCCCTTGTCAGCTTTGGGACTGTGGGCCAGTCCCTTCACTTCTCTGGGCCTCAGTTACCTCATCTGTAAAATGGGGATTAACTGTGAGCCTCTTGTTGGACCACCTGATTAGCCTGTATCTCCTCCAGTGCTTAGAACAGTGCTCTGCACATAGTAAGCGCTTAACAAATACCAACATTATTATTATTACAGCTGGCAATTTACTCCGTTCCCCTGGAGGCCATGAACACATCAGTCAGTGGTATTTACTGGGCACTTACTATGTGCGGAGCTCCATACTAAGCGCTTCGGTGAGAAGCAGCGTAGCTCAGTGGAAAGAGCCCAGGCTTGACTTGTGCGCCCGTCATGGGGCAGGGATGGTTTCTATCTGTTGGCAAATTGTCCATTCCAAGCGCTGAGTACAGTGCTCTGCACATACTAAGCGCTCAATAAATACTATTGAATGAATGGTTCTGATCCCGACTCCTCCACCTGTCTGCTGTGTGACCTTGGGCAAGCCACTTAATAATAATAATAATAATAATGGCATTTGTTAAGTGTTTACTATGTACAAAGCACTGTTCTAAGCTCTGGGAAGGATACAAGGTGATGAGGTTATCCCATGTGGGACTCACGGTCTTAATGCCCATTTTACAGATGAGGTAACTGAGGCACAGAGGAGTCAAGTGACTTGCCCAAAGTCACACAGCTGAGAAGTGGAAGAGCCAAGATTTGCACCCATGACCTCTGAGCCACGTGGTTGCTCTGGGCCTCAGTGACCTCATCTGGAAAATGGGGATGAAGACTTGGGAGCCCCACGTGGGACAAACTGAGGATCTTGTATCTCCCCGGTCCATAGTAAGCGCTTTAACAAATACCATCGTTATTATTACAATTTAACAGAATCAGCAAAAACTTTACCTGCCCGTAAGGAGTTTACAAGTAACTGATTGGGAAACAAAGACAGTCCTTTTTTCTCCTTTTTCCCTCCAGCTTGGACTCACAGGATCAAATTAGGAAGTGGACTCTCCCACTCGCTGAGCAGTTTTATTGCTCCTGTTGTATATCTTGGGTTCTGTTTAGGAAAAGGTTTCTGCAATGAATCCCCCAAACTAAATTCAATTCACCAACCAGCCCAGCCATAATCCCAGCAGGCTCCTCAGATGCAGATGAACTGTTTTTCAAGAGACCCTAACGGATTTTGAAAAACACAGGTGGGAAAATGAAATCTCTTAAATATTACAAAGTTAACACTTTATCATAAAGTATAGCACTGTGCTTAAAAATGACACTCCTAAAAGTGGATATGGTCGAAAAGGCAACGTGTGACTTGACAATCTGTTCCATGTTTGGACATGGAAAAAGCAGCGTGGCTCAGTGGAAAGAGCCCGGGCTTGGGAATCAGAGGTCATGGGTTCGAATCCTGGCTCTGCTACTTTCATTCATTCAATAGTATTTATTGAGCGCTTACTATGTGCAGAGCACTGTACTAAGCGCTTGGAATGTACAAATCGGTAACAGATACAGTCCCTGCCCTTTGACGGGCTTACAGTCTAATTGGGGGAGACATTTGTCAGCTGTGTGACTGTGGGCAAGTCACTTAACTTCTCTGTGCCTCAGTTACCTCATCTGTAAAATGGGGATTAACTGTGAGCCTCACGTGGGACAACCTGATTGCCCTGTATCTACCCCAGCGCTTAGAACAGTGCTCTGCACATAGTAACTGCTTAACAAATACCAACATTATTATTATTATCCTTCGAATTACATTCACAAAGGAAAAGTAAACAGCTAATTTTTAATATAATAATAATAATTATGGTATCTGTTAAGCACTTACTATATGCCAGGCATTGTACTAAGTGATGAAATCACAATTAGAATACCTGCCAAATAACTGCATAATTTGACATTTTGATGTTTTTATAAGTTATTTTACCTTTGTGTTTCATGTATACTTGCATCCTCAAATGGGAAACAGCATGGCTTAGTGGAAAGAGTCAGACTTTTCACCTGTACAAATGTGCCTGGGACTTCATGCCCACTCATAGGGGAATTTCACTGTCAGTGGGGTCTGCTTTGAATACCAAGGGCAGCTATATATAGTCAGTGCAGAAGTGCTAAAGTTGTTGCTGAGAGAGATACGATATGAAGAGAACAGAAATTAAGTGGGAAAGGCCTCCTGGATGAAATTTTATTTCAGAAAGGCTGATTTTGGATGGTGATTTCTCAGCTGTGGTCCGGTGGACTTTGGAAGGGATCGCAGTTGTTATGAAGAGGGTATCAGGAGTTCCCCTAGGGAAACACTTTATAGTCAGGCAAGCTCAGTGTACTTCCTCAAAATGTAGCTTGTGATATCATCAAGCTATTCTGCACACCCAACATAATGTGTGTAATGTCACGTGTCTCGATGTTCATTATTACAACTGTCACCAGTGGCCATCCTGTTGTACCATATACAGAAATGCCATTTATGCAATGCGGGATATAGTCTTCTAATGAGCCAGAATTTGAGTGAGTGAGGCAGACATATTTTAAGGTATTTTTTCTAGCCTTGCCCCATTTGATGTGATACTGTTGGCGATAATCTAGGCCTAAGTCTAAGTAGATAACGTGAGGGTTTAGATGAGAAGCTAGGCAAACTGGGCAAGATCAGAGGGCTTAAATGATAGGGAGAATGCAGAAAAATGTAATGAATTTTGCTTTACTTCTGTTATCTTTTTTCCCCCGACAAGTTTGTGTTTGTGGATGTCTTCGGGCTTAACCTGGCTCTAAACATATCATAGTGAGTTCACCTACTACAAATATAAGGTCTGACATAAACGTAATAAAGTCCTATGGAAAAAGGAACCATAATACAAAAAAGAAAAAGACAAAAATAAATATAAGGTGTTTCAAAGCAGTACGCTTGATGGCCAAATTAAAAACTGATACAGGAGACTTGCTGCTACATTAAACCGTTTAATAGCTATTGATATCCATATCTACACTGAGACCCTAAGTCATATCAGGCCACTTGGAAGAAAAATCACCACAAAAAATAACTTGGCCTTTTTTTTTTAAAGAAAATTAGCATGGCTTTTCACCATCACTCCTTAAGGACATGCCTCCTTCTTCCAAGAATATGCTTGAGGACAACTTTTTTGTTCCTTCCATCATCTTTCTAGGTTCTCAAATCCTATGCACCAGGAAGGGAAAGACAAACTAATTGGAGGAGAACATTTCCTGAAACAATGTAATGTAATGCGCTTTTAAATGTAATGTAACGCTTGGGAAGATAGAATTTTCATGATTAACTGATTTTTTCCTGAGATCAAGAAGAGCAGCATGGCCTAGAAAGGACGTGGGAATGGGAGCCAGGAGACCTATGTTCTAGTCTCAGCTCTACCGGTGAACTACTGACCTTAGGAATCACTTACTCACTCTGTGTCTCACTTTCCTCAGCTATGAAATGGCAATAAGATACCTGCTCTCCCTACCTCTTATAAGTGTGAGGACTGAAAAGTCGGTGCTTAACATGTTGCATGGTTAAAATAAATGCTTAGTAAATCATACCCACCATATTATCATACATAGCCAGTTCCTCCCCATACCATGCAGAAACCCTTTAGTATTGGCTATAAAGGCTCTTCACCAACTTTCTCCATCTTACATATCAGCTCTCTTCACCTGCTACTCCCATCTTGCATTTTTTGCTCCTTCCAAGTTCAGTTGGTAATTGTACCTCACTCTTGATCTTTCCACTTCTGATCACTCACTCATGCTGTTTCCATCACTCACTCATGCTGTTTCCCGATCCTGGAAACCCTCTCCCCTGCAGATGCACCAAACCACAGATTCAACCCCCCGTTCCCATCTTCAAAGTCCTTCTAAAAATCCCACCTCTAGGAAGTCTTCTCTAATTAATTTTCAGCATGCCAGTCATCAGTCATCTACCCTGCCTAATTTAGACTGTGAGCCCTATGTGGGACAGAGACTGTGTCCAATCTGATTAACGCGTATTTACCCCAGTGCTTAAAACAGTGCTTGGCAAACAGTAAGTGTTTAACAAGTACCATGATTATTATTTACCCAACATCACTCTTAGAACTTGTATATTCTCTTCCAATCCTCAGCACTTATCATAAGCACTATGTACCTTTGCCTATTTATTCAATTATTCAGCTATTTTCTATTCTGATACATTTGTATTACTCCCTTTCATATCATTATTATCAATTATAATGAATGATAATAATAATAATAATTGTGGTATTTGTTAAGCACTTACTATGTACCAGACACTGTAATAAGCCCTGGGTTGGATACAAGTAAATCGGGTTGAACAGAGTTCCTTTCCCACATGGGGCTCACAGTCTTAATCCCCATTTTACAGATGAGGTAACTGAAGCACAGAGAAGTTTAGTAATTTGCCCAGGGTCACACAGCTGACAATTGGAGGAGGTGGAACTAGAACCCAGGTCCTTCTGACTCCCAGGCCTGTGCTGTATCCACCAGGCCTGCCCTCTCTATCTGAAGATAATTTTTTGCCTGCCTGTCCATCCTATTAATCTGTAAACTTCTGGAGGGCAATCAATGATCAGATATTTGGCTTCTTTTGTACTCTCCCAAGCGCTTAGTACAATGCTTCCCAGTAGGTGCTTAATAAATACAACTGATTATGATGTGATAATAGTAAATGCCATTTTTTCTACTGAATAGCTGGTGTTTTCTATATGGGAATCTGCTTTTCATGACTGATTCACATGTGAATTAACTCTCCTGGTCTCCTAATATAATAATGGCATTATAGTCATTGATTATTATGTGCTAAACACAGGCATTGAATTCAAAATTAGGAGATTGGACATAGTTCCTGTCCCCATGGGACCCTCAATCTCTCATCTTTTACAGACGAGGAAACAGAGGCCTGCAGAAATTAAGTAACTTGCCCAGAATCACCAGTGGGCCAGTAGAAGAACTAAAACTTAAAGCAAGGCCCTGTGACTCCCAGTTTCATGCTCTTAAAGATTCTATAACCCAGAATTTGTAGCCATAATTTGATGAGGCAAAAATGAAAATCTCTATTAACATATAGATTGATCAAGCACTTGGTGCAGTATTCTGTGCACAGCAGGTGTGGGATAAATACTACTGACCGCTTGAAATTTTATGAGACTTTCCAATTTATATTTTAAATATTGAATACGGGATTTTGAAAAATGGCCAGCGAGAAAAAATGTGAACAAATCATTTCATTATATTTATTTTGTCTGTAGGAAATATTTAGGGGGAACATTGCAAAACAAGTTACTTCGACTGTAAGCCCCATGTGGGACAGGGACTGTGTCTATTCTTGTATCTACCACAGGGGTTAACACAGCGTCTATCACATGTGTTTAACGAATGCTATAAAAAAGTAAGGTCCTGATAGGGGGAGATTTATGCCATTTTGTTTTCAAATGCATCTAGGATTATGTCTCGATTTTCACTAATTGGTCAATTCATTTGGCCCCTATCATTTAAATAATCCAATGTCCCTGCTTAAGCATTCAAATAGGAAAAACAGCACCTCTCGGAGATCTTCTTCAACTTTAATTTGGCAAAAACTAGGTTAAAAAAGCCAGCCGTTACTTGGGGGGAAAATGGAAAATATGGACTGTTCCATTCTCCTGGGAGGGGCGCTGAGTCGATCCCTAAGCAGACTGTTCCCGCTAAAATGATTTAATTTTTCAAAATAAAATAACCCAGGGGATTAGAGGCGGAAACAAATCCTCAGCCGTCTTTCAAAAGCTGCAAAAAGGCAAAATATAATTAAGTTGTCCACCACGGTGGACTCGAAAACCCCCGCGTCCCCAGAGTTAGGGAGACTTTGTCATTGGCCTAGGTTAAAGAGTGGCTTTGCTGGCTGTAATTTTCCGGGGTAAATTCGGTGTGTAGGGAGTCGTCTTACCTGCCATTTCCTGTGGAGTAAGTAATGCTAAATGTCGCAAGAGAGGGGCGGAAAAAAAGTCCCCCCAATTCAAGTCTCTTTCGCATGTTGTGGGTTGAATGCCAGGGTAAAGAAGTAGGACGTGGTTTGGGACCTAACCGAGAGACAGCGTTGGTGTGTTGGGCCCGAAAAGCCTTTGACGAATGTGCAAGTCGCATTTTAGCATTTCCAAATGTATCTTTTTACGTCTGGGTAGGTCAGGGTCTCCCCCCGCCTCAATCCCGCTCATGGGTCCAATCAGAAGGTCGATTTTGATAACAATAATCATAATGTGGGTATTTGTTAAGCGCTTACTCTGTGCAGAGCACTGTTCTAAACGCTGGGGGAGAGACAGGGTCATCAGGTGGTCCCGTGCTCACAGTCTTAATCCCCATTTTACAGATGAAGGAACTGAGGCCCAGTGAAGTGACTTGCACACAGTCCCCCAGCTGACAAGTGGCAGAGGTGGGATTCGAACCCATGACCTCTGACTCCCAAGCCCGGGCGTTTGCCACTGAGCCACGCTGCTTCCTTGTTCGATTCAGATTGAAGGTTACTAATAATATTAATGTTGGTATTTGTTAAGCGCTTACTATGTGCAGAGCACTGTTCTAAGCGCTGGGGGAGATACAGGGTCATCAGGTTGTCCCACGTGAGGCTCACAGTTAATCCCCATTTTCCAGATGAGGGAACTGAGGCCCAGAGAAGTGAAGTGACTTGCCCACAGTCACCCAGCTGCCAAATGGGAGAGTTGGGATTCGAACCCATGACCTCTGACTCCCAAGCCCGGGCTCTTTTCACCGAGCCACGCTGCTTCCTTGTTTGATTCAGATTGAAGGTTAATAATAATACTAATGTTGGTATTTGTTAAGCGCTTACTCTGTGCACTGTTCTAAGCAGTGGGGGAGAGACAGGGTCGTCAGGTTGTCCCACGTGAGGCTCCCAGTCTTCATCCCCATTTTACAGACGGGGGAACTGAGGCCCAGAGAAGTGAAGTGACTTGCCCACAGTCACACAGCTGAGGGTTGAATTCCCGCAGCAGTGTCTCTGTGATTCTGGCAATGCGCTGCAGAGATCTGCAACTCGATGAGCTAGTTTTGAGCCCAGAATTGAGAAAGTAATTCCTTCCCACCCCTCTGTGTCTCCCAACACTGGGGTCTTGTTGGAGGGAGGTAAATTTAGTCGATAAAATGCTAGATTTTCAACTATGAGTAAGGAACATTTAGAGTTAAAGTGGTGTCAGCAGAACTGGACACAACTCTGATTGCAACCGCCTAGGGTGAGCCCCCCCCCCTCTTAATTAATCATTGGTATTGAATGCTTAGTATGTGCAAAGCACTGTACTAAGCCCTAGGGGAGTACGATTCATTAGAGTCAGCAGATGTCCTCCACCCACCAGGAGTTTACGGTCTAGAAGGGACACAGGGATTGCAAGATAATCTGTTGCTATGTGAAATGTTCCAGGGGTTCCCGTATGATTTCTTAATAAGGGAAAAACTGATAATTCTAAGTAGCATCCCCAGAGGAGGATTTAAGTGTGATAAAAATCTGCTATTATATAGTATCTCCTAGAGGGTAGAAAATGTATTTCAAGGGAGCACCGTAGGAAAGTTTAAAATATATATATATATATATAGGGAAGAGAATAGTATATCCAAAATAGGGGTGATAGGGACAGTTCCTAATCAGTTTTTCTGAATAATGTGTTAATACACAGCACGTTCAGAGGGCAGTGACTAGGCTTAAAAAACCCCATCAAATATCCTCCCAATACAATTCTTGTTATTGCACTTTTACCCACAGAATAAAACCTGGTGGCCTTTAAATATAAAATAGATTTTTTTTTCTAACCAGAAGGAAAACCCCCTTCACTCCTCCTCACTAACGAGTACATATTTAAAGCATTTGTGGAGAAGAATGAATGCCCTGGAGTACTGTTATGTTAAGTGATGAGATTGATTTCTAACATCTGTGATCAGATATCTGCTTGTAATATATTCTCAATTAAGAAATTCAATAAGTGGAGTCTTGAAGGTGAAATATGGTTAATGTCAAAGGCCAGCTACAGTAATTGAATTCTTTGTTCAAACTTATTCAGAGTGCCCTTTCTCCTGAACTGGAAAAGTGAGTTTACACCAGGCAATGTGTGAAACAATATACAGGAATTTTACGGTTGCATTGATTTCAGTAATTTTTTTGTTATTTCTATTTAAAGCCCAGGTTAAACCTTTCAAGCAGTGTTTGTGTATCACTATGACCACTGCTGACTATAAAGACAACTTACAGTAAAATGACCTCATAGTGTCACAACCAGCTTTAAATTGAGGGAAATTCAGGCCAAGTAAAGCATTTGATATAGAACCGTGTAAAGTAATGAACTTCCATGTTGAATGATGTCTAACAGGATCTGTTTGCCCCCTCTTTTTCTTTCTATAATCATTTTTCCCTAGAAGGGTTTCTTTGAAGTTTCTGCACTTTGGAACCAGGCCATTTCAGTTGAAACGCTTAGTGAAGTTTTAAGTGGTGAAAAGAAAAATATAAAATGGCATCGAAAAGAGCCTTAGTAATCCTGGCCAAAGGAGCAGAGGAGATGGAAACTGTTATCCCCACTGATGTCATGAGGAGGGCTGGTGTAAGTATGAGCACTATCTTCATGTTCAGGAAAATCATTGCAATCATGTCATAGAGATATAAGTGTGGTATCATTAAAAACAATCCTAAAAACAATCCTCACAACCCGCTAAGTCAGATAAATATCACTTATTTTTGCTATTTTGTCTTCCATTCAGTCTAATTGTATTGCAGTTTATGTTGGAATTAGAATTTAACATCCTGTGTTTAAAAAGGGGAATCTGAAAATGCCATCTCAGAAGCTCCCACTTTTATTCATTCCTACCATTTCATTACCCTGACTTGAATACTTTTTTCAGCCTCCTCATTGGTCTTCCTGCCACCAGCTCTCCCCTCTCCAATCAATACTTCATTCTGCTGCTTGGATCAGGTCTCTCCATTCCTCAAACACCTTCAGTGTTTGTCTTTGCATCAGACAGAAACTTTTGACTCTAAGGCATTTCATCAACTTTTTCCCTCTTACCTATCTCCTCTCTTATCATACTTCACTTCAGCCAGCCCTTTGCGTTCCTCCCAAGCTCTCCTTCTCACCATATCTGTTTCTGGACTCCCCCACCACTCACCCCTTGCTCATGCCCTTCTTCCTGCTTGAAACTCCCTCCCCTGCCAAATCTGCCAGACCACAGCCCTCCCCACCTTCAAAACCTTTCTGAAATTCCACCTCCTCTATGAGGCTTGCCCCGCTTAATTTTTCTTCTCCCCAGTCACATCCTTCCAACTATCATCTTGGTATTTTTGCTTTCACAACCTCTTTTTGCACTTTTGAACATATGGATTTATCAACGGAACTCTGTAAACTACTGTCTTATTTATTATAAACACTGTGTGCAGAGCACTGAACTAAGCACGTAATTATTGTGTCTCTGTTTCCTCCATTTGATTATAAGCTCCTTGTGGGCCACTTTTATTATACTCTCCCAAGTGCCTGTGATAGTGCTCTCTACTCAGTATTACTCAATAAGTAGCATTTACTGATGGATTGATTTCAATTTCTTTTTCTCTCAGATCAAGGTGACTGTTGCAGGTCTGACTGGAAAAGAACCAGTGCAGTGTAGCCGCGATGTATTAATTTGTCCTGATGCCAGCCTAGAAGATGCGAAAAAGGAGGTTTGTTCTACCTAAGAGCATTAGTTCAAAGGGCTTCAGTGATCTGTTATTTAGAATCTGTTTGGAGGTTTTAGGAGCTTCCAAGTGTATGTGACAGAATATAATCATTTTTTCGTTTAATTTATAGCGCTATATGCATTGAGCCTAGTGCTTTCTGTAGATTGATAAAATAGTAATCCTTTTAGGCTATAACTGGAATTCAGAAATGCTTTCTAGCTGTCTATTGGTATTCTTTTCACAATCTTACTGCTGTTGAGAGCAGGAATTAAGTCTATTCTTTGCAATATATTCCAAGGGCAGGGTACACGGCAATGCTCTGCGCTCTGTGGGTGTTCACTAAATACATAATGATAATAGTAAAAATGATGGCATTTGTTAAGCACTTACTATGTGCCAAGCACCATTCTAAGCACTGGGAGCGGGTACAAGATAATCAGGTTGTCCCATGTGGGGCTCACAGTCTTAATCCCCATTTTACAAATGAGGGAACTGAGGCACAGAGAAGTGACTTCCCCAAGGTCACACAGCTGCTAAGTGGTGGAGGAGGAATTAGAACCCATGACCTAATAATGTTGGTATTTGTTAAGCGCTTACTATGTGCCAAGCACTGTTCTAAGCGCTGGGGTAGACATAGGGGAATCAGGTTGTCCCACGTGGGGCTCACAGTCTTAATCCCCATTTTACAGATGAGGGAACTGAGGCCCAGAGAAGTTAAGTGACTTGCCCACAGTCACACAGCCGACAAGTGGCAGAGCTGGGATTCGAACCCATGAGCCCTGACTCCCAAGCCCGGGCTCTTTCCACTGAGCCACGCTGATGTAAATTATCAGTGTAATCCGTTATTTTGCCCTCCGTTGGATTCCAACCTGGGTTCAGACCAGCTTCAAATTAACCACGTCCTGGGTTCTGAGGCTTGGGTGGAGCTAAATCAAACTCAAGTAATGTAGATTTGGGCAGGGACAGACATCTTCCAGTTTTCCTTGGCCCTCAGCCCCTTGGAGGTCCATTTAGGGCCGGGCGCTGGTGAGGTTTCTGCCGAGGCTGCTCAGTTGGACTGCTGAATCTGCGCGCACAACATTCTGGGATGAATGTACATTTCCATGCAGACCACAGCACCCTTGGGAATTGTGAGGCACAGTTATCTACTCGGACCTAGATTGAACCTGAACACTTGATCCTGGGGCCCTTATTGGGTTGGGCAGGGCCAGGATCAAGAAGGAGGCTGCTGAGCCGGGCTGTGTTGTTTCAGTCCCTGCAGATCTCTGTCCCCGTTGTACTTTTTTCTTTGTGACTTGTCACAAGGGAGCACAATGTAACATTGCTAGTTGCTATATAATAGGCATTCACCACATCTCTAGTGTTCCTTTTCACCTTTGCACCTTCTAAGAAGTCGGTCTACATTTGGAGGGGCTAGCTTTTACAATCAGTCAGATTTATTGAGCTCTCACTGTGCAGAGCACTGTACTGAGGGCTTGGGAGAGTTCAGTGTAAGAGTTGGTAGATGTGTTCCCTGCCCCCAACAAGCTTACTCTCCCTTTGTGTGAGAATATGTATTTCTTCCTTTGTACCCACACCCTACACACACACTCTCTCTCTCTCTATGGGGTTGCCTATGTCTAGAACATCCTGAAGCGCGCTGAGTGACTCTGAGGCAGCTTTCAGTTGGGGAATAGGTAGATCAGAGAAGGGGGAAGGAGAAGAGGGAGGAAGGGCCTCAGGGAAAGAGAAGAGGGGGTTCGGGAGGCAGGATCCTCCCCTTCCTCTCCATCCCAGGGGCCTCCATCCTAGTCCAGGCACTTGTTGCACTAATCTCCTCTCCCTGAAACTCCCTCCCATTTCACATCTGACAGACTACAACTCTCCATTTCTACAGATCCCTTCTGAAATCACATCTCCTCTAGGCGACCTCCCTGATTAATCTCTCATCCAACCCTATTTCCCCCAGTGCGACCACATCAGTCCTTCAGCCTCACCTAAACATTTGAGCCCTCACACGCTCACTGTAATAATTATGTACATACCTTATAATAATAATGTTGGTATTTAAGTGCTTACTATGTGCAGAGCACTGTTCTAAGCGCTGGGGTAGATACAGGAGAATGAGGTTGTCCCACGTGAGGCTCACAGTCTTCATCCCCATTTTAAAGATGAGGGAACTGAAGCACAGAGAAGTGAAGTGACTTGCCCACAGTCCCACAGCTGACAAGGGGCAGAGTTGGGATTCGAACCCATGACCTCTGACTCCCTAGCCTGGGCTCTTTCCACTGAGCCACGCTGCTTCTTTATACCTATGAATTCTGATAATTCTGCCTATCTGAATTTATTTTAGGGTTTTTTTCCCCCACTCTACAATATGAGCTCCTTAAGGAAAGGGCTTGTGTATATGTACTCTCCCAACTGCCCTGCACAGAGTTGGTGCTCAATAAATACTGCTGAATCAATTAATCAGTCATTGGTATTTATTGAGCACTTACTGTGTGCAAAGCACTGTATTAGCAAAGCACTTTATTAAACGTTGGGGACAGTACAATGCAACAGAGTTGATAAACACTTTCCCTGCCCACAAGGACGTGACATTCTACAGGGGGACAGGCATTAAAGTAAATTTCCCTTATGCAAATAATTGCTGTGGGCCTGAGGGTTGGGTAAATGTCAATATCAAGTGCTTAAAAGGCACCGATCCAAACACCTAGGGGACATAGACGGGAGAGGGAGTCGGGGAAATGAGGGATCAGTTGGGGAAGGTCTCTTGGAGGAGATGTGATCCCAGTAAGGGTTTGAAGATAAGGTGGGGAGAGTGCTGGTCTGGTGTGTTGTATATTCATTCATTCATTCAATAGTATTTATTGAGCGCTTACTATGTGCAGAGCACTGTACTAAGCGCTTGGGATGAACAAGTCGGCAACAGATAGAGACAGTCCCTGCCGTTTGACGGGCTTACGGTCTAATCGGGGGAGACGGACAGACGAGAACAATGGTACTAAACAGCGTCAAGGGGAAGAACATCTCGTAAAAACAATGGCAACTAAAGAGAATCAAGGCGATGTACAATTCATTAACAAAATAAATAGGGTAACGATAATAAATACAGTTGAGCGGACGAGTACAGTGCTGTGGGGATGGGAAGGGAGAGGTGGAGGAGCAGAGGGAAAAGGGGAAAATGAGGCTTTAGCTGCAGAGAGGTAAAGGGGGAATGGCAGAGGGAGTAGAGGGGGAAGAGGAGCTCAGTCTGGGAACGCCTCTTGGAGGAGGTGATTTTTAAGTAAGGTTTTGAAGAGGGAAAGAGAATCAGTTTGGCGGAGGTGAGGAGGGAGGGCGTTCCGGGACCGCGGGAGGACGTGACCCGGGGGTCGACGGCGGGATAGGCGAGACCGAGGGACGGTGAGGAGGTGGGCGGCGGAGGAGCGGAGCGTGCGGGGTGGGCGGTAGAAAGAGAGAAGGGAGGAGAGGTAGGAAGGGGCAAGGTGACGGAGAGCCTCGAAGCCTAGAGTGAGGAGTTTTTGTTTGGAGCGGAGGTCGATAGGCAACCACTGGAGTTGTTTAAGAAGGGGAGTGACACGCCCAGATCGTTTCTGCGGGAAGATGAGCCGGGCAGCGGAGTGAAGAATAGACCGGAGCGGGGCGAGAGAGGAGGAAGGGAGGTCAGAGAGAAGGCTGACACGGTAGTCTAGCCGGGATATAACGAGAGCCCGTAATAGTAAGGTAGCCGTTTGGGTGGAGAGGAAAGGGCGGATCTCGGCGATATCGTAGAGGTGAAACCGGCAGGTCTCGGTAACGGATAGGATGCGTGGGGTGAACGAGAGGGACGAGTCAAGGATGACACCGAGATTGCGGGCCTGTGGGATGGAAAGGATGGTCGTGCCATCCACGGTGATAGAGAAGTCTGGGAGCGGACCGGGTTTGGGAGGGAAGATGAGGAGCTCAGTCTCGCTCATGTTAAGTTTTAGGTGGCGGGCCGACATCCAGGTGGAGACGTCCCGGAGGCAGGAGGAGATGCGAGCCTGAAGGGAGGGGGAGAGGACAGGGGCGGAGATGTAGATCTGCGTGTCATCTGCGTAGAGATGGTAGTCAAAGCCGTGAGAGCAGATGAGTTCACCGAGGGAGTGAGTGTAAATGGAGAACGGAAGAGGGCCAAGAACTGACCCTTGAGGAACTCCAACAGTTAAAGGATGGGAGGGGGAGGAGGCTCCAGCGTAGGAGACCGAGAATGATCGGCCAGAGAGGTAAGAGGAGAACCAGGAGAGGACAGAGTCCGTGAAGCCAAGGTGAGATAAGGTATGGAGGAGGAGGGGATGGTCGACGGTGTCAAAGGCAGCAGAGCGGTCAAGGAGGATCAGAATGGAGTAGGAGCCATTGGATTTGGCAAGAAGGAGGTCATGGGTGACCTTAGAGAGAGCAGTCTCTTGTATAGAAAGGGAGAGGGAGTCCCAGGCCAGAATGAGGATGTGAGCAAGGGGTCGACAGTAAGATAGATGAGTTTGAGGTACAGTGAGTAGGTTGGTGTTAGAGGAGCAAAGTGTGACGCCTGGGTTGTAGGAGGAAATCAGTGAGGTAAGGGAGGTCGGAAGGAGAGAGATGTTTGAGTGCTTTAAAGCCAGTGATAAGGAGTTTCTGTTTGGTGTGGTGGTGGATGGGCAGATACTGGACACTCTTGGAGAGGAGAGAGGTAGATTGGATGTCTGGGGTTTTTTTGTTTGTTTTTAAGAAAGTGATCATGGCAGCATAGTGTAGTAAGGACTGGGGGGTGGGGAGAGAAAGAAGGCGGGAGGTCAGCGAGCAGGGTAATGCAGTAGTCAAACCCGGAGTACAGTGCTCTGCACACAGTAAGCCCTCAATAAATATTATTGAATGAATGATGGAAGTGCTTGAATCAGTGTAGTTGCAGTTTGAATGGAGAACAAAGGGTGGATTTTAGTGAGGCTGTGAAGGTAGAACCCACAGGAGTTGGTAACAGATTGTTACAAACCTCTTGTAGAGATTAGTACAGGGAATCATGATTTGAAGTTGGAATCACCATTTCTCCTTGTTTAATCCAGATATCAGTTAATCAGTGGTAATTATTAAGTAATAATATTTATTGCTATTTGCTGCAAATAAGCACTTTAGCGAGTACAACCAGAAGACACAAGTTCCCTGCCCTCAAGGAATTTATATCTAATGGGAAATGGGAGCAATAAATGTTTACAAAGAGTGGGAGCAGGAGGAAGAACAAAAATGTAGCAGAAAGGTTACAGATGTATTAGGATGAAATAGTTGAATAGTTAAAATTACAAAGGCTCCTGTCTCTTCCCTCTCAAGTCTGTACTTCACTCTGCTTCCTGCCTCATTTTTCTAAAAAAAAGTTCTGGATTACATCTCTGTACTCCTCAAAAACCTCCAGTGATTGCCCGTCCACCTCATCACACAAATCCCGTACTGTCAGCTTCAAGGCATTCATTCAGTTCTCCCCCTCCCACCTCACTTCGCTGATCTCCCCCTACCTAACGCCAGTCTACTCACTATAGGTTGAACTCCTATCTTGTCTCTGACCCCTTGCCCACATCCTTCCTCTGGCTTGGAACTCCTTCCTTTTTCATACCCGACAGACCACTACTCTCCCCATCTTCAAAGCCGTCCTAAAATCGTATTTCCTCATCTTGTACACTCTCTCCATTGCATGGCCTGTGCATTTGCAAGGACTGAAGGACTTTGGTACTCAATCCACCTAGAGCATTTAAGTACATCTGCGTCATGGCCTAGTGGATAGAGCACAGAGCACGGGCCTGGGAGTCAGAAGGTAATGGCCTCTAATCCACTGGTCTGTTGTGTGATCTTAGGCTCCTCTAGACTGTGAGCCCATTGTGCACGGGGATTGTCTCTCTTAATTGCTATATTGTACTTTCCAAGAGCTTAGTACGGTGCTCTGCACACAGTAAGCGTTCAATAAATACAAGTGAAAGACTGAATGAATTAATCCTTATATTTGACATTACCCCTATCTGAAACTTATTTTAATATCTGTTTCCCCTTCTAGACTGTAAGTCCTTTGTGGGCAGGGATCATGTCTTCAAACTCTGTTGAATTGTACTCCCCTGGGCACTTTCCAAAGTGCTCTCCACACAGTAAGGACTCAGTAAAGACCATTTATTGATTGATCGAGGAAATATATAAATAAAATGTATTTAAGTGCTAAGTACACTTAAGGGTGGCCATTGTGTTGATGGAATTGGGTGGTTGTTTCTTGAAAGTGGTGCTGTTTAAATGAAAGAGGGAAGACCCGTGTTTCACTGACAAAGTTCTCACCTGGTCCTCTCCGACTGCTCCTTGTCAGTCTCATTTGCTGACTCCTCTTCCATCTCTCATCACCTAACCGTGGATATCCCGCAAAGCTGGATGCCCTATTCTTCCTGCTCAGCACTCACTCCCTGGGGAGCTTATCCACTCACATGGCTGTAATTACCACCTCTGAGCAGATGACTCCCAAACCTGCCTCTCCAGCCCTTACCTCTCACCTAATCTACAACCCTGCATTTCCTCATGCCTCGGAGACATAGCCACGTGGATGTTCTGCTGACACCTCAAACTAAACATGTCCAAAACTGAAGTTATCTTCCCTCTCCAGTCCATACTTTAATCTGCTGCCTGGATCGTTTTTCTAAAGCAAAAAAAAGAAACCAAGAAACCATTCAGTCCATGTCTCCCCACTCCTTAGGAACTTCCAGTTGTTGTCCGTTCCCTGCTACATCAAACAAAAATGCCTTACCATTGGCTTTAAAATAGTCAGCTCGCCCCCTCCTACCTTACCTCACTGTTTTCTTAATACAGCCCAGCACACACACTTCTCTTCACTAGTGCCAACTTGCTCACTGTGCTTCAAAATCGTCTCTCTGCTGTCCCCTTTCCCACCTCCTCCTTCTGACCTAGAACTCCCTCCCTCTTTCTGTACACCACATTGACACTCTCCCCTCCCTCAAAGCCTTATTAAAATCACATCTCCTGCAAGAGGCCTTCCCCTTTTAAGTTCTCTTCCCCTACACCCTCTCCCTTAGGTGTTACATATGCACTTGGCTCCGCACCCTCTAAGCACTTGATATTTACTGCATGCTCAGCCCCACAGCATATCTGCAATTTATTCATTTATATTAATGTCTGTCTTCCCCCCTGTAGTCTGTCTTTGTGGGAGGGAATGTGTCTACCAACTCTGCTATACTTTTCACAGCAGGCAAGCAGCAGAACCAGGACTGGAACCCAGGCCTCTTCGACTCCCAGGCCCATGCTCTATCTACTAGGCATCGCTGCTTCTCTTAGTACAATGCAGAATGAGCTACTATGCGCTTGGGAGAGTATAGTACAACAGAGTTGGTAGAAACATTGCCTACCAATTGTTTACAGTCAGAAAGAGGAGACAGACATTAATAGAAATAGTTTATGAATTTACACATACACATTGGCTGTCTTCACACAGTCCTCCTCAGCTTGCACTCTTTGCTCCTCCCGGATTCATCATCTAACTGTACCTCACTCTCAACTCTCCAGCCTCCAACCCCTACCTCATATTGTTCCGTGGCCTGGAACCCCCTTTTCCCATAAGTATGCAGTGTTGCAGTTCCCCTCATTTTGGTTTTTTTTTTTAGGACATTCTAAAGTCCTCCAGGAGGCCTTCCTGCATTGATTTGCGGTAGCTTAGTTGCATCAAATGAACAGCTGCCCTTGACACTTGCATATTTTAACCCTATCCTCAGCATAAGTGTCTGTATTTATATTAATATATATTATATATACACTTATAAACATTATATTTATATATATATAGTCAGTGTATGTTAAAATGGTTATATAAAGCAGGAAAAAGTATGTGCACAAACAGCCTGTTGTGTAAATGATGTTTTGTACTTTATATTTGCTCTTTCTTTGGCCTTTGCTCCCCGTAAATAATTTTTGCCTGTCTCCCCCTTTGAATTGTAAGCTCCTTAAGGGTGGGGAATGGGTGTCTTGCTACTGTTGGACTTTCCCAAATGCATATTACAGAGCCTAGTGCTCAGTAAGTGTTCAGTAAATGTCACTGATTGATTTGTTGATTGAGTAGAAAGAGCTACTCCTTTATTTTAGTGTTATGCTGTCCTGTGGTGCCTGGCTGCTCTAAGAGCAGGAACCATGCCTTTTGCCTCTGGTGTACTTTCCTAAGCTGTTATTACTATGCTCCTCACGCAGTAGTTACTCCGTAAATACCACTGATGATGATGATGATAACGATGTCTTGCTTTTTTTTTAATGATAAGCACCTTCTGAAAGTACATATGCTCTACTGCGATAAAGCATGTTTCACGTTTTACATACCTTTTATTTTTACTTGGTTCCTAATATGATTAAGATTTGAAGCCTTCATTTGAAAAGGAATTTGTAAGAATTTGAGATTGATTCTTCAAAAGACGCCACTAATATCTTGCAGTTACCGAGCTGATTCTTTCAATAACTTTCATTTGGGAGTTCTTGACAAATAATAAAAGTGTAAGGTGTTTTATTTTCAAAACACTTTTTCCAGGAAATATTTTGCCACTTCTTTGTGAGATTCCTTTGATAGCCAAGTTTTAAAATTAAGAAAAAATACAGTCTCACATAAGAAATGTTTTAGTGTCATGCATGACTCCTTTTAAAACATTTGATTTCGTGTACTGTATTACTAACGCTAGCTTTTTGTGTTTTTCCAATGTTTAGGGACCATACGATGTGGTGGTCCTGCCAGGTGGTAACCTAGGAGCCCAGAATTTATCAGAGGTAAAGTCTGATTCCTGAATGTGTCAGGTATTTTCTAATGGTGTGACTAAGGGTCCACGCACCTAAGCTAGTTGTCAGTATACCTTTTTATATAGAATAAGTAGCTTAGTGTCCTCTGGACTGTAAGCTCCTTGTGGGCAGAGGTCGTGTTTATAAATAAAAATAAATGGTGGTTTTTGTTAAGCGCTTACTATGTGCAAAGCACTGTTCTAAGAGCTGGGGAATGCAAGGTGATCAGGTTGTCCCACATGGGGCTCACGGTTTTAATCCCCATTTTACAGATGAGGGAACTGAGGCACAGAGAAGTTAAGTGACTTGCCCAAAGTCACACAGCTGGCAAGCAGCGGAGCTGGGATTCGAATCCATGACCTCTGACTCCCAAGCCCGGGCTCTTTCCACTGTACCATGCTGCTTTGTGCTGTACTCTCCCAAAAACCTAGGACAGCGCTGTAGACTGTAAACTCCCTCTACACTGTAAGCTTACTGTGGGCAGGGAATGTGTCTGCCAGCGCCGTTATAGTGTACTCTCCCAAGTGTTTAGCTCAGTACTCAGCACACAGTAAGCACTCAATAAATGTGATTGATTGCTCTCCGCAAAAGAAACCAATAAATACCACTGTTTGAATGATGGGCCTTGAATTCTACCCCTGACTTGAGAGTATTCCAGTTCTCCATTCATTGAGGTGTATCCTTGAGGAAACTTATGTTAAAACTAGCACTAGTACTCGTTCATTGGGAGATCATTTTCAATTGTATTTATTGAGTGCTTACTGTGTGCAAAGTACTGAACAAAGCATCTGGGAGAGTACAGTACAGTACACAGACACATTCCCTGCGCATGAGCTTGTATGCATGTTCACAAGCAGTTCTTCAATAAACCGGGCTCTGAGTTCAAATAGTCTAATGGTGTCAGAGCCTATCTGACCTTCCCTAATCGCATTCGAGCCAAAACGCAAGTTGAAAACGCCAGTTATGGCAGAGCGTAGTGTATATCAGTGTGATTGGAATTGGACTGATTTGAAGATTTGTTGGAAAAATGAATAGAAAATCTCGATCAGGATCCATAATTGAAATCACCCGTGCCAGAGGGTAGCACTCTAGGCCATTCTGGGTGACACAGTGGCCTCCAGATGGGCTCTTCTCCTGGGGTTTGCGCCCTGCCCTCACATACAGATTCTGAACATGTTTCCTTCCTCCCTTCAAGGAGCAGGGACAGCATGAGAGGTGTGCCATTACAGAGCAGTGGTTCAGGTGGCAGGAGAACCGAAGCCCACAGATTGGCAGCCTGGGTGGTGGAGGGCACTATCAGGGCAGTTCTGGGCAGGAGGGCCAGTCAGCGTAGGTGGCTGCCACATACTTGGAAAGTGTTCTCCCCCTTCCCCACAGTGACATGGTAACCAGTAAACTTGTCCGGAGGCTGATCTAGGTAATTGTAAGCAAAAATAAATGATGAAGTACTGAGGTTTTCCACAAAAATGTCAGTAGTGTTTTCTTTTGAAGTGTTTGCTGTTTTCTGTTTTTGAAGTGTTTTCTGGGGGGTTTTTTTGGACAGTCTTCTACTGTGAAAGCCGTATTGAAGGATCAAGAGAACAGAAAAGGCCTTATAGCTGCTATTTGTGCAGGTGCAGTACAAGTTTATCTTTTATAAATCTTTATCAGTGCCTCTTCCCGAGATGTGCTTCAGACATCCTGCTGTGTTCCAAATTATCCCTACTACTTAACGTGAAAGACAACAGAATCAGAATTTGGTATTTGGACGATTGAGGCAAGGGGCTGGGGTTGGGCTGTTATTTCAGAAGGACTAATTGCAGAGCAGTGTATCCAACAATACAGAGATTCCTTGTTCAATTTTCAGTCTATCTTTCCACACCCTTGGCGTGCATTTTTTTGAAACACAGCATTCAGTATGTTTGGTTGACCCTTTTTTTTTTTAAGGGAGAAATATGTCGCTGCGGTATTCAGTAAACTGCTGGTCACAGCAGAATCTTTGCCAGGAGACCCGCTGCTGCTAGCATGAATATGTCAGACATAAATAAATTAACTCTGCCCTAGATCTGCCCTTTAGCTTCAAAAGATATTTTAAATATAGGATTGCACGTCTAGCATTTCTAATTTGAATAGCAGTTATAAATGGAATTGGCTTGGCTGCTTGGGGCTTCCATTTCCTGTCCATGCCGACAAACACTTGATATTTCAGTGTCAGCAACTACATTTCAGTGGACTGACATCACCTGCCAGAGCAAGAATAAGGCTAGGAAAGTAAAATAAGAAAATGTACATCCTTTTACTAAACGGCCTAGGGGAGCTGGGACTGGCTAAAGCTGATGCTTTTGTCCAGATAAGGTGGGGAGGAGGGGAACTTGGCAGCAAAGAGATCCATCAAAATGCTTACAGGAAACTCTGGAGATACAATGGACTTCCTCTTGACAGTAATTATTTCTTATGGCTACATCAGCTCAGTGTGCCCTAAAGATCTCTTTATGTCCATGTGAGAAAGACAGAATATGTGGTGAGCTGTGATCTTCTCCACTTTATACAATTTAAATCCACTTGGAAACATCCTGCTTCCCCGCAGCCCTGGACTCCTAACAGTTCTGGGGTGAGTGTCTGGGAAACTTATGAGGTTATTGCCTCACCCACCATTCCACCTCCTTTTCTCTCTCCGTACCCTTCTTTTCCAGGTAGCCACCCTAGCATTTTAGTCAGCTGATGGGACTGCCCAGGTCTAATCATCTGACCATTGAAAACAGAATCTTAGAGCTGGCAGGCAGGGACCGTGAGAGGTCACCTGGTTCAGCCTCCTGCCTCCAAGCAGGTCAGTAGCCCCGTGTGGGACAACCTGGTTACCTTGTATCTACCGCAGCACTAAGAACAGTGCTTGGCACCTAATAAGCGCTTAACAAATGCCATCATTATTATTATTTACATCAACCAAGCCCCCAGTGTTGTTCCCCTTTGGGATCAAAAATGAGAATTAGTTGAAAAGCCCCCAAAGACTCATCCACACTGTGCATGTATGATGAATCAGTGTGGTTTAGTGGAAAGACCACAGGCCTGGGAGTCAGAGGACCTGGGTTCTAATTCTTCCTTGAGTAAGTCACTTCACTTCTCTGTGCCTCAGTTCCCTCAATTGCAGAATGGGGATTCAGTACCTCTTCTTCCTCATTTACACTGTGAGCCCCATGTGTGACCTAATTATCTTATTTCTGCTCCAGTGTTTAGCATGTAGTAAGTGCTTAACAAATCCTGCAATTATTATCATTATTATTGCCCATCCCTGGGACAGACTAGGATTCTTCTTTAGTATGATAATTTCCCCAGAGCCTCTCCTCAAGTGTTTACGCTCCCAATTTGTGGCCCTCCAGGTTGTTCTGAATACTGTTATTAATCTCTGGCCAGTTACGAGTATTGCCACCTCATAAGGTTGTGCTTCACTGGGTCTTTAAAATGATGATTGTAACCTTCCTACTTGGTGGTCATCCCATTTCGGTTCACCATCAATTTAACGTAGTGGAATTCTTTCTGTCATGGGATTCAGTTTGAGCAGAACTTCTCCTGCATTGAGCTGACAGTTCCATTCAGTTGGTACCTTTTCCTTTTGATTGCTTTCATTGATTAAGCAGAAAATAGGGCTAAGAATTGCATTCTCGAGAATCTTTTATGAAGAGGTTCGATGAACTTCCCAAAATAGAATATCTTCCCTATAACCAGGTCTTTGTTCTTCCTTCATTCCTATTTAGTGTGATAGGCTCCAGACTATTTGGGGCTCTCCTAGTAACACTAATAGTAGTACTCTTCCTTTCTCCTCAGAAACCTCCAACAGCTGTCCATCCATCTCCACATCAGACAGAAGCTCCTTACCCTTAGCTTTGAAGCACTCATTCAGCTCCTCCTTCCTCGCCTAACTGATCTCTTCCTGCTACAATCCAGTCTGCACATTTCATTCCTCTACCACCAGCTTTCTCATCGAACCTCCATCTTGTCTTTCTTGCCTCTGACCCTTTGCCCAGATCCTTCCCCTGGTCAGGAACTCCATTGCCCTTCATATCCACCGGACCACACCTCTCCCTATCTTAAAAGCCATCCTAAAATCATATCTCCGCCAAGAGCCTTTCCCCAACTAAGCAGTCAGCAGTCTAAGCCCTGCCTTCTGCGTCACCTAAGCCCCTGGGTCTGTTCCCCTTAAGTACTTTAATATTCACCCCGGCCCCAGCCCCACAGCACTCAAGTGCATATTTATTTGCAAATCGTTTTAATGCCTGCCTCCCGCTCTAGTCTATAAGCACTTTGTGGGCAGGGATTGTCTGTACCTATTCATTTGTATTGGACTCTCTCACTTGCTTAGAAGAGTGCTTTTCATTGATTATAGCAGTAAGAATTCTATGTTTTATGTAGAGCACTTTCTATTTCCCCAAACTGCTTTGACGAAATCTCATTTTTTCCTCACATCATCTTTTGTATGATGGGATGAGATAGGTATCAGTATGCTCATATTTCAGATGAGGAAACTGAGGCCTCGAGAGTTTGTGACTGCCCCAAGGTCACACAGCAGGCCAGTGGCTGACCTGAGACTAGCACCCAGCTCTTCTGACTCTGCTCCAGACTCTTTCCACCTCACTATGGGGATAAACAGTATTTCTTGAACACCCATTGGGAACAGTGAACTGCACTTGGGAAACCTCGGTAAAAATACAACAGAAGCCTGAAACACATTCCCTACCCACAAGGAGCTGATTGTCTCAGCTTTCTGTAATAAGGAACAATAGGTCTATTCCACCAAAGTTTTTGTTTCTTGTAAAACTGAAAGAAATTACTTTTAGTTTAAGCAGAGCAAATGATGGAGATGTCAGGGAAATCCCCAAGTCTCAATATCACGGCAAACCAGGATTTCAAGTTCTGAAAGATTCAGCGTGGTCCAGTAGTCTGAATTTAAGAAGGCCTGAGCCAGGCCCAACTCTTGTTATGACCATGTCACTCTATTGTGCAGCCAGTGAATTATATTTTCTGGAGTTTTACCCAGTAAAGTAGCAAATGATACTAGTTTTTCTATTTAATTGCTTGCATGGGTATTTGGAAATAAGTAGATGAGATACTTCATTAGTAGACTAAATTCAGCATAATTATAGTGAACAACATTGCTGCAGGTTTTCAGAGTTTAAAACCAATCCAGCTTCTAATTGCAGAGCCAACCTTCCTGTTTGTGGAAAAGAAGGATCAGGATAGTCGCAGTGGGCAAATAATCTGAGTTTTATAGCCTCTCGGAGACTTTGCAGATGCTAATAAGGGCAGATGAGGGGTTTGATGAACTTGAATCTGTGACCTTTGGGTATTTGGTATTTCCCCCACCATCAGCCCCACAGCATTTATGTACATATCTTTAAATTATATATATTAATGTCTGTCTCCTCCTCTAGACTGCAGGCTCGTTGTGGGCAGGGAGCACGTCTGCGATTTGGTTGTATTTCACTCTCCCAAGCGTTTGGAATAGTGCTCTGCACACAGTAAGCGCCCAATAAATACCACTGATTGATTCTTACAGCTGTGCCATATAAGGCATTGTAGCTTTAGGAATCGGGTCAGAAATGAATCGGTCCTTGACACTACTGGTCGAGAGATACGATGCAGATCTTACACTGGGGGTGGTGTCACTCAGGCTCTCGGATCCAAATGCAATTTCTGATAAGCATGAGGAAATGGAGCTGAGTCTTGCTCGCCATTGGCTTGAGGGAAAGAAGAGTTCTGCACTACTGAACATCCTGCAGAGCCAGAGGACGTTTTTCAAGCTCATTCAAAATCCCAAGTATTCCTGGTGTCCAATCTCGGGAGACTGTTTGAGTTCCAAATAACCAAATGATCGTGATGGATGGCTAGTAGGAATAATAATAATAATGGCATTGTATTATTATTATTATTATCATTACTAAGCACTGGGGTAGATACAAGATGATCATCTTAGATGTAATCCCTATCCCTCCTAGGGCTCACGGTCTAAATAAGAGGGTGAACAAGCATTTGATTCCTATTATACAGATGAGGAAACTGAGACACTGAGAAGAGAAGTGACTGGGTCAAGGTCACATAATACAAGTGGCAGAGCTGGGATTAGAACCCAAATCTTATGACTCCCAGGCCCTTACTCTTTCCACTAGGTCATGTTGCTTCCCAGCTCTAGCTATTTGAGGTAGAAACAGAATTAATGAGAACTAGAACATTACTTGCAATTTCTTTCCCTTGAGATTTGATCCAAACCTAAGAGACGGATGGGCAGTTCTTCTCCCAAGTCATTTTAATTAATTCAGGCCACTAAGGGTCTTCTTAAAAACTATTGGGCTTTAAAACAAGATGCTGTAAGTAGAGAACTCAATCCCTCAGTTTTCATTTTACCTTGTCCGGGCTGATAAAGGAAGATCAGGGACTCATTGAGGAATTAATACTTTATACTCCTAAATTGAGAAATTCTGTCCACTTGTTATGGTGCCTTGTATTTAATGTTAGGTATGCTCTATGATCTCAAAATAGAGGGTGATTTATAGTTGAAGTGTGAAATATAGAACATTTAATCTCTTTCCCTGAGAGATGGCTAATTATTTTTTTCCTTTTAAAAACTTGTAGGGCAGAGAATCCCAGCATTAATAATATAACTTGTGTTTCTGCAAGTTTGAGTGGCCCTAGAGTTGAACAATTTTGCTATTGCAATTTTTAAAAAAATTTTATTCTGTACTAACACTTTGAGAACGAAGTACCATATTTTTTTCTACTTACAGGTCCCACAGCTCTGCTGGCTCATGGCATAGGCTTTGGGAGCAAAGTCACAACACATCCTGGGGCCAAAGACAAAATGATGAATGGAGGTGGGTGTTTGACTTAATATGCAAAATGTCTTTTCAAAATGTTTTATGGGGGGTTTACACAATACCTATAGGCTATATAATAAGGGTAAATTACCCTTTAAGACTGACAGTCTTTATGAGAAATTTTGTTTTCAAAACTTTGTCCAAAATGTTATTTTTTGGAAAACCTATCATTTGACTTGATATTTTGAGAAGGCACCGAACCCCTGGTTTAGGCCCTAAATTGGGAGATTTGGAAAATAGACCTGACCTCAGGATATTTAATTGCAGGATTTTTTCTTTTCCTCAGCTGTATTTTAAGTGGGGGAGGAGGTGGCCGGTCTGGTAGTCCAGTAACTGTCTGCCAGCAAGAAATCCTGGCTCCGCTGCTTGCCGGCTGTGTGACTTTGGACAAGTCACTTAACTTCTCTGTGCCTCAGTTCCCTCAACTGTGAAATGGGGATTAAGACTGTGAGCCCCACGTGGGACAACTTTATCACCTTGTATCCTCCCCAGCACTTAGAACAGTGCTTTGCACATAGTAAATGCATAACAAATGCCAACATTATTATTATTATTATTATTATTAATGCTGGAACCAGCAGCAGGAGGAGAAATAGAGGAAAGGAGAAGAGAGGCAGACCCCTGCATGTACATTTTTTACTTTTATTTTAGTTTTGCTTCCTGCTAAGAGTGGGGCCACCCTTCAGACCTACTCTATTCCTATTCAAATAAACTCTCATTAAACTACTTCCTTCCCGGTTTTCAGTTGCTGGCCAAAAGGGATAACTGACTTTAAAAAAAAAAAATTGGTGCAAGTTGCAACCAGGGGCTTCTTCATTTTAATAAGATCATTCCAGGTCATGGGTTCGAATCCCAGATCTGCCACTTGTCCGCTGTGTGACTGTGGGCAAGTCTCTTCACTTCTCTGTGCCTCAGATACCTCATCTGTAAAATGGGGATTAACTGTGAGCCTCACGTGGGGCAATGTGATTACCCTCTATCTACCCCAGCGCTTAGAACAGTGCTCTGCACATAGTAAGCGCTTAACAAATACCAACATTATTATTATTATTACAGTGAACCAGCAGTTAATTCACTGAGGAGTCACTTTATGATGATGTAGAGAAGCAGCGTGGCTTAGTGGGAAGAGCTCAAGCTTGGGAGTTAGAGGTCGTGGGTTCGAATCCTGGCTCCAGCACTTGTCTGCTGTGTGACTTTGGGCAAGTCACTTTGCTTCTCTGGGCCTCAGTTCCCTCATCTGTAAAATGGGGATGAAGACTGGGAGCCCCACGTGGGACAACCTGATGACCTTGTATTTACCCCAGCGCTTAGAACAGTGTTTGGCACATAGTAAGTGCTTCACAAATACCATTATATTTAACTTCTGTCACAATTACTATTTATGTTAGATTCAGAATGTTAAAGAATGTTAATAATGGTAATATTAAAGGATATTAATAATGGTAATAAGAACCCAGGATAAGCCTAGTGGGTGCACTTCTTCAGGGCCAACACTAGGTGGTAGCAAAGTCGTATGTACACTCCCTAAAAACACTTTTTAAACTCTATTTTTTAATCAATCAATGGTATTTAGTGGATGCTTATTTGGTGTAGAGTACTGTACTGAGCACTTGGGAGAGTGCAATACAACAGAAAGCACTCAATATGTGCCAGGCACTGTACTAAGCACTGGGGTAGATCAAAGCCAATCAGATTAGACACAGCCCTCTCCCACCTGGGGCTCGCTGTCTTCATCCACATTTTGCAGATGAGGGAACCGAGGCACAGAGTAGTTAAGTGACTTGCCCGAGGTCACACAGCAGACAAGTGGTGGCGTTGGGATTAGAACCCAGGTTCCTTGTGACTCCCGGGCTTGTGTTCATTAGGCCACACTGCTTCTCTGAGATAAATAGCAAGTTCTTCAATATTAGCTTTATAAAAGGCCGTGAGTTAAACTCTCCATCCCCTCTTCCTGTTTAAGATACCAATCTCAAGGCCCAATTGGTGCTTTCCAGAGCGTTTTTTGGTTTAACATTTTAAATTTCTTTGTTTCTTCTTTATGTTTCCAAACTAACTTCTTGTCATTGAGGGGAATAATAATGTTGGTATTTGTTAAGCGCTTACTATGTGCAGAGCACTGTTCTGAGTGCTGGGGAAGATACAGGGTAATCAGGTTGTCCCACCTGAGGCTCACAGTTAATCCCCATTTTACAGATGAGGGAACTGAGGTACAGAGAAGTTAAGTGACTTGCCCACAGTCACACAGCTGACAAGTGGCAGAGGCGGGATTCGAACTCATGAACTCTGACTCCCAAGCCCGGGCTCTTTCCACTGAGCCACACTGCTTCTCTAACTTAATATAGGATGGACTGAAGAAAGCAGCGTGGCCTAGTGGAAAGGGCAAGGGCCTGGGAGTGAGACGACACATCTCTTCCAAGAGATCTTCCCTGACTAAGCCCTCCTTTCCTCTTGTCCTATTCCTTTTGTCATCACCCTGATTTGCTCCTTTTATTCATACTTATCTGCTGTGCAATCTTGGCCAATCACTCAACTTCTTTGTGCCTCAGTTCCCTCAAATGCAAAATGGAAATTCAATACCTGTTTTCCCTCCTACTTAGACTGTGAGCCCTATAAAGAATCTGATTATCTTGTATCAACCCCAGAGCTTAGTACAGTGCTTGGCACATAGTAAGCACTTGAACAAATGCCATTATTATTATTAATATTATTAATGGTGAAAACATAAAATAAAAAAATCTGGTCCAGTGTTTATAGTGATTGTCTTATGGTTTGTGTTTTGCATTAAAATTTATTTTGAGTATTTCTGAGACATTTTATCCAACATTTTCTAAGAGATATGTTTATACTGTTGATGATGGTAAAGTATTGGTAATAAACGAACCCACAGTTGACATTTTTACAGACAGGTTTGCCCGTGAGCATTCCTTGCACATAGCGTCAATGGTTAAATTTCAGTATTTATAAGATAAAATGTTTAGGGCTGCACAAGGACCCGTTTCATATGATACTAGGTAGTAACCTTCCCCTTTATTTGCTTGCTTGCTTTTTCAGATCACTACAAGTACTCGGAGAACCGAGTAGAAAAGGACGGAATGATTCTTACAAGTCGCGGCCCTGGAACCAGCTTTGAGTTTGGCCTTGCTATTGTTGAGACCCTGATGGGGAAAGAGGTGGCCGATCAGGTGAGGGCTCCCCTTATTCTCAAAGATTAAGCAGAGTTAGCTCCTGTAAATAGGTCAGACACCTCAAAAGGCCTCATTCTTCTGTCCTTAGCGTTTCCCTCCAATAGCCGAGAGCCGAGAGCTGCCCTGTCCAAAAGTGGTCTGTATATTATGAGTTTCAGTGAGTTAATTGAGTTGTAATTGTACTACTTGGGAGATTGTTCTGTTGAAAGGAAAACTCAACAAAGCGTACTCCCAGTTTGTGTCCCACGGCAACCTAAAAATCTCTGATGCTTGTGACTTAACGATGGTACATAATGAAGTTACTGAATGTAAAAGCCCTGGGTCCACACATTTCTTAACCTGGCTTGCTAAATAAAAAGAGGTGTTGCCTAAACTGTCCCCTCTTCGGTCTCAGATGTCGTCTTTAAACTAAATTGATTTCATTTCACCAGTTTGATTTGATACAGTATGGTTAAAAGCTTCAGTGATACTTGAAAGGTCCAAGTTTCAGTGTACACGTACACTGGCATATAAAGCAGTGATTTAAAAAGCTTATGATCTATTTTTCAATTGTCTGATTGTGAAAAAAATCGGATAGTATATAATTAAATGCAACACTTTAATATGATCAGATCCCAAGTACAAAGTGGTTGCTCATTTTCCATAAACAAGGTAATTTAAGTAACTACCAAGCTTTGCTTTCTGGAGCTTACCAAATGAAAAAAAATCAAAGCCCCTTTGTCATTTGTTTTGTTTTATTAGATTGTAAACTCAAAAGGCAAGGACTAGTATCTTTATTTCTTCACAGTGGGGGAGGAAAAGGTCAATAAATGTGTCAATCACCAGAGTAGTCATTTGAAAATAAATGTCCATCAAAAAGGGAATAAAACGGGCAGTTTACATCAACCTCTTGCTACCATTGATGGTGGCGAAGTTCTGTTTGGTAAGTCATTTATTATTAGTAAACATTTACCAAATGCAAACTACTGGGATACAGCGTACAAAACCTATATATAGCTATGGGTTCTACCCCTTAGGAGCTTATGATCTAAGTGGAGACAAGACAGAGGCTTTGGAAAGAGTGGGGTGGGGAGGGGATTGAAGGAGACAGTGCCGGCAAAAGAAAGGAAATCAACCCTTTGAATCTGTCCCCTAAGGGCTGGCAGGAAAGTCCTTGATGGATGGAAGGAAGGGGAGGAGTGCCAAGTGGAAGAGAATTTCAAAGAGAATCAAAGAGTTTATCTCATCCTTGGTTAACAATGTTTGTTGTTGTTTTTTTTTTTCCATCGCATAACCAAAACACACTTTGGAGCGGCTAACTAGGGAAAAAAAGATACACAGTAGGGTGGTATGGCAGACTTAAGCCGGGGGGCATTGTCAGGCTTGGGAGGAATTGCTAGCTTTGGACATGTAAAGTCACATTTCTTAGTCCTCCTGTCCACCCTAGGATGAACCTGCCATTATCTTCCCTGCCCCCTCCCCAAAATGCTGCTTTCTCCTCCTCCAGTCACTTATTGGAGGCAGATGAAGGGGTTATCTGTGCCCAACACCTGAACCCTGTGGGAGGGACAAGGGAAGGGAGAAGTCTCTTTGAGGATTCTTTTCACCAGACAGCACCTGGGGCTTCTCCCCACCACTGCCCCCTTGGTAAATGGCTGATTTCAAATCATCCACACATTCAAAAGGACCCCAGCTATAGTCCCTTCCCAACGAACAAATTCCCTCAAAAGTACAATTAAAACTACGGGTTCCATACACCTAGCCTTTATTCCTTATTTCTATCAACTGGGAAATACATGCGAGCTGCCTGCATATGTAAATATTTGGAGTAATACTACTGAATCTATTGTTCCATTTAAGGTTCTAACATTTATGGAAAAATCAGGGGTTTCCTGTAGCAAGAGTGAGACTAGTTAATCCTTTCAGCCCTAAACCTCAGAGCAATTTGTGACTACACTTCCCTCACCCCCAACCTCTTTCCTAGTGCATTAATGCTATCTCTGTTTTAACCTCTAGGATGTTGGCTTTTTCTCAGAAACTCCTGTGCTTGCATCACGAGCCTCCGATCAAGCACCCTCTGTCCTTCCCCTCCTACTAAGATGTGGAAGAAGGGTGGAGAAATGACTTGTCCTGGGAAGTTTGGAGAGGAGGACAGGGAACAAATCAATCAATCTATCACTGGTTGTATCGGGACTGCTTACTGTGGGCAGAGAATGCAATATATCACAGTTGGTAGACATGTTACCTGCCCACAAAGAGCTTACAAGAGGACTGGTGGGGGAGGACCAGTGAGAAGCAGCGTGGCCTAGCGGCAAGAGCCCGGGTTTGGGAGTCGGACGCGGGTTCTAATCCCGGCTCCCTCGCTTGTCTGCCCTGTGACCTTGGGCAAGTCACTTAACTTCTGTGTGCCTCAGTTAACTCATCTGTAAAATGGGGATTAAGACTGTGAGCCCCATGCGGGACAGGGACTGTGTACAATCTGACCACCTCCTGTCTACCTCAGAGCTTAGAACAGTGCTTGGCACACCGTAAGCGCTTAATAAAATACCGTGCACACAGGAAGCACTTAGTAAATACCATTGATTGATTAATCATCAGCTTCCCATAACCTGATTTCATCCTACTCAATAGAGGGGCCAGACGAAGACCCAGTTGCCAACAATGCTGGTGTGAGTAAGGGACTCTGGGACTGTCAGCAAGTGAGGGCAGCACCTTTTTTTTAAATTTTTTCATGGTATTTAAATGGTATTTAAGTATTTACTATGTGCCAGGCACTGTATTAACTGCTAAGGTAGATAAAAGCTAATCGGGTTGGACACAGTCCATGTCCCACGTGGGGCACATAGTCTTAATCCTAATCCCCATTTTACAGGTAATGTAACTGAGGCACTGCGAAGTGAAGTGACTTACCCAAGGTCACACAGCAAAGTGGCAAAGTCAGGATTAGAACCCAGGTCCTCTGACTTCCCTTTATCCACTAGGCCACACTGCTACTAGCACCTGGGTAAGGGATGCCCTCTGGTGACCAACCCTTGGTTTCTTGCGATAGGGTGCCCCTGGCAAGCTAATTGACGTCGAGCAATTTGCTATTGACTCAGAGGGAAGAATGCCAATTATTGATTCAGCAGCATCACTTCCTACAGCACCAAGCTGTTCTTTCGGGTTCTCCAAGACAAGTACGGAGCCTGTTTTGATTGTAAGATCAGATGAGATCATAGAACGGGGCGGTGTGGCTGCAGGTTATAGACAACTTTGGCTCCTTTCATCGAACTGCTTGTTTTCCTAAGTTCAGAACGTGACAGAAAAGGTTTTGATTTATTTTTCAACATTGTCCCCAAGAACCTATTTCCATCACTGACACAACTTCATCTTGTGGTTAACGGTGCGGAGCTTGTTATTACCCTAAACTATTTGGTTAAGTAGAATATTAATAGAGAACAAACTGTGTGATGCTTGTGTGGCTGTTGAGTCCCTACTACTGTTCAAGAATTAGCTTCTTGAGAAATCACTTTAAGGGTAGTTTATATAGACTTGTGTTAAAGAAATGTTAAGCAATGACATGCCTAGATTGGTGTTTCACTATTCATGTGCTTTCCTCCCCCACCTAGAAATCAACAGTCATCTAGCACAACTGGAGAATTTGAATTTATTGAATCAACTGAGTCAGAGCAGTTCATTAGTCAGAGATTTTTCACACCTTAACACACACCATGCGTTTTGACTAATGAAATGAAAATATGAAAAGTGTTTCTCTCGAATTGCTTGAGGTGTGAACTAGAGATTTTGCTAATCCTCGGCCTCCAATAATTACGTCAATTTTGAAGCCCTTAATATGTGCTAAGCGCTGGGAGAGATACATGGTAATCAAATGTTAGCCCTATTTTACAGATGATGAAACACAGAGAGGTTAAGTTATGTGCCCAAGATTATACAGCAGGTCAGTGAAAGAACTGCGCTTAGAACCTGGGTCGCCTAAGGTCTAATCCCATGCCCTTTCCATTAGCCCAGACTGCTTGTTTCAGCTATACCTAACTGTGGCTTGGGTAGAGTAATAGCAATATTAGTATTGCACCACTTACTGTGTGCAAAACACTAGGGCCGAATGGTGGGGAAAGTACGCGGCTGAGAATCGAGAGAGCTCACAATCTAAGAAGAGGGAGTGGTGATGGTAAGTAGGGGCAAGTCTGATGACAGACCCAACAAGGAAAGGTTTGTTTTGTTTTTATTGTTTTATGGTATTTAAATGTTTACTGTGTCTTAAACACTGTTCTAAGCGCTGGGGTAGATACAAGTCAGATTGGACACGGTCAAATAATGTTGAAAACAGTAACTATGCAAAAGCAACATAAAGGGTGTAGAAATGGCTTATAATTTAGTCCTGATCAGAAGACTTCAACTGGTCTAGTGATCACGGGGACCATTAGGGGCTTCATGGAGTTTGCCACCCAAGTCATCCAGAATCCAATCAATTCATCAATCAGTGGTATTTATTGGGTGCTTACTATGTGCAGAGCACTCTACTAAGTGCTTGGGAGAGTATAATATAACAGCGTGGGTAAACGTGTTCCCTGCCCTCGACGAGCTTACTGCCTAGAGGGGGAGATCACAGCCTTTCCAATGTTTTCAAATCTGTAGAGGCCTCACTCTGCTACGGCTTGACTCCCTCGCAGGGCAGGTCGGGGGCACGGGCCCTAGAAGGCAGGAGAAGAGGACAGCCGGGGGGCATGTGCCACAGTCTGCTCTTTGCTGCCCACGTTAGACATGACTTCAGCACTCAAAGAGTTTACAGTGTAGCAGGAGAGACGGATGAGTAGTTCTTTACAGTGCTGTGTTTCAAACTCAATCAGTGGTATTTATTGAGCGTTTACTGTGTGCAGAGCATTATGCTAAGCTCTTGGCAGAGTACAATGCAACGGAGTTGATGGACACATCCCCTGCCCACAGGAGTTTACAGTCTAGAGGGGAGGGAGACATTAAAATAAATTATGGATATGTGCGTAATTGCTGTATGTCTGAGGGTGGGGTGATTATCAAGTGGCTTAAAACTTGATGTAAGTTATTTCACTGGAATGTGGAGGTTCTTGGTCCAATTTCCTGGGAGAAAATGAAAATACCATTTATCTCCCTCAGGTCGGATTTAATGACTGAATGATTGTTTCTAGGATACCGCTAAAGAATCCATGGAGTTTGACAAGAATTTGTGCCTGTAGAGCACTTTTCTTCCAAGAAGTGCATAGTATGTTACATGGGTCTCAATATGCTTTTCTGCCTTCCCAAAATAGAAGAAATGGATTGCTATCACTCCCGTGGCTTAGTGGAGAGAGCAGGAGCCTGGGAGTCGGAAGGACCTGTGTTCAAGCCCCAGCTCCATTACTTGTCTGCTGTGTGACCTTGAGCAAGTCACTTCACTTCTCTGCGTCAGTTACCCTGTCTGTAAAGTGGAGATTGACTATGAGCCGCATGTGGGACAGAGACTATAAGCAATCTGATTATCTTTTATCTACCCAGCACTTAGTACAGTTCCAGGCACATAGTAAAAGCTTAACAAATATCAGAAAAGAAAATGTAGGCCTCAAGAAACCACCGAAGTCACTGGGTCTACTGTCAGAGAAGCAGTGTGGCTCAGTGGAAAGAGCCCGGGCTTGGGAGTCAGAAGTCATGGGTTTGAATCCCGGCTCTGCCACTTGTCAGCTATGTGACTGTGGGCAAGTAACTTAACTTCTCTGTGCCTCAGTTACCTCATCTGTAAAATGGGGATTAAAACTGTGAGCCCCACGTGGGACAACGTGATGACCCGTATCTCCCCCAGCGCTTAGAGCAGTGCTCTCCACATAGTAAGTGCTTAACAAATGCCAACATTATTATTATTATTATTATTACTGAATTTGGAGCCAAGTCCCACCCCAGGTCAGGATTTTGTACCTTAAACCAGAATGTGGATAGGACAGAGGTCTTGTTCCTGGATTGTTTTGTGCTGCTTGGCTTTGGGGTGGGAGTAGAGGGGGTGAAGTCTGGGTTGATAATACATAGGTCAGACCATGGTGTAGCTCACCCTTCTGGCTTGGAACCCTACTGGAAATTCAGGATGACATTTAGGATTTAAGTCCTGATTTAGACATTTCAACTCCATAATTAAAATCAACCACCACGTGTTTTTGGATGTGGGCTTCTAAGAATAGGTGGATGTAGTTTGTTATTTGTGGTGAGTCCTCTATGCTGATCTGTCAGAGCCCCTGATCTCGAGCAAAAAATAATTCTATAAAGGATAGTCTGCTAGTTTGGTAGAAAACCCTCTGGGTAGCCAGATGGAATTGAGAATGAGGGGCCGGTCAAGAAATGTCAAGCTACAGGGAAAAGGGACTCCTGTAAGGTGGTAAAAGGATCCTATCCTAATAGAGCCGGAGGAGCTCTTGAGAGAAGTCTTGATGATGATGGTGTTTGTTAAGCTCTTACTATGTGCCACGCACTGTTCTAAGTGCTGGGGGAGATACAAGGTAACCAGATTGTCCAAGGTGGGGGTCACAGACTAATCCCCATTTTCCAGATGAGGTAACTGAGCATAGAGAAATTAAGTGACTTGCCCAAAGTCACACAGCTGACAAGTGGCAGAGCTGGGATTAGAACCCACGACCTCTGACTCCCAAGCCCGGACTCTTTCCACTGAGCCATGCTGCTTCAACCCCTGACTCCAAACAGATAAATAACTATAGTTATAGTAAATGTGGTATTTGTTAAGTGCTTACTGTGTGCCAAGCACAGAACTAAGGGCTGCAGTAGATGCTAAATAATCAGGCCTCAAATGGGGCTCAAGTTTAAGTAGGAGGGAGAATGGGTATTGAATCGCCAGTTTACGGAGGCGGTAACTGAGGCACAGAGAAGTTAAGTGATTTGCCCAAGTCACTCCGCAGCTAGGTGTCGGAGCCGGGATTAGTACCCAGGTCCTCTTACTCCCAGGCCCGTGCTCTTTCCACTAAGCCATGGCTGTGTCACTTTCCATCCTAAGAGATTCCACCGCTGATGGTGAAATCTACCTAAGGTGCATTTAGGGCTGTCAAGACATTGAATTTGGCCCAGAGAAGTCTTCAAGATTGGTTTGATGCAAAGGCTTGGTGAGTGACTAAATTACCCTAGAGAAGCAGAGAAGCAGCATGGCTTAGTGGAAAGAGCACGGGCTTGGAAGTCGGAGGCCATGGGTTCTAATCCTGGCTCTGCCACTTGTGTGCTTTGTGACCTTGGGCAAGCCACTTAACTTCTCTGTATCTCAGTTACCTCATCTGTAAAATGAGGTTTAAGACTGTGAGGCTCACAGGGGACAAGCTGATTACTTTGTATCTGTCCCAGCACTTGGAACAGTGCTTGGCACATGGTAAGCACTTAACAAATATCATTATTATTATTATTACTATTACCCTATAAAGAAAATTTCCCAAAGGAAATTTCAGACTGCCCTCCAGGGTGACTGGACAAAAAACATCAAACCCCACTGTGCTGTGGACCAAAACTTCTTATGCCATCTTAAAACCTAAAACCCAGATTTGTTGGGGTTTGTTGTGCTTTTTTTTTTTTTTTTTTTTTTAAGTCCCACAACATGAAAACCTGGAGTCCATGATAGAAGCCAGGGAAGATCTCTGATGATGTTGCAGGAAGAGTGAGGATGGGACATCTGCACCTTCAGGAGTCAAATTCAAAATGCTTTCCTGAGCAGAGACCAGGTGAATTTTAAAGAGCTGGTGACTATGAACCCAGTGAAAAAGAGTAGAGCTCAGATAGGCTGCTCCTTCCAAAGGTAGAATAACATTACTCAAAGCTTATTAAAGGAAGAAAGTTTTTTTTTTCTCTAAATAGAAGGAATGTGGAAGGGTTTTAATCCCATTATAATCAGTCCAGAATCCTCCAGGGTGTGCACTCTTGCTCTCTCTCTCTCTCCCAACAGTCTCATCACTCTGGTGTCTAAGCTCTCAGATGCCTCGTGCCTCCCAATGCTCCAGTTATGCAGATTTTGCATTAAAATACCACACCCTGACGATTCCTATTGCTTAATTAATAATTGTATGGGTGTAGGACCAAAACCGGGGAAATCTTTTCATGAATACTGTGTAACTTGTCACCCTGATAGAAGGGAAATGGACGATGACAAACCAGCCATTCGCTACACTGTAGAGTTTAGAACATCCCCTGAGATTCTTCCTTGAATTTTGACAACCAACTCTGAAAGCCCTTAAGCCCTGAGAGCCAAGTGCTCAGTGTTTGGACACTTTAAAATTCTCCAAGGTTCACTTTATACTCCCACCCCCAGAGTTTCCAACTAAGAGCCATTTGACCCAGTTGCCTTACAAAGCAAATTAGCTCAAGATTACAGATTATATTTTTCCATTGTAAACACATCCAGTGCCTTGGGAAATAATGTTCACATTCCCCTCAATGCTACATATGCTGTTCTCCACACAGGCTCTTTTAGTATCTCTCAGTTAGCTCAATGGAGAGAAACAGATACCTGAGAGGCACAAGGACTTCCCTTGTCCTAAAGGAAGGCCAAACACAAAAGGAATGAAATAGATCTCCAAGCTGGTAGGTCGTCTTTCTGCGCCGGGTCTGACATGCTTAGCTGGGGAATCTGGTTTTCTCTTTGAGATCTCTTAAATGGGCTGCCCATTCACTCCAAATAATGCTTTGGTGGGGTGAAGGGAGAAAAAGTCCAATGATCTCCTAAGCCCCCAGTTCCTTCTCTCCTGCCCTCTCAGCCTGTCTTGGGTCCCTGCCTTTGGCCCACTTGCCGTTTTTTTGTGGTTTTTTTGTAGCCCTCAGTGGTCCCAGAGGTTAGAGTGCATGGATACATTGGGGTGTGTGTTTGTGTGTGGTTTGAGGGAGGGGAAGAATTGCTGTTGGCGTCGTCTTGGGGTACCCTTCAGATAGCCATTGAGGTTTTAGTGCTGTGGCTTCTTTGGCTCACCCACTTTTAAGGAGAAAAAATCATTTATTCAAGATCTGGAAAAAATAGCAGAGGGAATGTTTGATCCCCCGGGTTTGCCAGAAAACAGAGAGCCGCTGACATTTTCTAAATAAGCCGCAACTAGTTTTAGTGCACACTGATGTATAAATAACATGGCAGAGTTTTATGTGCAACTCAGGGTGTGGCGTTTATGTATGAGTCAGAAAGAATAATATGAGTTTGTGTAGATGGAAATGGGCATTTGGGCGGGGATTAAGCAAGGACAGAATTATAATGCAGGATGGGTGGAGGGTAACACCTCTTTTTGCCTATACAAAGGCTATTCACAAGGTCAATATCCAGAACACTAAGGATTCATGTGACAGTATTTCCAGGTACTGAACCTATAATCTTAGAGTCCTATGCTGTTTCCAGAAAAATGACATCAGAAAAATTGCTTGCCAGTAAACTATCAACTGGTTTTAATGTTGAACTGTTTAGAAAAGAAATTAATTTCCTCAGATGAACATTGGAGCCTGTCACATGAATCAATTTATTGTCAGATATATTCTTGTAAATGACTGGAAGATGATCAGAAAACACAAATCACATGTTCTGTTGGCTCTACACAGCGTATTATTATCTGCTACTTAAAACCATCATTTTCCTCTCAATGGGGCCCTGGACAGAAAGAATAGTGTCCTATTGTTTCCAAGAAATTAGAGCTTCCAGGTGCTAATAGCTTTGAAAATATGCTGTTGCCTTTTTGTTTTGTGGGCTCCAGACAAGAAGCAATTGCACATCTACACAACCACCACCACAAATAGAGACTACAAAATATAGTTAGAAAAAAAAAAAAGCTGGGAAAGAAAAAACCCCACATGACTTTCTGGCTGCCATTCTCTAAATCCTCCTACACAGCTGCTGCTCCTGACAGAACCACCAATTGTTGTGCTGAACTCTCAGTGCTGCTTTCATCCCAGACGCACTGGCTGCTGAACCCCACAGCCAACGTGTGCACCCCGACAATGTCACGCCCCGGGTGGCCCTCAGTCCTACACAGGCAAATATTAATTTGGGGATTTGGGGTTTTTTTTCCAACTCGTTCTCTTGGAGCTACTGGCAACGGGATCCTGAAAAACACCGAGTAAAAGACTTGCACTGCATTGCAAACTTTGCTGCTCGGCTAAAGACGTCGGTAAATAAATTAAGAAGTTAAATAAGCTAGAGTTCCCCACAATGCCCTGCCCAACACCAAGATGCACCTACAGAAAGACAAAGACTCATTGTACAAAGTAAAATGCTGGTGTCTAAAAATGGATGATGTTGTTCTGTCATATTGCTTTTCCGCACTTCACAACTCACCAAGCTTTTGCTTCTGCTTCGATTCCCTAGACAGAGGGCTAGGTAACAAAAGCTGCGTTTCTGGGCAAAGAAAGAAGACAGATTTAGGCTAAAGGACCGGGTTTGTTCAACATGATCCAGGGAAGGACTGCCATTCTGAATCGATGCTGGAAGATAACGTGACTAACTCCCGCCGTACAGTTGTAGATCGGTAGGAGCATGAATAAAACATTTGCCGAATAGTTTCCATTCCACCTCTGCCCGTCTTAATTTTGATAATAAGAAAAAAGCGATCCCTGAAATCTTCTAAAAGCTTGAGACGTTGACTACGTATTTGTGTGGGATGTTAATGTTCTGATTAACACCCACACAGCCAACTGGGGGAAAATAGGGCTCACAGCATCAAGGTAACTACATCGTGGGTGTCAGCAAACTTGGAGTTAGTAAGTACAGAGAGAACACAGAAACAGTAGAGATCATGTTTTAAAGCTGAAACGGAGCCTCTTCCTCTTGACTTTGTGGACTTCATTTTGGGTAAGATGGACTAGCCGACTGCTAAGGAAACTTTTTTCCTGTGGGATCTTCTCACTGCCGCAAAAACTATGCTGCTCTGCC
Source organism: Ornithorhynchus anatinus (assembly GCF_004115215.2). Lineage (NCBI taxonomy): Eukaryota > Metazoa > Chordata > Mammalia > Monotremata > Ornithorhynchidae > Ornithorhynchus > Ornithorhynchus anatinus. The sequence continues at coordinate 70,431,744 of NC_041732.1, read as the reverse complement.
TTTCCCGGCACATGGACCAGGAGAGTCCACGCCACCCGAGTTCTAAACATTCAGACGTGTAATTAGAGGCTCTTGTGTAGGGATGATGTGGTACACTGACAAGTCTTATCATGTGTCTATCGGAGCTGCTGTGGGTGAGGAAACTGCCTCTGCTGCTTCGAGCTTGCCGAGCGGCCCCTAGGCTGAGGGGCGGGGATTACTCATAGGAGTCGCTGTCGAAGTTGGCTCCCGCTCGGCCTAGAACTTGTATCGCTCGCTAAATAGAGACAGTGTGTACGAGAACACCAGTTCATCCAAGAACACTGGGGATGGCCAGGAATTCAAAACATAGAAAATACAGCTTCCTCTGTGCTGCGGCGGGCCTGGGCCTCGGGCGGCCAATGCGCAGGCTGAGAGGAAGGAGGGATCTGGGCTTCGGGCTAGACGAGCAACACTGACCTCAGACTTCAGAAGGGGGGAGGGTGCCCCGTGTCCCGAAGCTTCAAAGGAGGGCGATGGGCTAAGCCCTCATCCTACCTGCAGAATTTGAGAGGTGAGGCAACGCAACACGTGATTACAGTGTTTGGACTACTTACATCAGGCTATTCGAAGTAATGGGTCTCCCTTGCTCCCAAGGAGTAATTGCTGGTTTGTTCCATCCGTACGCGCTCTGGCGGAGGCACAAGTGCGCCGAGACTATAATTTTCAGTTGCCGGACTGATGGATTTGCATTTTTAAATTCTGACTGATCGGGGTTAAGCTTTCTGGCATCAAAATTGCATTTTACAATAAAAAAAAAAAGGATTAAAAGAATGGATCTCTATACCTCCTGCTACTAATCAGCATCATAATAGTGGTGGCATTTAAAGCAGTTACTCTATGCCAAGCACTGAGCTAAGCACTGGGGTAGATATAGCATATGCAGAGCGGACAGTCTCTGGCCCACACAGGGTTCCCAGCCTAAGTAGATGGGAAGAGAGGTATTTAATCCCCATTTTACAGATGAAGAAACATAGAAATCAAGTGCATTCATTGTCGTATTTACTGAGCGCTATGTGCAGAACACTGTAATAATAATAATGTTGGTATTTGTTAAGCGCTTATTATGTACAGAGCACTGTTCTAAGCGCTGGGGTAGCTACAGGGTAATCAGGTTGTCCCACGTGAGACTCACAGTCTTAATCCCCATTTTACAGATGAGGTAACTGAGACACAGAGAAGTTAAGTGACTTGCCCACAGTCACACAGCTGACAAGTGGCAGAGTCTGGATTCAAACCCATGACCTCTGACTCCCAAGCCCAGGCTCTTTCCACTGAGCCACACTGAACTAAGCGCTTGGAATATACAATTCGGCAACAGATAGAGACAATCCCTGCCCAATAACGGGCAAGTGACTTGCCCAAGGTCACGTAGCAAGCAAGTGGTAGATCCAGCATTAGAACACAGGACCTGTGAGCTTGCCCTTCATTCACTAACCTAGAGCTGCCCAACACTTCTGGTTTACTGGGAAGAAAACGGGTGTGTGGGTAGACTTTTCTAGACTGTGAGCTGGGTGTAGGCAGGGAATGTGTCTGCTTGTTCTTTTATTGCCACTGTTCTTGTCTGCCCGTCTCCCCCGATTAGACTGTAAGCCCGTCCAAGGGCAGGGACTGTCTCTATCTGTTGCCGACTTGTACATTCCAAGCGCCTAGTACAGTGCTCTGCACATAGTAAGCGCTCAATAAATACTATTGAATGAATGAATGAATGGTGTACTCTTCCAAGCATTTAGTACAGCGCTTTGCACATGGTAAGCGCTCAACAAATACGGTTGAACGAATGAAGGGGCATACACGCATACGTGCGGGGAAACTGCGGGTGAAACAGGCCAAACCAGATACATGCAACCGACCATCTTAACGAATGGAAAATGGCTCCTCAGGCAGGGCACCCCACCGAAGCAGAGCGGCTGCCAAAGGGGCCTTGCCACTGGCGAGTTGGCAACTCCAATGTACCGACAGGGCAACGGATTCCGAGTCCATCCAGCACACCCACTCGAGAGTCCTTTGGAGCCACTTGGTGCCTTTTAAAACGTTCACCGCGCGGCCTAGATAAGATGAAAGGAGACACGGGGGCTTGTTTAAACACGCTCTAGTAACGTGCTCTTCGTGGCAAAAGGACGAGAGTGTGTACCGGCTCGAGAACTCTACAAACGGGCACAAAACCAATGGTGTACACTTCCACCCTGCCTAGCGCTCGTGTGCGGTTAGACGCGCAAAAGGTAGCTCGCGACTGTAAACAACTGGAACGATCCAAGTCCAAATCTACCCGAAAACCGTCAGCTTTCACGGTGTGGAACTCGACCGGGAACTTGGAAGTGTTACGTTCCACCATACTGTTCTCGGAAAAGGACCCCTTCCCCTCCCACCCCTCTCCAGCGAAAGGAGACACCCCAGAAAATTCCAATCTAGTTACTGGAAACAAACAGGCCCCTGGACCTGTGGGTTTAAGGTGAAGTTACCTCCTTATCCAGAACAATAACACAACTGTTGCCAGCCCTGTGGAGCAGGGCAGGGAATTCACACGGGGGAGGCTCTCTGCCTGGTGCACAATTCAGATTCAGCCTGTCCTTGGGCTGACTCATTTCCCAGAGACCCGATGCCTCGGGCGGCCGGGGGGCGTGGTGGCCAAGACCTTAAAGGAACACTGTCACATTCATCCAGGGAGCTTTACAGGCCAATGAAGTTCCTCCTTCCCACTACTGGGAATGCAACCTTAGCAGGAATCCGGGTTTCTCGCCGTCGCCGTCCTTCAGACAACAGGTGGCTTCTGCAGCGGCCCGGCATGCTCCGCTTTATACCCTTGCATCGTTTGGCCTGGTGGAAGAGAATCTGCGTTCTAGTCTCCGCCACTTGTCTGGCTGGGTGGCCTTGGACAAGTCACCTCGCTTCTCTGGGCCTCCGTTACCTCATCTTTGAAATGGGGATTAAGACCGAGAGTCCCATGTGGGACAGAGAGTGCGTCCAACCAGATTAGCTTGTATCTATCCCGGCACTCAGTAGAGGGCCTGCAACATAGTAAGCACTTAACATAGTAAGCATAGTAATAATAATAATTATAATTAAGCAGTTACTATGTGCCTGGTGCTGTACTAAGCCGTGGGGCAGATACAAGCAACTCATGTTGTGTTGGATACAGTCCCTGCCCATGTGAGGCTCAGTCTCAATCCTCATTTTACAGATGAGGTAACTGAGGCCCAGAAGTTAAGCGACTTACCCAAGGTCATACAGTAGACAAGTGGCAGAACAAAAATTAGAACCTATGACCTTTGGAGCCCCAGACCTGTGTTCTATCTACCACACTACCATTAAAAAAAAATAAAAAATCATAAAATCACATGGGTAGAACACATACTCGCCCCATCTCACCCCACAGCCAGGAGTGAAGGCTGGCCATGTGCAGTCTCCACACAATCGCAGGGGGCTTTTGGTGATCAGGGAGAGATGTTCCTTAAAAAAGCTCACTTTGAGGAGAACTAGACTAAGAAGGGGGCTACTCAGGTAGCGGAGGCTGCTGCAAAACAGTGAGGAGGATGAAGAGGAGATATAGGCAAGGGCAGAATGGTGAAGACATGGGCAATAAGAGGAAAGTTGACATTTTTTAGCAATAATGTGTGGTACTTATTAAGGGCTATGTGCCAAGCACTGTACTAAGCACTGGGGTAGATACAAGATAATTAGGTCCCACATGGAGCTTAGAGTCTAAGTAGGAGGGAGAACAGGAGGAAAGGGCAAAAGGAGGAAAGGAGAGCAGAACCAACGGAAGATACCAAGAGGGGGATAGGTAGCATGATCAGAGATGAGATTTGAGAACAAATCACTAGAAATCACTATCAATTGTATTTATCGAGCGCTTACTGCGGGGAGAGAACTGTATTAAGCGCTCGGGAGAGTACGGAGTTGATAGACACGTTTCCTGCTGGACAACTTGAATCATTTCCTAGAGCAGGTTCAGCCCTAGGTCCAATTTAGGGCAGGCTTTGGCTGGCTGATTGCAGGGAGCTGGGAGAGCAGGACACTTGGTCCTGCCTGAGAGGCAGGGGAAGAAAGTCAAGAGTCCCCTAAGAGGAACAGTAGGATTCACCTCCAAATAGTTCCAACCGGACTGATTCCCTCCCTTGCTGTCCTAGGCCCCTCCCGCCCAAACGTTGGTATAAATCAAACCAGTTTCTTGAAGGTGGAGGATACGGAGGGACACAGGAAGGGTGGGAAGGGAGGTTGAGGCCAAGTTCCTGCACTTGCACTACCAACATCACCTCCGGGATGGAATAACCCTGAGCCAACCCCAGAGGTCGGCTTGCGGCTGACGGTGGAAGTCACTGTTCGGTGGAGATCATACCGAGGTCACTTTCATCATGGATTTGCTTCTAAGAAAGAATTCGATTCTCATTCGCTCTGAAACCACTTTTCAAATTAAGGGAATCGGGCAGCAACCTTTCAGCAATAACTTCAGAAACCCACGGGAAGGACAAAGAACAGGGACGGCAAGAAACATTATTAACTGTCATAAATATTATAACTTTATTAAAATGAAAAGACATATTATTCAAAATAATGCAACAAAATGAATAAATTCCTTTCGTCCAATACTGTACACATGATGCAGAAATCAGTGCATTTTCTATAGCATGTTTTCACCTTCATTTAGTTTGTACTAAAATATAATAAGCTTTAAATAGCTCAAATATATCATTCAGCAGTTTAAACTGTAAACAGCTTGTTTAACTGTTAGAACATTGTAGTAATGTATCTCAGTTAGTGAGCACCTCTCTCTTGTGCTTATCTATCCAGGAAAAATACGGGTAAGGATGTGAGAAACTGAATCAATGAAGCAGCAACAGTCCCCTGCGAGAAGTAGTTTTTAAACCGAAAGAAACGGACATGACCTCACGTATTAAGACGTACATTGATTGGGCTGTTGGTCGGTGGAACTGTTTCCCTTACAAGCAAACAAACCCCAGAAAATACTGAACAGAAACCAGCAACGCAAGGCCAGCTTGGGTTGTATTTCTGTTTTTTAATACAGTCAGAAGTAAAAAAAACGAACAAAAACAAAAAAACAAAACCCCTCAACAGTAGGTAGTGAAGTCCCAACCCCAGGCTTCTTCCTTCCCCCTTCAAGGCATGAACAAATGATGAGTGAGTTAGTCTATCTAGCAGGCCTTCTTCCTATCAGCGAGAGACCAGCTGAAAGAGCCCCACTTCTGTTGGGGTAACTAGCATCCCTTCATAGTGGCCTTCCCTAAGCCGGTGAAAACGACTCTGAAGGCACCACGAGGCAAGGAAACCCAGCTCCAGTGAAGGAAGTTGTACACTAATTCTACTTTCTATTAATTTTTCCAAAGTGTGAGACATGTACAAATAATTTTGCTTCTAATTGAACTTCAAAAAATTCCCCAAGAGTCAGACCGCCTGATGAGTCTTAAACCAGCACGAAGGTTCAGGGGGGTAAAGCACGGACCCCGCGGTTTCAATGGAAACGTCTTCCCTTCGGAGAGTCAGATGGAAAAACGAAAACAAGAACTCCCACGACATACAACCTCTTGTGGTTCAAAACTAACGATGCCGTACTTTCTTCCGTTCCCTCGGTTTACCGTCGGCCAGTGGTCTCATTCCCCTAGCCTGTATCGTTCGATAACTTTGAATATATATTACTCTAAGACAGTAACAAACTGGCTCGCCTGTGTCTACGGTTACACCAAATGTTTCTCTATTAAAAAGGTGTCTCCCCCAGCCGTGCCCCGCCCCCCCTCCCTCACATCTTTAAGTTAGAGACTTGAATAGAAAGATTTCTCTTCAAAGATAACACAGGAATAATCAACAGAAGAACACTTTACATTGGTTTTCCACATTCTCCTCAGGACAGAGATAACTACCGTTTAGGTAGTGTTCAGAGAGTCTTTTTTCCTTAGATCTTGACAAAATTCAAAAATTCTTTCAAGAACTATCACATCCCTCGTGACCTGTGCTGAATTACGTTCCGACAGCCTACGGAGAAACCACGTAGGATAAGTGTTTGCGTTTCACGTGGCTGCCTAGGTCTGTCTTAGATTTGGAGTCCAGCTTCTCCGGAGCCGAAACGACCCCGCAGTCTCCGGCCCAAGGCTGCACTTGGGGGCCGGGACCGGTTTCCTCCGCTTCCCTAAAGAACTTCTCATATTTGTCCAGATACGGGGGCCTCTCGGGGAGCAGATAGTAATGCGTGGAACTAACCTTCTTTCCGTTTTCAATGATGGGCAGAATGCAAGGGACCTTGTTAGCAGATCCTTCACTGTTCTGTCTTTGAAGGGCTTTGCTGCTGACATATTTGGGGTCGGGGGCAAAGCTCTGGGTAGGGGGCATGACCCCATTGAGGTATGACGGAAGGCTTTTGGGGCTTGGTGTGCGGGAGTTACTTCGGGACAAGGGTTCTCTGGGGGGGACCTTCGGGGGACGATCCTCGTCGCTGTACGTGCTGGAAGTCACCTCCGCCGACCACCTTCTGTAATCCGGCTTCACCGGCCGAGGGGGGATGGGGACTCTCGGGGGGACCTCGGGTTTGTCTTCATCTGAGTTGGGAGAGGCTCGGTGTAAGTGGCTAGATATCCTTATCGCGGGCTTGTGAAACGATCCAGCCGGCCCCGAGTGGGACCTCCGTAATCTCCGGTGGTTTTGCGGTAAGAGGGGATTTGAGTTTTGTATACATCCGTTCGGGTCGGCCGCTTCACTGCCATCTTCCACCGCAGACCCAGCTGGGGTGTCAAAGTATGCGTAGTTGATCTGGCCGCACCCCCGGAAGCTCCGCCTGCCCGGAACCCCGTATTTGAAAACGGAAAGGGCACAGTCTTCTAGAAGCAAGTCCGTGTCCGAACTAGTCAGGAATTCCACCTCGCAGTCCGTGTCGTCCGGAGAGAGGTCTTCGGAAATTGGCAGTGGGGGGAGCGGCCGGGAGCCCCTCTCCCCGGGAGCCCCGAGAGGGAACAAGGAAAGACCGTTTTTAATGGGGGTGAGAGGTGGACTCCTGGGAGACGCGCAGCTCCCGTTTATTGAGAGTTTCTTAAATCCGGAAACGATCTGCTCGTCTTCGTGCCTCCCGGAATGCTCACTGTGGGGGATGATGAGGGGAGGCAAACTGGACTTCTGAGTTGGAGCTTTGAAGCCATTCTCTGCACAGCAGTGGCCGCTCATTGGGACGGACTTGGAAACGGGCCCTAGAATGAACGAGATAAATGAATACCATCCAAGTCCCGGCTTCCCCCACCCTGGATTGGGGGGGAGGAGAGGAGCGGGTGGGCGAAGCCTCAGCTAGTTACACTTCTGGCAGCTTGCATCCGTCTAACCGAGCACCTCTGTTGGTGAAATACTTTCCTGGTAACCCGGAGGAGAACAACCAGGCAACCTCGAGGGTAATTAGAGAACAGAAGGTTGTTCATGCGTATGAACAGGTTCAAAGAAAAAAAAAATTATCTCTTCTATCTCCTTTTGGACATGTGCACACCCACACATTTCAGGCAAGCAAGGTGACATGCACAAAAATCTACCAAAGTGGAACAGGGCACAGCTTACCCACCTGCCACGCTACAGAGGCCTAATCGTTCAAAGTGCCCCGGGGAGGGGCTTCATCGCGAATACGGCTCAAATGCAGAAGAGTGAGCGGTCCCACTGAGAGCCTGATAAAAGCCCCCTGGTCAAACGGGTTCAGGCCACCCTGTCCGCAATAAATGTGTTTTGCATCCCGGCCCGCTGCAGTTTTCCTTCCCTCTGTGACTTCCCAGCTTCTGCGGAAATCCTCCAGGAGCCGCCTCACTGGACACAAGTAACCGCAGTGAGTTTGAACAACCCGTTGTTCACGGCCTCCTGAAGAGCGGGCTTCCTCAGTGTTTCAGAATCACTGATTCGGTCTCCGATTCGTGCAGAACAGCAATCGGGACAAAGTGCCGGGGTTTCTGCAGGGTAATTGCCACTAGAGGTCAGACTACTATCTGAAATAGAATTCACCTTCACAGGAAGCCTCTGGGAGGGGATAAAAATAATAATAGTAATAATGCTGGTATTTAAGTGCTTACTATGTGCAGGGCACTGTTGTAAGCGCTGGGGTGGATACAGGGTAATCAGGTTGTCCCACGTGAGGCTCACGGTCTTCATCCCCATTTTACAGATAAGGGAACTGAGGCACAGAGAAGTTAAGCGACTTGCCTAGAGTCACACAGCTGACAGGTGGCGGAGTCGGAATTCGATCCCATGACCTCTGACTCCCAAGCCCGGGCTCTTTCCACTGAGCCGTGCTGCTTCTCAGTCTCTATCCCTCAAAGGGCTTCATCCCCTAATTGAAGCTTTCCAGACACATACCTATGGATGTCAGGTGCTCCTGGGCGGTCGAATTCAGACTGTAGGCCATGCTTATGGAATCGATGCCAAAGAAATTACTATAAAGGAAAACATTCGTTAATTTTTCTTAACATGGTCAACATCCCCCATTAAGGCCATATTTATAGAAATTGCAGGGCAGATCTTGGACTTCAGTGGCTCTTGCAAACTCAAAGGTGGAAAAAAAAGAAAAAAAAAATCAATGCATTAGCTGTCTCTCCACCTACTTTTCAAACTCGCTATGGCTGTTCCAGCAGGTCTTCAGATTCCCCATGGCTTGGCCATTACTCAGAAATCCAGTTTTCAGTGGGGCTCTAATCTCCTGAGCAGCAACGCCTGCTGTTGACATTGTGTCTTCGTCCAAGGTGTCCCCAAGCTTCCGGAGAGCCAGTTAACCAGACACTTTCATTCCCTACAGGGAGGGAGAGAGACAGAGAGAGAGAGAGAGAGAGAGAGAGAGAGAGAGAGACAGAGAGAGAGAAAAGCAAAATTTGGATCACAAGAAGGCCCACAGAAAGCATTTCAGGCATTACAGCTAATTATCAATTGTAATAGATCTTTAGTTCGGCCCAATCACCTGGTGGGTAGAACTGTTTGCTCAGATAAAGTCTATTTTTCTTAACTTCCAGAAAGGACAATACTGCAACTTCTTGTTTTGTTAACTAACAATCAAAGTGATCTAAGTATGCATAATAAAGATGTAAGAGCGCATAAAAGACCATTTATGTAGACATCAACCCAAGGACTTGCAGCAAAGCAGATGAGAAACAGTCAGGTGCCAGCAAAAGCAGACCTTGTATTGCAGAGCCTGACAGTTGCACAACAGACCCTATTAGCTTGCCAAAGCATACAAACCTTTGTCTAACCTTGCATTAGACCAACCTCCTGATGTACAGTTGTGTTAAGCATTGAAGCAAAAGTCAGCCTGCCCATTTTTTTCCCCAAGTGTCAGCTGAAAAGCTTCAATCCCATTTTACATTATGAGGAAAACATTCTTAAGAGTTTACTTACTTACTCACTAGCATTGGACTGGGAGTCAGGAGACCTGGGTTCTAATCCCAGATCTGCCTCGGGCCTGCTGTATGACTCTGGGCAAGGCACTTAACCTCTCTGGGCTGGGTTTCCTCTGGGGATAAAATACCCTAGTTAAGAAACCAGGATGTGTTGGATTAGCAAAGAGTCAGTCACAGACAACTGGGTGCTTTCCATTTTTAAACAAATTTACAAGATGCATACTTTACATTCTACTCTGTGGCGTACATCTTTCTCCTGACTTCAAGCCTCTGCATCACAATAAGGGTGTAAATTGGATTTTGCCTTATTCATTGTTTCCCAGATTTTTGTTGCTATGCCTTTCCCTTTGGCTACAGACTGCATTGTTAAGCCTCCACCTACCCGCCTCCTCTGTCTACCTTTACAGTTTTCCCCCTCAGTCATGATAAACATTTGCCCTAGGACATGAGCAGATCTCTGGGCCTCTGCTCTGACCTTCAACGCACCCAAGGAGAAGATCCTCTCTGACTACCAATTCTTCCAAACCTATCTCTAGACCGTAAACTCGTTATGGGCAGTGGGCAGGGAACGTGTTTGCTAATTCATTCATTCAATTGTATTTATTCAGCATTTACCGTGTGCAAAGCATTGAACTTGGGAGAGTACAATACAATAGGCAGACACAATCCCTGCCCACAACGAGTTTGAGTTTATTGTACGCTTTCACAAGTGCTTAGTACTGTCCCCTGAACATGGTAAGCGCTCAATAAATACTATCGGTTGACTGATCTACTTCAGTGGATCCCAGATTCCACAACTAGGAATGGAGGGGGGATAAACGGGAGGAGGGGGGAGTCTAAACCAGTCCTTCCCATGGAACTCCAAAACACTCACTCACCACTACCACCCCCACCCCCGAATCTAGGAGTCTTCAGCTTTCAGTGCCTGCAAATATACATCTTTGGCCCAGAAAATGTTCCCGAAAGGATTCTGACCTCTGGATGAGAGGAAGTGTCAATTTAATTCTACCCAGTACTTGCCTTCTGTCCCAATCAATCATATTTATCCAGTGCTTACTGTGTGCAGAGCACTGGACTAAGGATAAATGATAAATACTGAGGAAGTTGGAAAATACCTCCCAGAAATAACTTGCTTTGGGGGTTGTTTTTTCTCTCTTCCTCCCCCACATTAATTCCAAATTTCACTTGCTCTACTATTTTAATTCCTTCAGTAGGAAAGAAGTCACAACACTACCCAATTAAGAGCCTTTCTTCCGAGGTTCAGAAAAGTGTTTTGCAAAGAATTATCCTTACTTCACATCAGAGAGAATGAAAATAGAGAGTACAGAGATTTTAAGTGCCCTGCTAAAGGTCACAGGAGTCAACAGAGACCGAGTGAATGGGAAGGCTGATCTCGCCATACCACACTGGCCTCTAAGAGAAAAAGGTTTTAAATGCAATTAAAATTTAGAAAGTGATCTTCCCCCACTGCCCTCCCAACACAACAGCAATCCTTGAGGAAATCAAGACCTGGTGGAACTGCGATTGGTTTACGCACCAAACACACTACACTCCATTTGGACATTAAGCAAAAGGGAAGGCTAGGAAAAAAGCTACTAAAAAACAAAATAAAAAACCAACCCCTACCCCACGCTAACTAGGCTTTGTCTCCCACCACCCCGGGATGGTTTTTAGTTCCATAGGCCGGGGCAGTCTTAGTGTGGTTTACTCTGGTTTTTCCAAGCACACTACAAGCACCGGCAAGACCATAGAGAAAGTATCTGTGGTAATATAAAAATGAAAGGCAAGATAGGAAGGAGAATATGGTGTTTAAGTAGTTTGAAAGCACACGTATGGCAGATCGCTCATTCAGATTACAGGAAAAACCCGCAGGGGATTCAGAGAGGCCCAGCCCCCACCTGCCTGCATGCCAACAAGGACTACTAGTAATTACTGTGTGTCAGCCTCCTAATGCTGTCTAAATCTTAGCTTTCAACAGAATGATTGTGTAACTAGTGCCTGCTCTGAAATTGCCTTGGAATTCTAGACGTCCATTTCAATGGACCCTTAAAACTATTTACACATTCTAGAAAAAGTTATTTTTCAATCATTGTTTCCATCACCTACTCGTTAGTTTTCCGAAGAAAAAAAAATTTATATAAAAGAATTGTGTTCACTGAGCCAGCTCACTCCTGACCACAATAGCGTCTTTGTGTATTCATAGAAGGTGACCTGCCTCTAAATTTCAATGGGGAATTGTGAATGGGCTGTGTTATGAAACTGTCCGAACTTCCTACTGGCTTTGAATGAGAGGGGAGAGGAGAGCAGTATAATTGCATGTTCTCTTCTGCTGGAAAATACCAAGCCCATAGACTCAAAAGGGTAGTTTGTGCCACACTTTCGTTAGGAATGAACCTTGGGCAGTTTGGTCAACTTCGGCTCCGGCACTAGTTTCTAGATGCTGCAGGATTCCCAGCTGCCAGCCATGCAGGTCATTCTACATCCAAGAAGTGGACCTCTAGACAGCAGGGCCTAGGCAGAAGTTCACATAGTTGGAGTCGGAAAAACATTTGGGGCGGGGAATAGAGGCTCATCTTTAACCTTCCAGACACCCAAAAAGGCAGGCTATCACAGAGCAATACAAGCTCAGGGATTTCCCAGATGTGAAATACTCCCAAGCTTTCTACAATACTGCTCGGTCAAAGTAAGGGGCGGATCAGGGGTGCTGGAAGGACCTTTCGGAACACGTTGCTTAACCCAAAACAATCTCCCCACCCCGAAAACCCCCCTCCAAACTGCATAGGGATTCCTGTCTTCTATCATTCTGACCATAAACAGTTGCACAACAGCTTACACGGCCGCTTTACCTTGGTCTCGATAGAAAAGGGGAATCGGAAGAAGCCGAGATTTAAAAGAAATTCAAATTGAGGATGATTCCCTACTGAGGATGATTCTCTACTGCCGTGAGACCAGAGGATGCAGTAATTCTTGGAAGCTTATGATTGTCAGGGACAAGAAGCTCATATTTTAAGTGACTTTCAAAGTCAGGGCTTGGTATTTTGCAGATCTGATTAGGAATTTTAACACAAGAGGCTGCATCCCAGAGCCTCTGATAACATTTCCACTGCTGGTTATTTGAAAATATCAGTTTAGAGACTTCAAAGAGCATGGTTTAAAGAGCTGCATTTCTGGCTTCCCATCCCCCCCCCATTTCCTACAAAGCAGCATTTCTGTTACAGTCAGTGCTTTAGAATATAGAATTTAGACTACAGAACATGAGTTGCAGTCAGGCTAAATAAAACCAGGCTGAAGCTAAAGGTGTCCTCCCACCCCCCATTTGAGCCTTTAAAAAATATGTATCCAAAGAAAATCACCATGCTGTTTTCAAAGACACAACTGCATTCACACTGCTTACAGTCTCTAGAAAAGCTCTGTTTAGAAGGAGGGAACAGGCTACTTTAAGACAGTAACCTAGTTTTGCTTACCTTGCCACCAGATCTCATTAATGAATCTCAGAAGCAATCCATCCACAGGAGGAGGGGCACATTTTTGTCATACAACTCATCCAGTTCTGCCCAGTACTTCCTTATTTGACAGTGTGATGTAATTTCCTCCTTTCAATCAGGTTTTAGAACCTGATTTCTGTTTATTTAGAATAATACATGGTCTTCTCGGCTGCATTTAACATTTATCTACATAATCATTCCAGTACCCAGAATAGATAGATGACCACATTCACTAGTTTAAACTGGCAAAGAATGGAAAGAATAAGCCATTAACTGCATAATATAAGCCAAAAAAACCTCTTTGCTTCAATTATCTACATATTTTAGGTGAAAACATTTTTTGGATCTGACTTACTTGTTGGATAACTGCCTCTTCTCTCCGGTAATCCTGGCCTAAGGGTTACTGCTAGACTATTGCCTCCAACTCTGCAATCTGTTCCCTATTTAAAGTCGTTTCAGGGGCTTTTGAAGACACACCAAGTCAGAGTTTCTGGCCCTTTGTTTCCCATTCGGTGAGATAAATATTGCTTAATTGAAGTAGTAGAATGCTCCAAAGTTACCAATAAAATTTGCCTTTTAAAATTCACTTGACATTCTTTCATCCATCCTATCTAAATTAACTCTTATTTTAATCATAGTAAATAATAATGATGGCATTTGTTAATCACTTACTATGTGCCAAGCATTGTTCTCAGTACTGGGAAAAAACAAAACAATTGAAACATTTAAAATTCTCAAGACTAGATACAGATGGATTTTTATTATAGAAAGCCTTTCATCTCTAACAATTTCATCGATAAAAATGGACACTCAGCAATTTCTCACTAGAAATACTTTTTAAATACAAGGTCAAGATTGCCGTGCATTCTCCAAATTCACAATTCCCTTCAGATTCAGTTCTAACAGTAGAATGCTATAATTTTCAGAAAACAGGGTGTATAAAACACCCACGTCAAAAAAGGAAAGAAATATCTTCCTTCCTGCCTTTGCAAACACAAATCAGTGTTGTTGTCCATCAAGGGACTGAAATATCTGTTGCTTCTTTCCATTCACATTTCTACATATAAAGTGAAAAAAAATGTAAAAGTCTTTAATGAAATCAAAACATAAGTGTTTCCAAGTTGGTTAAAAACTGACAGTTCTGCACCATTAGGAAGTAGCTAAAAGCAGTAAATGATATTGCTGGATTTTCTCAATTTCTCCTAAAAAAAAAATCTAGTAATTCTGAAACTCGGTTGCCCAGAATTTTCCAGATACCCTGGACATCAGGGCTTCATGGTCGAACTGAACTCTTTATTTACCTAACTAAACACCAAAGTACAGAGCTTAGAAAATCACAGCTATAGAAAGTGATGTGATGAGTACCCATCCTGGAAGATTTGATTATCCCAAATCAAGCCTAGCCTCTCTCAGCCTTACTTTCTGGATAATTAACTCTATCTGCTCTTATGACTGAGTTACTGGCACATTATTTACGTGCATTTGTATTTTTTGTAAATCCAGTTATTTTCTCACCTATTTCTTCTTGGCCTATTTGTACTTCTACCTGTTGTACCGTTGTGCTTGTTCCTTTCCCCACACTGTTAAATAATTTCTGTCACCCTTTAGATTGTGAGGAATCTTCTCTTGCTTCTGCTGTGCTCTTCCAAGTGCTCAGTAAAGCGCTTTGCAATCAGTGGGTGCTCCACCAAGCGCACTGGTTTTGATGCGCGGCAGGCAATTTCTAGTAGCATTTATTGAGCAACCACTTGGTGCGGTGTGCTGTACTAAGCTCTTGGGAATTAACAACATAAAGAAGCTCCCTGCCCACAAGAACTTACACTATGGCAGGGGAGACAATCATAAAAACATTTATAATTCGAGTGGTCAAAATAATTAATACACAGATAGATTTTAGTCCAAAGAGGGTGTAAATAAGTGCCAAAGTGCAAGGCAGCTTCCCACCTTATTTCCCCCCAACTGCCTAATTTTCAGCACTTCTGTGCCCTCATTGTAAATAAGTGTCGAAGTGAGAGGCAGCTTCCCACCTGATTTCCCCCCAACTGCCTAATTTTCAGCACTTCTGTGTCCTCTTAGTTCTAGGGTATTACTTCCCCACCCAAGCATTTATCTACCTTTTATGTTATTCCTCCTAGCTGTAAATTATTTTAAGTGTCTGTCTATTCCGCTAGATGGTAAGATCCTTGTGGGTAGGGGCCATGTCTACATTCCAAGCGCTCTGCACACAGTAAGCGCTCAATTAATACGATTGAATGAATGAATGTCTATTAATTCTACTGTACTCTCCCACGGAATCAGCACAATGCTTGGCGTGCTCACCCTAGATGCTTGATAAATATAATTGATGACATTCCCACACGCGGGCCCTGGACCTAGACCTTTGTTCCAAGACATAAGGATTGGTTTGCGCTCAGTCCACTTCTCTCCCCTCCCACCCCCTCGGCCCACGGCTTGTCACCTGGCTTGGACGTGCACCTCTGAATGCAGAAGATAGGTAAACATTGCCCTCTCACAACTTAAGGTTTTCCAACTCGGTATTTACGCAACTTTTTCCTTCAAGGAAAAGAAACAGCAAACTACAGGAAAACCCCATCAGCCTGACTAACTATATGGTCATTAAAAGTCTTTTGGATGATCTGGATTCTAACAGGCTTTTAGTGATTGTAGTGACCTATATTTCACAGTCTTCACCAGGGCACACCTAGGTGCTGTACTTACTTTCTACATATGCCATGGCTGTTGCATTTTTCAATTTAAATAACCACCTTTCTATAGTTAGAATTTGCCTGTAACACATTTTTTGGCGGGGGGGAGGGTGTCAGTTTCTGTGAATTACATACTTCTAACTGAAAAATGTCTATTTGATCAAAAAACTCAATGAATAATTTTAAGGACTCCATTACTTCAAAACTCTGGCAGATTCTTGACTATTTAGGAACTCGCTTATCTATAATAAAAGTAATAATGGTATTTGTGAAGCACTTACCATGTGTCAAGTACTGTTCTAAGCACTGGGGTAGATACAAGCTAATCAGGTTGGACACAATTCCTGTCCCACATGGAGCTCACAATCTTAATCCCCACTTTACAGTTGAGGTAACCGAGGCACAGAAAAGTGAAGTGACTTGCCCAAGGTCACAGAGCAGATACGTGGAGGAGCCAGTATTAGAACTCTCCCTTTCTTCAAAGCCTTACTGAGGCCACACCTCCTCCAAGAGGCCTTCCCAGACAAAGCCCTCCTTTCCTCTTCTCACACTCCCTTCTGCATCACCCTGACTCGCTCCCTTTATTCATCCCCCTCCTCGGGCCCAGTCCAAAAGCACTGATGTTCATATCTGTAATTTATATTAATGACTGTCTCCTAGGGAAGCAGTATGGCTCAGTGGAAAGAGCACGGGCTTGGGAGTCAGAGGTCATGGGTTCGAATCCCCACTCGGCCTCTTGTCAGCTGTGTGACTGTGGGCAAGTCACTTAACTTCTCTGTGCCTCAGTTACCTCATCTGTAAAATGTGGATTAAGACTGAGTCTCATGTGGGACAACCTGATTACCCTGCATACCCCTGCGCTTAGAACAGTGCTCTGCACATAGTAAGCGCTTAACAAATACCAACATTATTATTATTAGACTGTAAGCTTGTTGTGAGCAGGGAATGTGTCTGTTGTAGCTTCCCCAGCTCTTAGAACAATGCTCTGCACACAGTAAGTGCTCAAATAAG
The DNA here is from genome assembly GCF_004115215.2 of Ornithorhynchus anatinus. Lineage (NCBI taxonomy): Eukaryota > Metazoa > Chordata > Mammalia > Monotremata > Ornithorhynchidae > Ornithorhynchus > Ornithorhynchus anatinus. The sequence continues at coordinate 70,415,166 of NC_041732.1, read as the reverse complement.
ACTGACTGAGAACACAGGTCTTTGTGAGCAGGGAATGTGTCTGTTGTAGCTTCCCCAGCTCTTAGAACAGTGCTCTGCACACAGTAAGTGCTCAAATAAAAGACTGACTGAGAACGCATGTCTTTCTGACTCCCTGGCCCATGCTCTTTCCATTAGACCAAACTGCTTCTTTCCATTCTCCTGTTTCCTCCCTTTACAATCTAATTTGAGTGTATCTATTGTTTAGAGTATAAACTCCTTGTGGCCAGGGCTTTTTATCTTCCAACTTCTATACTCTCCAGATCTTGGCACAGAACACTGACACAGAGGGTATTCCAATAATTTAGTTGATTATAAGGTTCTGCAGAGACTGCTTAAGCCACCATTTTGCAAAGGCAGAAGCAAGTTTCCAAAAATGACCTTCTCTTATTTGGAGGGTAGCAAATTACCGTGGCCTGATGGATCAAACCAAACATTTTCATCCTGAACACCTCTACACAACAGCCTGGCATATAGATGGAAACACTCTGGCCCAGGGAAAATAAGTGACTTCCCTAAAGTCACAAAACCTAGTCAATGGCAGTGCCAGGAAGAGAACCCCAAATGTGTGGTGTCTATTTTGACTAGAGTCCACGTTGGCTAAATGATATTAGCACCATGATCATGTGAATGTGTGAAAAATAAAATTACAGATACGTACTAAGAGCATAAAATCTACCTTTTTATATTTATAGAAAAGGACCTAAATAATAGTAATAGAATAATCATCGATGAGGTCTGGCCCCTAATTCAACTTAGGAATGGACACCTCCTAAATGACTGTTTAGAGGAAAACGTTTAGCAATGAGTTGAGACCTTAAAACGCCTACCATTTTTTTCCTCTAAAATATGAGTTCCACTAGGTCCACTCTCCAGGCTGGGTACATAATTCAATAAGAAACTTCTGAAATCACATTTTGGACTTGAAACAGTTGTTCACTGGCAAGCGGGAACACCACCAAAGCAATATGCTTGTAGAGATAAAGCAAATTCCTCATAACCACCTTTGTAAAATATGCAAAGAATATCAAAGTGGGTTAAGAAACTCTGGTTTCGATAGGGGATGAGAATAATGAATTTCTATTAATGTGGATTAAAAGGCAGTGATGTTTCTCTACTGAGCCTAGCACTGGAATTTAGTGAGTGCCCACTTAGTGCATGTGATACAGTGTACTAAAAAAGGGACACCTTCCCTACTCACAAGGAGCTTACACTCTAATAGCAAAGAAATACTTTTTGAAAATTGTCAAAATAAATGGAATGTACTTTTGAATAAGTATAGACAAAGATGAGAAAAATCTTCACCTCGACTTCCTCTAGGTCACACAAACAATGGGAGGTTCTTGCCCTATGCATCTTCTAGACTGTGAGCACGTTGTTGGGCAGGGATTGTCTCCATCTGTTGCCAAATGATACATTCCGAGCGCTCAGTACAATGCTCTGCACACAGTAAGCGCTCAATAAATGACAGTGAATGAATGACGTCTATCCCTTAACCTTGCTTCACCATCTAAAAGAACCTGGTGGCACGGAGGAGTCAGATAGGTTTCAAACATGTTGACTGTACCTCTAATTTCAGCAACTCATTTTTAAGCCCTCTATTAATGTTCCCAGAAAGGAAGAATTATCCTCGGTGGTGAACCAGCTGTATTATTTTCCCCACAATGAAAATGGGTTTCAAAACAAAGTTACCTACAATATGGTTAGACTGCTCCATAATTAGTTTCTGCTGTGGACCATGGTTAGGGAAAGGGCACAAACCCATATTGGTCACAACCTAATTTTTTAAAAAGACACAAAAAATGAAGATATGATTCTCAAATTTGTTAAGGTTTAAGCAGATACTTTTGACTACTCCAAGTCTGGAGATACATTTACACTTGCTTTCAGAGAAACTCTTCTCAGAGGCCTAGCCTACTTTAAAGTCTATTGGTCCAAGAAAAGACATGCATCACCTAAACTAGACCTCTCTCCAGGACAACTAAAAATACACTTCTGACTGAAGTTAACTGAGCAAAAAATAAACCTAAACTGTCATAATACCCATGCTAAAACATACTTATTTGCAGTTCAAATTTTCTTTTATCAGGAAGAGATCTTGGGTTAGAATATACTGGTAACTGGAGTAAGCATGTTAACAAGCAAGCATTTTTCTTTCTTTTGGCGGGTTTGGCACCTTACAATTCATTGAAAAACAAGATAATAATCTAAGCCAGTTCCACTTTACTCCATTTTACAGAAACTTGGATAGAATGCATTAAAGAAAACCCAGACAAAGTCTGATTGGATAAACTACTTCAGATGACAACATACTCAATAGCCTTCTTCTGATGCATATTTATTATATTGCTTGATACCTAGTAGGGCACTTGTTTGCAAAGTATATATATATATACATACATATTTATGTACATCCATATAAAATTTCAACCTCACCTTTTTTCACCTCTGACAGTTGCCTAGAAACCAGTCTTGCCCTACCTGTGTTACAGGTGTATCTAAAGTCACCAACACACCTCCTTTAAAGCTACAGTCCCTTTCCTGACTACACTTAAGTTTATGACTAACAATCTATTCATATTTTATCAGGTAGGAAACTTGCTTCTTTCAAGCAGTGATGAAATCCTAATAAAGACTGAGCAAGCACCAATACACCACCAATCATAGCTAAGAAGTAATCTAATTTGCACGGGTTTATAGACTTAAAGGCCAATGGAGGGAATACCCAACTTTGGAATCATTAGTCTTGAAGCTCCAAACTTTCAAGAAATTATCTGGGGGGGAGACCCAGAAGATAAGTGTGTAAAAAGAGGATACACGACATAGACCACTAGGGAAATAATCAACTAGATTGACTGAATTAAGAAAGATTGAGGAATGGCCTAGTAAGAAAATCATTAAGAGTGAAGCAATTTTCCATAGATAAAGTTCGGGGAATGAGAAGGTTCAAATAATTGGCAGGCAATTACTAGAGCCCTACTATGGCCTCCCACCAAGGCATTTAGGGTAGGATTTATGGACCATCAGGAATTTAACAGTGTCAAATGCTCTCAACAAAACAGTTCTGACCCAAAAGAGAGAGAGAAAAAAAACTCTACCACCCTGCTACCTACTGTCTACAACCCTAAGGGAAGGCCTAATGCAGAAAAGGGTCTCTTCCTGTCAAATATGCGGCTGCAAAGACATCTTTGCTTTTTCATGAGGGTCAAAAAGGGATAGTGAGCTGGATATGCCCAGCATCGTCATGCATGGACTCCAGGACAATCTGAGTGGATGTGGGGAGACCTGGGGAGTGGGGGAGGAGATGGCTACCCAGAGGTGCCCCCTTTCTCGAACCCACATCTTGGGGGATCCGGCCCGTTCGTGGGTTGGGATAAAAGTAGGGGACAGTCACCTCCACAGGGTTCCCCCTTTCACACATGAGAAGCAGCGTGGCTCAGTGGAAAGAGCCCGGGCTTGGAAGTCAGAGGTCATGGGTTCGAATCCCGGCTCTGCCACTCTTCAGCTGTGGGACTGTGGGCACGTCACTTAAATTATCTGTGCCTCAGTGACCTCATCTGTCAAATGGGGATGAAGACTATGAGCCTCACGTGGGACAACCTGATAATAAGTGGGACAACCTGATAATAATGTCGGTATTTGTTAAGCGCTTACTATGTGCAGAGCACTGTTCTAAGCGCTGGGGTAGATACAGGGTCATCAGGGTGTCCCACCTGAGGCGCACTGTCTTCATCCCCATTTGACAGATGAGGGAACTGAGGCCCAGAGAAGTGAAGTGACTTGCCCACAGTCACACAGCTGACAAGTGGCAGAGCCGGGATTCGAACCCATGATCTCTGACTCCCAAGCCCGGCCTCTTTCCACTGAGCCACGCTGACCCAGTATCTCCCCCAGCGCTTAGAACAGTGCTCCGCACATACTAAGCGCTTAACAAATACCAACATTATTATTATTACACATCTGGACACAGCCGCTCTCCCTTGAACACACACACACACTCACACATATGTCTATCTGTTGCCGATTTGTCCATTCCAAGCGCTTAGTACAGTGCTCTGCACATAGTAAGCGCTCAATAAATACTATTGAATGAATGAATATCTTCAACAGTATTTATTGAGCGCTTACTATGTGCAGAGCACTATACATATCTCTTCAATAGTATTTACTGAGCGCTTACTATGTGCAGAGCACTATACATAGATCTTCAATATTTATTGAGCGCTTACTATGTGCAAAGCACTATACATATCTCTTCAATAGTATTTACTGAGCGCTTACTATGTGCAGAGCACTATACATAGATCTTCAATAGTATTTATTGAGAGCTTACTATGTGCAGAGCACTATACACAGATCTTCAATATATTGAGCGCTTACTATGTGCAGAGCACTATACATATCTTCAATAGCATTTATTGAGCGCTTACTACGTGCAGAGCACTATACCTAGACCTTCAATAGTATTTATTGAGCGCTTACTATGTGCCGAGCACTATACATAGATCTTCAATAATATTTGAGCGCTTATTATGTGCAGAGCACTATACATAGATCTTCAATAGTACTTATTGAGCGCTTACTATGTGCAGAGCACTATACACAGATCTTCAATAGTATTTATTGAGCGCTTACTATGTGCAGAGCACTATACTTAGATCTTCAATAGTATTTATTGAGCCTTTACTATGTGCAGAGCACTGTACTAAGCGCTTGGAATGGACACTTAGGCAACAGATAGAGACAATCCCTGCCCAATGACGGGCTCCCAGTCTACTATCTGGGGTCCAGCCATCCCTGCAGGGAACCCCTTCCCTCTGAGAGAGCTACACAACTAGGATGGGGTGGGAGGGAAAGAGGGGCTGCATTTCCTTCCAGGCATCCGGAGGGAGGCCTCTCCCACCCAATCCCCCCATCTGGGGGAGCAAAGTTCTTGCCTGGACCTCTCCCTCCTGCATCTGGGAAGAGCAGAGGCCTCCCTGCTCACACACATCTGCTGCAGGCCCCTGCAGCAGGCCCCCAACTCACATGCAGCTGGAGCTGGGAAGTATTTGGGGAAGGATGGGGGACCCACACACTATTTCCCCTACAGGGATAACTCTTCCAGTCAGCTCCTTTCACACTCTCTTTGACACACACATCTGTAGGTAATGCATTCCAGCTTCCCATACACACACAGACACACACACACATCCCTTACCTTGGCTGAGCCACAGCTGCCCCCTCGACAGCCTCCCGCGCATGTCCGTTCCGGCTGGCTCAGCGCTGCGGGGAAACGGGCCGCGGCACTGCGCAGGCGCCAACTCCCGCTCCTCTCCCGCCCCCCACCCCCTTGCGGCTCACGGAGGCGCAAACGCTCTCGGGCGCCGCCGCCGGCCGCTTTTATAGCAGGTGGGCGGGCTCATCGACGCTGCCGGCCCGGCTCCGCCCCTCCCCCCCCTCCCGCGCCGGCCCGGCCGCCCTTAAAGGGGCGATGCCCGGCTAGCAGCGGTGGGGCCCCACGGGGCTGGAGGGGACCTGGCTATTTCAGCTGGGTCGAGCGATCAGGTTTGATCGCCGGCTCGATTTCTCACCTGCCTTTGTAGGGGGAGCTTGCACGTCTTCAAAGCCTTATTAAAATACATCGCCAAGCGGCCTCTAAACCTTTATTTCTCTTATTCCAAAATCACATCTCCAAGAGGTCTCTAAACCCTCATTTCTCTTATTCCAAAATCACATCTCCAAGGGGTCTCTAAACTTTTATTTCTCTTATTCCAAAATCACATCTCCAAGAGGTCTCTAAACCCTCATTTCTCTTATTCCAAAATCACATCTCCAAGGGGTCTCTAAACTTTTATTTCTCTTATTCCAAAATCACATCTCCAAGAGGTCTCTAAACCCTCATTTTTCTTATTCCAAAATCACATCTCCAAGAGGTTTCCAAACCCTCATTTCTCTTATTCCAAAATCACATCTCCAAGAGGCCTCTAAACCCTCATTTCTCTTATTCCAAAACCACGTCTCCAAGAGGCCTCTAAATCCTCATTTCTCTTATTCCAAAACCCTGTCTCCAAGAGGCCTCTAAACCCTCATTTCTCTGATTCCAAAACCACATCTCTAAAAGGCTTCTAAACCCTCATTTCTCTTATTCCAAAATCACATCTCCAAAAGGCCTCTAAACTCTCATTTCTATAAGGAGCGTAGCTCAGTGGCAAGAGTCCGGGCTTGGGAGTCAGAGGTCATGGGTTTGAATCCCAGCTCTGCCACTTGTCAGCTGTGTGACTGTGGGCAAGTCACTTCACTTCTCTGGGCCTCAGTTACCTCATCTGTAAAATGGGGATTGACTGTGAGCCTCACGTGGGACAACCTGATGACCCTGTATCTACCCCAGCGCTTAGAACAGTGCTCTGCACATAGTAAGCGCTTAACAAATACCAACATTATTATTCTTATTCCAAAATCATATCTCCAAGAGGCCTCTAAATCCTCATTTCTCTTCTTATTCCAAAATCATATCTCCAAGAGGCTTCTGAACCCTCATTGCTCTTAATCCCTCTCCTGTCTGGGCTGCCCGTAGATCTGTGCCCTTGAACCACTTGATGTTCACCCCAACCCCAGCCCTGCAGAATTTAGGCATGCAGCTGTAATTTATTTTGATGTCTATCTCCCCCTCTGGACTAAAAGCACCTTGTGGACAGGAAATATGTCTATATGTAGTCTCCCGGGAGCAGAGTACAGTGCTCTGCATGATTGATTTATTGAGGAATGAGGCCCAGGGTCTAAATCACAGTTTCCTCTCACTGTGGACCCCTAAGCCCTGAAGGTTCCATTGGGGTCCTCTCCTTACCTATACTTTTCTTAGTTCTTACACCACGTGAGGTGGGACTTTGTCTACGTTTGGGTTTATTAGGTTTAGAGCACGGGCTTGGGGGTCAGAGGTTCTGGGTTCTTATCCCGGCTACTCCATTTGTCTGCTGTGTGACTTTGGGCAAGTCACTTAACTTCTCTGTGCTTCAGTTACCTCATCTGTAAAATGGGACTAAAGACTGTGAGCCCCATGTGGGGCTCCAACTTGAATACCTTGTATCTATCCCAGCACTTAAAACAGTGCTTGGCACATAGTAAGCACTTAACAAATACTATAATTATTATTATTATTATTGTTATTATTGTCCTCCTGATTCAGCATTTGTGTACTTGAAGGAATCAAGCTCTGGCCCTGGCAGTGCCGTGAGGTCGGTCTCAGAAATTCCTTCCCCATCACCTGGGAGCTATTGCCCCACACAGGGCCCTGGCCATAAGCCTCCCCTAGAGGAGGACTGAGTCACAGGATCCAAAATGGGGAAGGGGAGCAGAGAGAGTCAGAAACCTCTCAGTGAAACCTCTTAGCCACACCAGCTGCCTAAGCCATGGCAGCCCAAAGTAAGGGCCGGCCAGATGTGTCTTCAGTTTGGAAAGACTTAAAAACATGCCTAAGGAGGGCAGACTTCTGAAAGGGCTCACAGCCGTGCAAGACAGCTAGCTGTTTCTTTCAAAAAAGATGTGAAAGAGTCTTGAATTGTCCAGCCTGGATATTCCTGGCCAGAGGGGAGGAAGGAGATAGGATGTGAGCTTTGGATTGGCAGCTAAATTTAGGGCAGATTGAACCTCAACACCTACTTTATTGACAGGGTCTCTCTTTAATAAGCAATCTGGCTTCCCACCCCAATATCCAATTTTAGGGAACTGGATAATTAGACTCCAGGCCCTGTTTAGCCTTCTCCCATCCTTCTACCCTTTATTAAACATCCCCTCTTCTTGCCTCTCCCTCCTCTCCTAGGCCCTCAATCTTAACTTTTATTTACCAGTGACTGGGCCCACATTCAGGGGAGATGTTAAATCACTTCTGTAATTGCCACAAACAAGGACACGGGCTTCTGCATATCAAAAAGCCCCAAAGGTCTTGTTTAGAATGTTCCCAGAGTCCTCTGGTGATGCAATTTAGCCAAGCTTATAGTTTAACCATAAAATAAATAATACAAATGATAAATCAAGAACTTAGCAAAAGTAAGAAAAATAAACCTGCAAAAGCCCTCCAGCACTAAATAGAATAAATGATCTGAAATAGGAGAAATAGTGTTCTTTTGTAATAATAATAATAGTATTTAAGCACTAAGTGCCAACCACTGTTCTAAGCACTAGGGTAGATAGAAGGTAATTTGGTTGTCCCACGTGGGGTTCAGAGTCTTAATCCCCATTTTACAGATGAGATAACTGAGGCACAGAGAAGTTAAGTGACTTGCCCAAATTCACACAGCTGATAGTACAGTGCTCTGCACATAGTAAGCGCTTAATAAATACTATTGAATGAATGAATATGGCAGAGTTGGGGTTAGAACTCATGACCTCTGATTCCCGAGCCCATGAGAAGCAGCGTGGCTCAGTGGAAAGAGCACGGGCTTGGGAGTCAGAGGTCATGAGTTTGAATCCGGCTCTGTGTGGCTGTGGGCAAGGTCACTTAACTTCTCTGTGCCTCAGTTACCTCATCTGTAAAATGGGGATTAACTGTGAGCCTCACGTGGGACAACCTGATTACCCTGTATCAACCCCAGCGCTTAGAACAGTGCTCTCCACATAGTAAGTGCTTAACAAATACCAACATTATTAAGCCACGCTGCTTCTCCTGCTGAAGGGACATTAGGTACCCACTGATCTCTCTGTTTCATATGAGGCTTAGTACATGGTTCCTAATAATGCATTTTAGAAATTCGTCATTACGTAACTTATTGCAGTTTAACTTATAGAATGAAATTGGACTCTACTAATCAGGTTAAATATTAACTTTTCACTAATTACAGGGATTCAGATTTCCCCTTATCTTACTCAATTGCATTCTTTTCCATGTAATTCATAGTACTCGAATTATTACAATACTACTTTCCCAATTACCAACACTGATATGGATTCCATAGGTCTATTTTTAGAATTAACTTACTCATATCTCAATATTTCCCATTCACATACTTTGTAAAATTCTATGATCTAAAGAAATTGTCCTATCACATCTATTTAACTCTACTGAAAACTCTTCCACTAGACTGTAAACTCCTCCACTGGATTGTAAGCTTCTTGAGGGCATGGATCATGTTTACTTACTCTACTGTACTCTCCCACACCCCTAGTACTGTGCTCCGGACACAGTCAGCATGCAATAGATACCATTGATCGATAGTATTTTGAAGTCCTTAAAAAATATGTTTAATATAAAAAATAGTGGAAATGGACAATTCTGTAAAAAAGTTTGGGTTTCCTCTCTGCTTACCGGTGTACGGTTATCAGCATATACAAAGGATCTCTCTCAATACCTGTCATGACTATATCTTTTCTTCCCTCAGAGCACATCATTTACTGAGTGGGAATTTGGAATAGGGCTAAAGTTAAATCAGAAAAGAACAGTACTTACTACTTTCTATGCTGTCTGTGCCTTCTTCAATGCCCCTGTAACGTACTATAGTCTTATAGGCATAATTTTACATCCACCATTCACAAAACAATGATAATCACCATGGCAACCTTCAAACACACCCCTTCTTTATTGAAAGAAGACTAACAGTCAGTCAATCGTATTTATTGAGCGCTTACTGTGTGAAGTGCACTGTACTAAGCACTGGGGAGATTACAATAAAAAACATTCATTCAGTCATATTTTTTGAGCGCTTACTGTGTGCAGAGCACTGTACTAAGTTCTGGGGAGAGTACAAATTACAATAGACACATTCCCTGCCCACAACAAGCTTAGAATTTAGAGGGGGAGAAGAATACTTACTGTAGAGTTGTCCTGAGGGATGTGCATATGTTTTGGTATGCTATCATAAAATTTTAAGGGAATGAATGAAACAAGAACAAATCACGAGACGTATTGTGGCCTAGTGGAAAGAGCACCATTCTGGGCGTCAGAGGACCTGGCTTTTAGTCCCTGCTCTACCACTTGTCCGCTGTGTGACCTTGGACAAATCACTTAACTTCTCTGTACCTCAGTTTTTTCATCTGTAAAAAGGGGACTCAGTACCTATTCTCCCTCCTACTTAGACTATGAGTTCCATTAGGGACAGAGACAGTGTCTGACCTAATTATCTTGTATCTACCTCAAGGGTTAGTACAATGCATGACACCTAATATTCAATTAACAAATACCTCAGTTATTATTATTATTACAGTGCAACTTTTCTTTTGGATTTAAGTCATTCCTGAAAAATCATATAATGATTCTATTTTCAGTGTATGGTTTCCGAATAAGCCAGTCGAGTAGACTGTAAGCCCGTCAATGGGCAGGGATTGTTTCTATCTGTTGCCGATTTGAACTTTCCAAGTGCTTAGTACAGTGCTCTGCACATAGTAAGCGCTCAATAAATACTAATGAATGAATAATAAATTCAGTTAATAACACTGAATTCAATTTGAATTCATTCATTTTAATATAATAATAATAATAAGGTGTTGGGCTTCTGAAAAGTTTCATTTAAGGATAGACTTCAAGAGCAGGAAAAATCCATTTAATATTCTTTATGAGTGAGCTATAGTATTTTAATATGTAGTGATTTGGGAAGAATTGATAAGGAAGACCCCAAACATATTAACAGTTGTATATTATTATCCTTTGATTAACCATTGGATTAATGGAAGCAATATCAGGAGCACATAAAAGTTGAAAGATGTTGGAAGTAATAGAAGAACATCAATTGCTATTTCTTGGACTCGGTTTAGTTTATGAACTGCTTCAGATTTAAAAAATGCTTATTAATCTCAAATTAAGTGCTTCAGCTTTTTCTATGTACTTATTTCTTGAGGTTGGCTTTCAAGAGAATTATTAGTTGACTATAAAAACCTAAATACAGCCACTAAAATATTCAGTTTACCTGCTGCTACCATAGATTCTTAATTGTTTCCTCATTCTGACTGCTTAAATCTTTTTAAAGTCAATGGGAAAGGTATACAGAGAGTTCTTTCACAGGGTGGACAGGTGTGAAAATCTGACTCCCTTGCATCATTCAGTTACAGAACCAGTGAATTTATTTTCTGTATCTTCAGTTCATATTAATATTCAGAACCTGAGTTTTTTGACTTGTGCAAATTTATGCTTTTATAGTATTTTAAACAGTACAGTAAAGTATGTAAAATTTGATAATGCTAGTTTTAAAGAGGAACCCATTGCCTCATTGTACTAAATAAGTTCGGTTTAATGTCTTATTTTGGGGGTTACTACTTAGCACTGTTTTTATACCATATTCCTGACAAATTAACAAAATTATGAATTTTTTGCAAGTTTTTGGTTCTTACCCTACATCAATCCCACAGTAATAGTGTTCTGCACTCAGTAAGCATGCAATAAATATGATTGATTTTATTTTGGATTTGTTTACAATTTGTAATCTAATTTACTTTAACAATCACGCCTGAAAGATATTCTCTTTGCACCCAGACCAGTGTCAGGTGATTTCAAGGGTCTTTCCCATTTAGCTGAGTATGGGTCCTGCATTCTTGGACAGTTCATCAATTTATTGAGTTCCTCCTACTTATAGATTACTGTACTAAAGTGCTTAGGAAAGTGAAAGTACTTTAGAAGTCAGACAAGATCCTTGTCCTCAAGGAGCTTACAGTCCATCCGTGGAAGAGAGAAATCACTTGTTACTTTTTCTCCTCCTCACTGATCCCCTAACATTTTGGGGTTACTGGGCCATAACAATTTTCTCGTTATTTTTTTGGAGATTCTACTCCCTCTTTTTTCAGTCTCCTGAAGATAGGTCCAACCACAAATCCCAAAATGCAATTTTGAGAAACTAGATATTGTCCATGACTCCTGAGAGGGCATTGCTGAATTCTGGCAGTGTGCTCATTATGCTTCCAGCTACAATTTAAATATTTTGAGGATTAAAAAACAACAACCCAGTAGCTACATTCATTTGACTTGGAAAAGTGTCTGAAAGCCCAATTTATAATCCTTATAAATGTATTTAAAACGCTTAATTTGCAAGAGTATTCAATTTTTCCAAAATTCACTTTAGGCACATTAAGGCAAGCTGTGTTTCGATACTCATTGACTGGCCAGTAGGGTGTGCTCTCTTCCCTTGCCAATTAGTGGGAAAGTGCACTCTTTTAAGGGATTTTAGGAATTAGAAAATTAAATCATATTCAATAAACACCCATTGCATATGTGAATTTATACGTTTATACACCACTCATATCACTCAAAATCATGCCTTATCTTTTTTTAAGGAAGTGTGCCCTTATGTCATTTGGTTCCTAATCTCTAATGCTTAATCTCATAAATTTATGGTTGCCATAGGCATCAATCTGGGATTACTGTGCAAAACAAGCTAGATTTCATCCATGGTTGTGTTTGAAAATTAAATCCTTCAGCAGAAGCATTAAACTACATATGTGTTAGTTTTTCAGTCGGTATCTAGGTTCCTTTCAACTCAGAGAAGCAGCATGGCTCAGTGGAAAGAGCATGGGCTTTGGAGTCAGAGGTCATGAGTTCAAATCCTGGCTCGGCCACTTGTCAGATGTGTGACTGTGGGCAAGTCACTTAACTTCTCTGGGCCTCAGTTACCTCATCTGTAAAATGGGGATTAAGACTGTGAGCCCCCATGTGGGCCAACCTGATTCCCCTATGTCTACCCCAGCACTTAGAACAGTGCTCGGCACATAGTAAGTGCTTAACAAATACCAACATTATTATTATTATTAAAACTATCCTCACTTCAGTTTTCTGCTGACATAGGTGCTTTGTTCTTAGTAATAGCTTTTAAATGGGAAAACCTCAGCTGAAAAAAAAAGCCCAATGTTTTCTATTTTCCATTTCCACGATATTCTTTTCTCCTGTGCCATTCTTCACCATCCTCTTCATCATCAACAGCATTTATTGAGATTTTTGAGTGCTTTCTATATTATGCAGGTTTGTAACAGTCTCTTAGAAATATTCAATATAGTGAAGTGACCCAGACCTTGCCCTTGAAGATTACCTTAGATTGCCAACTCCTCCAGGACAGGGATTTTAGTATAGTGCTCTGGACACTAGTGAATAATACTGCTGCTGATGCAGGATTTATAACTGTTTGTAGCAACTCAACAATCACCTTTAGTACTTACCTATAACAATAATAATTATGATGGTATTTGTTAAGCACTTACTATGTGCCAAGCATTGTTCTAAGTGCTGGGATAAATACAAGATAATCGGGTTGTCCCACGTGGGGCTCACAGTCTTAATCCCCATTTTACAGATGAGGTAACTGAGGCACAAAGAAGTTAAGTGCCCAAACTCACACAGCTGACAAGTGACAAAGCCGGGATTAGAACCCATGACCTCTGACTCCCAAGCCCGTGCTCTTTCCACTAAGCCATGCTGCTTCTCTAATATTTATGTCCTTACTCAACTCAGGTGTGTATCTAATTGTCCAGTCAATTATTCATTATTATTAGGTCTGTCTCCCCAGTTAAAGGATAAACTCCTTGTAGGCAGGAAACATGATTTATGGTTCATAGGTGCTACTGACAGTGCTATACAGTGCTATGCATTGATAAATATTACTACTACTATTACAGTTTTAGGGGGAAACATTCCTAACCACTTAGAGATATCTGAGAAAAGGTAGATGATGCCCTTTAGAGTGAGGAGGAATAGGGAAAGTCAGTGAATGATAGACATGTCCATTGAAGGACAACAAAAATGTTTAAAGGGTTGGAAATTAGACAGTAAGCTCATTGAGGTTAGGGATTGTGTCTGTATTGTAGTTCCTAAGTGCTTTATACTGTATTCAGCACATAAGTGCTCAATAAATACCACTGATTGATTGAAATTAGACCTTCCAGAAAGAGGTTAATAAAGTTAGTATTGTTTAGCCTGGAAAAAAGATGGTTCAGGGTTAAAGTAATAATTAGACAGTTCTTCTATAAAGTGGAAGTTGGGTTCTTAGAGAAACCCAGGTTTAGGAAAAGTCACATTGTAGTGCTCATTCCATGTTTGATCCCAAATGTAAGCATCTAGCCATTTCTTCCAACATTGCCTGGCACCAAATTCAGTTACACATCTTTTGTTGAAGGAGCTCTCTCCAAATTCCTCCATCATTTTCTACCCAAAACGTGTAGTGAAAACTTGGAATGGAAGCTGACTGCACATGATAAGCGCTCAATAAATGCTATTGATCGATTGACTGTGCTTTTAAAACTACAAAGAGTTAGTTTAAAGAGGACGCCAACCAGCTCTTGTTCATCTCCAAAAGGGATGGAACAAGAAGAAGTGATATTAACTTGCTTTAACAAAGGTTTAGGAAGAATTTCCTGATAGAAAACTTTCTGAACTTTAGAAATGGCTGAAGGGAAGGCTTTAGATGTCCCTTTCTTTGAAATCTTTAAGAATGGGGTGAAAAATCTCACTGTGGGTGGGGTATCATTAGCATTTCACTTTTCTTTCATTCAGAACTAATTCAGAGTTTGAATATTTCCTCTGTTGAGGGGACAAAGTTGAGGGACAAAGTAAGAGGGATCGATCCTTCGTGGTTCAGAATAGTAAATAACCTTTGCAACTAGATTCTCAAAAATGTCAGGTTAATTTTATATCATGCTTTTAGCTTGGTTCTAAACTGGGGGTTGATGTGAGAGACTACAGTGATCTTGTGACTTGTTTTTCCTTTGGCCTGGTAGGCTAGTATTTAAGAAATTTAATCTTTTTTCCAAGTGCTCCATGGTGTGCTTGGGTTACAAACATGGAGATAACCTCTGGTTACCTAGAACTGCAAAAGACACCTTTGTCCAATTCCTTGCCAACCTCTTTCATTTTAGCTGTTTAAACTTATGAACAGTTACTCACAGTTTAATTATGCACATCCCACATTTTATCATTTCCAGTGGCTAATAAGCAAGAGTGGAAAGCAAATCTTAATGATTTATTTGAACAGAAAGAATGAGTTTCCTCTTAGTCTTACATCCTACGCCCACATGATACCTCATCTGTGATGCTGGGAAGGAACATTTTCAGGGAAAACTTGATGCCCAATTAGTGCTGTGTATGTAGTATCTGTCAGTGGAATTTCCATTTGCCTTCATTGGAGATCCTGTTGGGCGGATGAGGATTGAGTTAAGTGGCTTGGTAGCATTTGGGCAGTCAGTATAAACAAGAATTAAATCAGGCAGGAGTTCTTCTGCTTTTGGTGAGTTTAGGGAGAAGCCAGACTTCTCCTTCTTTGCCTCTTCTATCACCCATATCACATCCTCCCTCTTGTCTGGATCTCCCTCCCTCTTCACATCTGTCAAACCACTACTTTCCCTATCTTCAAAGCCCTTCTGTAATCCCATCTCCTCCTCTAGGACTGTCCTCTGTCATTGTCCCAGCCTGGGTTGACAGATTTCCTGGTAGATGTATCAGTCAGTCAATAGTATTCATCGAGTGCCTATTCCTTCATTCTTTCAATAGTATTTATTGAGAGCTTATTGTGTACGGACCACTGTACTAAGCGCTTGGAATGTACAATTCGGCAACAGATAGAGACAATCCCTGCCCAATAACAGGCTCATCTAGCGTATTCTGCCCAAAGCACTGAACTAAACTCTTGGGAGAGTACAACAGAGATAGAAGACATCTGCCCTCTTATAATCAATCAGTGGTATTTATTATGCATTTACGTGTGCAAAACCCTTTACTGAGCACCAAGTGCAATACAATAGAGTTGGTAGGAGTTTACAGTCTAGCTGGGAGACAGACATTAAAATAATTTACAGGTAGGAGGAAGCAACAGAATTGAAAGAAGTGCTAAATAAGTGCTAAACATAAACATCACACAAATGCCAGATCCCATTATGTTCAATCAATCAATCAAATTTATCGAACATTCACTGTGTGCAGGGCACTAGTGCTTGGGAGAGTTGGTAGACACATTCCCTGCCCACAAGGAGCTTACAAACTGGAGGGTGAGGAGACGGACATTAAAATAAATTATAGATATGTACATAAGTGGCATGAGGTTGAGGATGAGGTGAATAAAGATCCAAGTGCAAGGGACACAGAAGGGAGCTGGAGAAGAGGAAATGAGGGCCTCAGGGAGGAGATGTGCTTTTACAAAGCCTTTGAAGGTGGGGTGAGAGATGTCTGTCAGATATGAAGGAGGAGGGAGCTCCAGACCAGAGGCAGGACACCCAGGGAAGATAGTTCTGGACCTTTTTCTTTTTTTCTTAGTGGAATTTTTAAGCTCTTACCATGTCCCAGACACTGTTCTAAATCCTGTGGTAGTTACAAACTAATCAAATTGGACACATGGGGCTCATAGTCTCCATCCCCATTTTATAGATGAGGAAACTGACACACAGAGAAGTTAAATGACTTTCCTTAGTTGATAGAGCAGATAAGTGGTACAGCCAGAATTAGAACCCAGGTACTTCTGACTCCCAGGTCCATATTGTAGCCATTAGGCCAAGTTACTTATTGTTGTTTTGTAATAATAATAATAATAATAATTATGGTATTTGTTAAGTGCTTCCTATGTGCCAAGCACTGTTCTAAGCACCGGGTTAGATACAAGGTAATCAGGTTGTCCCACGAGGGGCTCACAGTCTTAATCCCTATTTTCCAGATGAGGTAACTGAGGCACAGATAAATTAAGTGGCTTGCCCGAGGTCACACAGCAGACAAGTAGCGGAGGCAGGGTTAGAAACCACGCCCTTGACTTCCAAGCCCGTGCTCTTGCCACTGAACCAGGCTGCCTCTCTATTGTACTCTCCCAAATGCATTGCATTAATGCTCTGTGTGCAGTAAGCACTCAATAAATACAATTGAAAGCATGAATGCTTCTTGAGGACTGGATCCAGATGAGTGGTTCTCCTGTCCTTCTTCATTCATTCATTCATTCATTCATTCATTCAATCGTATTTATTGAGCGCTTACTGTGTTTAGAGCACTGAACTACGCGCTTCGGAGTGTACATTACTCATTCCCTGCCCATAGTGAGCTTACAGTCTAGATGGGGAGACAGACATTAAGAGAAATAAATAGATGAATTACAGATCTGAACATAAGTGCTGTGGGGCTGGGGGGTGGGGATGAATGAAGGGAATGAGTCAGCGCAACGCAGAATGGAGAGGGAGAAGAGGAAAGGAGAGGAAAGGAGGAAAGGGCGAGATAGGCAAAATAAGGCCTAAATCCACCCACCGCTTTAATTAATTAATTCATTCATTCATTTAAATGTATTCATTAAGTGCTTACTGTGTGCAGAGCACTGTACTGAGCGCTTGCAGCATCTCAAGGAAATGGGTGGGCTACAAACTTGGAGAAACAGCATGGCTCAATGGAAAGAGCCCGGGTTTGGGAGTCAGAGGTCATGGGTTCGAATTCCGGCTCTGTCACTTGTCAGCTGTGTGACTTTGGGCAAGTCACTTAACTTCTCTGTGCCTCAGTTACCTCATCTGTAAAATGGGGATGAAGAATGTGAGCCCCGTGTGGGACAACCTGATCACCTTGAATCTCCCATCACTTAAAACTGTGCTTTGCACATAGTAAAGGCTTAACAAATACTAAAAAAAACCCTCAAAAAACTTCCTGATGATCCCCAGTTTCAACCGGCTCTTCTTTCCTGGCTCCAGACACTCTTTCCTCCAGGACTACAGCCTGGCTGTCTTGTTTTATCCAGGTGTTAAAAGTGGCCCAATTGGCTGTAGCTACTCTTTTCATTCATTCATTCAATAGTATTTATTGAGCGCTTACTATGTGCAGAGCACTGTACTAAGCGCTTGGGATGAACAAGTCAGCAACAGATAGAGACAGTCCCTGCCGTTTGACGGGCTTACAGTCTAATCGGGGGAGATGGACAGACGAGAACAATGGCAATAAATAGAGTCAAGGGGAAGAACATCTCGTAAAAACAATGGCAACTAAATAGAATCGAGGCGATGTACAATTCATTAACAAAATTAATAGGGTAATGAAAATATATACAGTTGAGCGGACGAGTACAGTGCTGTGGGGATGGGAAGGGAGAGGTGGAGGAGCAGAGGGAAAAGGGGAAAAAGGGGGTTTAGCTGCGGAGAGGTAAAGGGGGGGTGGCAGAGGGAGTAGAGGAGAAGAGGAGCTCAGTCTGGGAAGGCCTCTTGGAGGAGGTGAGTTTTAAGTAGGGTTTTGAAGAGGGGAAGAGAATCAGTTTGGCGGAGGTGAGGAGGGAGGGCGTTCCAGGACCGCAGGAGGAGGTGGCCCAGGGGTCGACGGCGGGATAGGTGAGACCGAGGGACGGTGAGGAGGTGGGCGGCAGAGGAGCAGAGCGTGCGGGGTGGGCGGTAGAAAGAGAGAAGGGAGGAGAGGTAGGAAG
The DNA here is from genome assembly GCF_004115215.2 of Ornithorhynchus anatinus. Classification (NCBI taxonomy): domain Eukaryota; kingdom Metazoa; phylum Chordata; class Mammalia; order Monotremata; family Ornithorhynchidae; genus Ornithorhynchus; species Ornithorhynchus anatinus. The sequence continues at coordinate 70,396,840 of NC_041732.1, read as the reverse complement.
GGGCAAGGTGACGGAGAGCCTCGAAGCCTAGAGTGAGGAGTTTTTGTTTGGAGCGGAGGTCGATAGGCAACCACTGGAGTTGTTTAAGAAGGGGAGTGACATGCCCAGATCGTTTCTGCAGGAAGATGAGCCGGGCAGCGGAGTGAAGAATAGACCGGAGCGGGGCGAGAGAGGAGGAAGGGAGGTGAGAGAGAAGGCTGACACAGTAGTCTAGCCGGGATATAACGAGAGCCCGTAGCAGTAAGGTAGCCATCTGGGTGGAGAAGAAAGGGCGGATCTCGGCAATATTGTAGAGGTGAAACCGGCAGGTCTTGGTAACGGATAGGATGTGTGGGGTGAACGAGAGAGACGAGTCAAGGATGACACCGAGATCGCGGGCCCGAGAGACGGGAAGGATGGTCGTGCCATCCACGGTGATAGAGAAGTCTGGGGGAGGACCGGGTTTGGGAGGGAAGATGAGGAGCTCAGTCTTGCTCATGTTGAGTTTTAGGTGGCGGGCAGACATCCAGGTGGAGACGTCCCGAAGGCAGGAGGAGATGAGAGCCTGAAGGGAGGGGGACAGGACGGGGCAGAGATGTAGATCTGCGTGTCATCTGCGTAGAGATGGTAGTCAAAGCCGTGAGAGCGAATGAGCTCACTGAGGGAGTAAGTGTAAATGGAGAACAGAAGAGGGCCAATAACTGACCCTTGAGGAACTCCAACAGTTAAAGGATGGGTAACACTCATCCCACTTAAACCTTGCAGCACTTATGCACATATCCATAATTTATTTTATTTTGCCTCCTGCTCTAGACTGTAAACTCCCCGTGGGCAGGGAATATGTCTACCAACTCGGTTATACTGTACTCTCCCAAGAGCTTAGTAGAGCACTCTGCACCCAGTAAGCACCCAATAAGTACCACTGACTATCTATCTCTCTAGATTGATCGTAAACTCCTTGAGGTCAGGGATCGTGCTTATTTACTCTACTGAACTCTCCGGACTGGTTAGTATAGTGAGGTGCAAACGGTAAGCACTCAATAAACGCTACTGATGATGATGCTCTCTGATAAGATGAGGAACCAACAAGGCCTTAATAAATTTATAAAAGGTAAGCCCCACTAACCAATGCTTTTGTTTCTTGGAGTTGAATCCCTCTTCAGAGTTCAAATTTCTTTTGAAGTCAAAGCTACTCAGAGAACCGCACATTTCCACACTGGGACTTACCCTAGTATTGAGTTGAATCCGGTAGAGGAGGTTTGGGAGAGTTTGTGGTATTTTGGCCTTTTTTGTTTGTTTGCTTCCCAATTCAGAACTATTTTAGAAACTAAAGATGTTAGCAAGCAAAGGACTTTCTGGGGGCAAAGTAGATAAAGAAAAACTGATTTTCTTTCATCTTTTAGGTACATTAGAATAGGTCAAACAGACAAAAACACAGAACAAATGGCTGCTTTCCAATGATTTGGTTATGTGAGGTGCTCCACAGGACACCACAGTTAAAAAACAAAAGACCTTAATTGGATGGCTCTCCTTAATACAAATAGATTTTTAAAGTCCTTGAATTGTAAATATCCAATCTCAGAAAGTTAACCTACACACACACACACACACACACACACACACACACACACACACACATTCTTCTATAGGAAAACCTTAAATTTGTACACAGGGTAACAGAACTGTTATATGATTTATTTGGTTCAAAAAAGGACAGAGTACCAAAATTGTTCTTTTTCTAATATCATGGCTTCTGAAGTCAAGGAATATGAAAATGAATTTATATCAATCAGTGGCATTTACTAAATGCATTCTGTGTACTGACCACTATTCTAAGTGCTTGGAAGAGTACAATATAGCAGGTAGATATGATTCTGGCCTTCAAGGACCTTAAAATTTAGCACTAGAGACAGATATTAAAATAAATTACAGGCAGGGGAAGCAACAGAGTCTAAGGATATGCTCATAAGAAACACACAAAAATGATCAACTATGAGCACGTAGTCTATGAAGAAATGTGTCCAGTATTATTAAAGGATGAACTAATTCATTGTTGGCAGGGAATATGTAAACAAATTATGTCATATTGTACTCTTCCAAGTGCTTAGCACAATGCTCTGCACACAGTAAGTGTTCAATAAATACAACTGATTGATTGACGATAAGCCTTGGGTGTGTTGCATATGGATTGACTTTAGTTCACAAAAAGGAGGGACACATTGCCATTTATCTCTTTATTCTCCTGCCAGATAAAGGACAGTCTGCTTCCCCAAGCACAAGCCCACAAACCCATCCTCAGTTTAAGCAGCCTGATTGCATTTCATATGCTGTGATCCACTGAATCTTTTATACTTCGGTTTGTGCTCCACTTATACATGCACTTGCAAATAGTCAATCCAGGAAATCATTAGCAAAGCCGATCTGTCGAAGGAAATTCTGGGAAAGAGTGAGCTAAGGATAGTGCCGGGAGTCAGAACAAACTGGTCTGAACGAGGTTCCGGTATAAGAAAGGGTCCCAGAATGGGTGTTTCGGCGGGGAAGGGTCAGACCAGTGGGGGAAAGTTTTGCATCATTCATCCCTACCATCAGTCCTTGCCTTTTGCCGCCTCACTGGCCGCCATCTGTCTCAGCCCCGGCTCTCCCATTTATGCCACCCTGTGGCCCCGGGGTTGCCTGTCTGGTCTGTTCTTCACTGGTTGGCGGTCACTTTGCCCCTCTTTCGGCCGAAAGCCTGGTTTCTCGCTACTGTGATCATTGTTTCTGCTATCCTCCCCTTCCCACCCCTAAAATCCCACTGACCTCCAGGGTGGAGGTGGTAGGTGTAGCTTCCTGACATTCTGATTAGAAATTTGTTTTACTTTCTGCATTGGTTAAAAGGGTTGGGTTTCATGTCTGCCAGATCCAGATTAGGAATGAATTTCATCATCATCATCATTTATTGAGTGCCTTCTGGGGGCAGAACACTATATTAAGCCCTAAATGGTACCTGCCCTCCAGGAATTTGCAGCCTAGATTGTAAACTCATCCTCTAGACCGTAGGCTCATTGTGGGCAGGGGATATAGCTGTTTTTGTTATACTGTACTCTCCCAAGGACTTAGTAGGGTGCTCAGCACAAAGTAAAAGCTCAGTAAATATGATTGAATGAAGGAATAATGGGAGGGTGGGGGACTTGAGCAGCTAGAGAAGGCAAACATACAGTAGGTATAAAAAATAGTCAGAACTCTGACCAAAGCAACCCCTGCAGTTTGCCCTTTAGCAGAAGAGTTCACTGGCTTCGGGGGCAATTGTACACATGTTATTTATCATTCAGCTCTTAATTGAGAAGCAATTAAGAGATTGTTTTAATTAATGAGAAGCAGCGTGGTCTAGTGGCAAGACCGTGGGCTTGGGAGTCAGAGGATGTGGGTTCCAATTCTGACTCCGCCACATGTCTGCTGTGTGACCTTGGGCAAATCACCTCTCTTGCCTCAGTTTCCCTCATTCGTAAAATGGAGATTAAGACTATGAACCCCACATGGGACAACTTGATTACCCTGTTTCTACCCCAGAACTTAGAAAAGTGCTTGGCACATAGCACTTAAAAAATAAAATAATATTAAGTGTTATTATTAATAGTAATTGCACAAGAGCTACTTCTACATATTATATTAATTTATTCCATCATACTTATAGAGGGCTTATTGTGTGCAAAGCACTGTACTTTGGATTTATAGCCTGCTATATTCTATATACTCTCCATTTATTCTAAACTGCTGATTTTTTTTTTCTTTTCATGTTTCACACATTTGGTTAAGGATTTCACTACACCTTCAGGTTTTTTAAAACTGAATGAAAATTAGAAAGAAGGGAAGAGAAAATTGGCAGAGAAAAATTATTGAATTTTTTCTATAAATGCAAGTTCGATGTAGTGAACTTTATTTTCATTACCCTTAGGAATGGAATGGATATATATCAGCTGTATTTGTGAAGTGAACTAAAAGTAGGGTCAGCAGGGGATATTGGGCATGCCCAAGCCCCATTTTTTATGATATTTAAGTGCTTACTATGTGCCAGGCACTGTACTTAGCACTGGACAGGTTGGACATAGTCCATGTCCTACATGGGGCTCATAGTCTTAATCCCAAATTTACAGATGAGGTAACAGAGGCCCAGAGAAATGAAGTGACTTGCCCATGGTCACATAGCAGCAAGTGGAGGAGCAGGGATTAGAACCCAGGTCCTCTGACTCTCGGACCCATGCTCTTTTCAATGGACGATGCTGCTTCTCTCTTGACCTTGCACTCTTCCTTGGGTCAGGACATTCAAGCAAGGTATCGTATCCCCTGTTATACTGAAGCTATGTTAAGCAATATGTTGGCTGAAGATCCAGAGAGAAGGGAGTTGGCACGTTTCTCTCAAAAGCTGAAGCTTACTCTATAAGGAGACAAGCTAGTTCCCTCATTTATTTGGATGTAGGAATCAAATGAGTGTGTGTCATTTTACTGTTTTTCTTTACTGATTTCATAGATTTATGAGTTCTTTAGCCAGCCATGATTTCCATATTGTAATTGGGAAATGCTGTAATTCTGCCCCTTCCCTTTTTACCCCTTCCAAAATATGCAAAAGTTCGACGTTTCTCTCTGAGGGAACAGATCTGGTACAAGCAAAAAAAATATACTTTAATTTCATGCTTTTTTTTCCTGTGTGTTGTAGTGACTACCAAATATGAAACCGAATAAACTCAAGGCCGTAAAGTGCAATGTTAAGACATGTAGTCAGCCCTTCCAGGAACAAAACCAGAAATTCTCCACTCGAGTCAGTGAACCTCAGGCTGTGCATGGATACCCTTTAGAGTTCCCCTCTGTTCCCTGCAGTGTATTTCCCAGCCATGGAAAATGCCCATGAGAAAAGTTTTGCAACTGCTTGCTGTTAGTCATTTCTGAATTTCCTGTACTTCCAATTTTAATTTCCCTGGCAATAATGTCTAGAATTTAATTCGCTGAAGGGTACTGGGAAAACCCACATAAATATCTGAGATGAGGCTTGGCAGTACCTAAATCTTGGTGACATAACAGAATGTAACCTTCATAGAGGTTTCATCAAACGGTGATCTGGCAGGAAATCCCCGCCTCTGCCACACCACCCACTTACACTGAACTCAGGTCTCAGAATCACAGTTTCTGTTCAAATTGATTCTACACAGTTTCTAATTTGTTCAGGCTATGGGGATAAGAACCCTTATTTCAAAGGTTACGGACATTTTTCCTCAAAAATTTCTTGAAAGAATGATTTCCCCCCAGGGCTAATATTTAGCTATTTTCTTAGTTTATACCTTTGTCATTCTGTTCATTTATAATCGCCTTCCTGAGTTTTCATATATTATTCTGGGTGGCTTGACTTCTCTAGAGTATTATTGTCTGAGCTAAAGTACTTACATGGGTGATGGGATTCTTGCTTAATGAACGTGGATGATGAGAGTCATATCCTTTATTTTTGAGACTAAGTCGAGTGAACTTCCTGTTAATTCTCTAGGGGGGATTTTGGCATAAAATGCTGCTCAGTATAATGACAAGTTACAAACAAGATAGTTAATGTATTTGTGTGTATGGTGGGAGGAAGGGAGGTAGAAACATATACACATTCATCTCTATGCCTCTTAAGTTTGAGGGAGTACAGGAAGTTCTCCTATAATGCGGGGGTGGTGTTCTTGAAGAATCTCATGTTATGGGAAATTGCCTTATAGTAATCATTGATTCAGTGGGAATTATTTCCCAGTCTGCTCCCTCTACCCCTTCCCTATAGCCCCACACTGAGAGCTGCTCTTCCTTTCCCCCCAAGTCTCTCTCCTCACCCCCTCCCAGCTCAAACTGGGCCCAGAGACTTTGTCAGCAGATGCCCCAGTTTCCTTTATTAAAATCACAACTCCTCCCAGAGGCCTTCCCCTACTAAGCCCTCATTTCTAATCTCCCTCTCCTTTCTGGGTTGTCCATGTACTTGGATACGTATTCTTGAAGCACCTGATAGTCAGTCAGTCAGTCAGACGTATTTATTCATTCATTCAGTCAGTTTTATTGAGCGCTTACTGTGTGTAAAGCACTGTATTAAGCACTTGGAAGAGTACAATATAACAACAGACACATTCCTGCCCACAACGAGCTCACAGTCTAGAGGGGGAGACAGACATTAGTATAAATAAATAGATAAATAAATTACAGATATATACATATGTGCTGTGGGGATGGGAGGGGAGGAAGGAGCCAGTAAAAGCAGCGCAGAAGGGAGTGGGAGAAGAGGAGAGGAGAGGAGGGCTTAGTTAGGGAAGACTTCTTGGAGGAGATGTACTTTCAATAAGGCTTTTAAGTGGGGGAGGGCAATTATCTTTGTGTTATGAGGAAGGAGGGTGCTCCTGGCCAGAAGCAGGATGTGGGCGAGAGATGGGCAATGAGATAGATGAGCTCGAGGTACAGTGAGAAGGTTAGCATTAGAGGAACAAAGCATTATTGAGTGCTTACCGTGTGCAGAGCACTGTAGTAAGCACTTGGGAGAGTACAGTATAACTGACATTCCCTGCCCACAATGAGTTTATAATCTATCCCCCCCAGCATTTATATACAAAATTTATTTTAATTTCTGTCTCCCCTTTTAGGCTATAGGCTCCTAGTGGGCAGGGAAAAGATCTATCAACTCTATTGTATTATACTCTCCCAAGTGCTTAGTGCAATGGTCTGCACACAGTAAATACTCAATAAATAACACTGATTGACTGATTGATAGGGTCCCTAGTAGGTGGTTCAAAGATGCTACCATGACCGACATTTTCTATGCAGATTCCTAAGTTATTTTTCTGTCGACCACCAATGAACACCCTTGCCACCCTTCAATTTACTAAATTAAGAACTATAAAATTGCAGGAACACAAAACATTCTACAGCACTTACCCTACAGTAAGGCTGAGAGTGGGAAGCCTGTAACTGCTCCAACAACGACACTTGAGAGATAATGTGTCCTAGTGGAAAACGGCTTGGAATTCTGAGTCAGGAGACTCAGCCTTCCCAGACTAAGCCCCCTTTTCCCCAGCTCCCCCTCCCTTCCATGTCACCTCAACTCGCTCCCTCTGCTCTCCCCGCTTCCGCATCACAGCCCTTATGTTAATATGTATATATCTATAATTCTATTTATTTATACTCATGCCTGTTTACTTGTATTGATGTCTGTCTCCCCCCATCTGCACTGTGCCCACTGTTGTGGGCAAGGATTGCCTCTATTGTTGTATTGCACTTTCCAAGCGCTTAGTACAGTGCTCTGCACACAGTAAGCGCTCAATAAATATGATTGAATGAATTAATTAATGAATGAGACCTGGGTCTAGTCTCAGCTCTGCTCATGGGGTGCTGTGTGACCTTGGACAAGTCATTTAACCTCTTTCGGTCTCAGTTTCCTCATATCCAAAATAGGGATAAAATAGATAGTGAGCCTCAAGAGGAGCAGGTACTGTGTCCAAGCTGATAATACTGTATCTGAACTAGTGCTTAGCATATAGTGAGTGTTAAATAAATGATAGAGTTATTAACTGGATTTACCATGTGGTGTCACGCTTCCAATTCTTTTCAGGTCTTCTTGTTGTTAGTACAGTCTAGAAATCAATCAGTAGCATTTATTGTACTCTGTGCAGAGCACTGAATTAAGCACTAGAGAGAGTTCAGTACAGTAGAGTTGGTAGACAGGACCCCTGCCTTCAGTGAGCTTTCAGTCTAGAAGGAGAGTCAGACATGGAAATAAATACTGATAGGGGAAATGCCCAAGTAGAAGGAGAGGTACATGAGTTCTGTGGGGCTGGTGATGGGATAAACTCAAAGTGCTTAAAAGGTACAGGTCTTACGGCATAGGTGACCCAGAGAGGAGAGTGGTACTGGAGAAGAGGGTTTAGTCAGGGAAGGCCTCTTCAAGGAGATATGAAAATAAATATTTTCATTACCCTATTTATTTTGTTAATGAAATGTACATCGCCTTGATTCTATTTAGTTGCCATTGTTTTTATGAGATGTTCTTCCCCTTGACTCTATTTATTGCCATTGTTCTTGTCTGTCTGTCTCCCCCGATTAGACTGTAAGCCTAACGGCAGGGACTGTCTCTACGTGTTGCTGACTTGTTCATTCCAAGCGCTTAGTACAGTGCTCTGCACGTAGTAAGCGCTCAATAAATATTATTGAATGAATAGGGGAAATGGTTGACTAGAAGGAGAGGTGCATGAGTTCTGTGGGGATGGTGGTGGGATAAACACGAAGTGCTTAAAGGGTACAGGTCTTAGGGCATAGGTGACCCAGAGAGGAGAATGGGTACTGGAGAAGAGGGTTTAGTCAGGGAAGGTTTCTTCAAGGAGATGTGATTTTGAGATGGATTTGAAAGTGGGGAGAGTGGTGGTCTGTGGTTATAAGCGGGAGGGAGCTCCAGGCCAGAGGAAGGGCTAGAGCTTGGCGTCGCGATAGATGAGATTGAGGTACAATTGAGTAAATTGGCTCGTAGGAGTGAAACACGTGATCTCGGATGTAGTAGGAAATCAGTGAGGTAAGAAAGGAGGGCAAGCTGATTAAATGTTTTAAAAACAATGGTAGGTAGTTTCTGTTTGTTGTGGAGGTGGATGGGCAACCATTGGATGTTTCTGTGGAGTGGGGAGATGTGAACTGAATGTTTTTTTTAAACACTGATCCAGGCAGTGGAGTGAAATTTGGATTGGAGTCTGGGGAGAAGGGAGGCTGGCAGGTCAGTGGCTAGGTTGATGCAGTAATCAAGGTGAGCTAGGATAAGTGATTGGAGCAGCGTGGTAGCAGATTGGATGAAGAGGAAAGGGTGGATTTTAGAGATGTGAGGATAGAACTGGTAGGTTATGGTGACAGATTGAATATGGGGGTTTAACGATACAGATAAATCTAGGATAACGCCCAAGTTATGGGCTTCTGAGACAGGAGAGTGATGGAAAATATGGGAAGGACAGGGTTTGGGTGGGAAGATGAGAAGTTCTGTTTTGGACATATTAGTTTTGAAATGTCTAGAGGGAGTTTGCAACACAGATGCCCTGAAGCAGGAGGAAATCTGAAACTGCAGAGAAGGAGAAAGGTCAGGGCTGGAAAAGTAGATTGGGGAATCATCTGTTCAGAGATGGTAGTTGAAGCTGTGGAAGTGAATGAGTTCTCCAAGGGAATAGATGTAGATGGAGAATAGAAAGGGACCCAGAATTTAGCCTTGAGAGATCCCCATAGTTGGAGAGTGGGAGGCCGAGGAAGAACCTGTGAAAAAGACCGAGAAAATGCATTAGAAAATGCACTGTAGGCAGCATGCAGGGAAGGGAGGCTCCCTATGAGAAATGAAGATAGGAGGGTTAAAAAAAGAAAAATGTACTTGTTTAGCACTTACTACATGCCAAGCACTGTTCTAAGCACTGGGGCAGATACAAGTAGTTAAGTGGGACACAGTCCCTGTCCCACAAAGGGCTCACTCTCTTAATCCTCATTTTACAGATGAGGTAACTGAGGCCCAGAGAAGTGAAGTGAATTGGCCAAGGTCACACAGCAGACACGTGGCAGAGCCGGGATTAGAAACTTTAACCTTCTGACTCCCAGGCCCATGCTCTATCCACTAAACCACGCTACTTTCCTAGGCACATGGTAACAAAACACTCAGGGTCGTGTGCTGACAGGGCAGAAACTGTCGGAGGGCATTTAGAACAAGGTTCTGAAAAGTGGCACACAAGGAAGGTATCACTTCTTAAAGTGAGAAATATCTATGAAATAATCTCTCCATGATGCTGAATCTTTTACAGGAGGTTCATTAAACCAACGGAGGGACTGGATATTTAAAACCGGAATGAATGACCTATATAATGAGAGTCTTGATGAGTTCCTTAGGTAGAGGGGGACTGAATTTATTTTTGTGTTTTACACTGATCAATTAATCAGTGGTATTTATTGAGTGTTTACTATGTGAAGAGCAATCTACTAAGCACTTGGGAGAGTACAATACTTGAGAATTAACAAGATGTGTTCCCTGCTCATAACAAGTTTGCAGTCTAGAGGGGGAGACAGATAATAATATAAACAAATAATTTGTAATATATATCTCCTAGTAAGATGAATACATAAAAATTAACTCTCCCCTTATTCTTTGTTTATATTTAGAGAAGCAGCATGGCTCAGTGGAAAGAGCCCGGGCTTGGGAATCAGAGCTCATGGGTTCAAATCCTGTTCTGCCACTTGTCAGCTGTGTGACTATGGGCAAGTCACTTAACTTCTCTGTGCCTCAGTTACCTCAACTGTAAAATGGGGATTAACTGTGAGCCTCACATGGGACAATCTGAATACCCTGTATCTACCCCAGCGCTTAGAACAGTCCTCTGCACATAGTAAGCGCTCAACAAATACCAACATTATTATTTAATTTTCCATTATATTTAATGATGCTGACACTGACTTTGAGGTTTTTTTTTTTTACAGTACTTGTTAAGTGCTTACTGTGTCAAGCACTTTTCTAAGCACTGGGGTAGATATGAGTTAATTAGGCTGAACACAGTCCCTGTCCCAAATGGGGCCCACAATCTAAGTAGGAAGGAAAACAGGTATTGAATCCCCATTTTGCAGTTGAGGAAACTGATGCTCCGAGAAGTTAAGTGCCTTGCGCAAGGCCACACAGCAGGTAATTCAATTCAATTCATTTCAATTGTATTTATTGAGCACTTACTCTGTGCAGAGCACTGTACTAAGTGCTTGGAACAAACAGAGACAATCCCTGCCCACAATGAGCTCATAGTCTAGAAGGGGGGAGACAGGCATCAAAACAAGTAATGGGCATCAGTAGCATCAATATAGATAAATAGGATTATAGATATATACACATCATTAATATAAATAAATAGAATTTAAATATATATATTCAATAGTACTTATTGAGCACTTATTATGTGCAGAGCACTGTATTAAGCTCTTATAATGTACAATTCAGCAACATATAGAGACCATTCCTGCCCAGTAACGGGTTCACAGTCTAAACGGGGGAGATAGACAGCAAAGCAAAACAGAACAAAACAAAAACAAGACATCATCAAGATAAATAGAATCAAGGGGATGTACACCTCATTAACAAAATAAATAGGGTAATAAATAATATATTCAAATGAGCACAGTGCTGAGGGGAGGGGAAGGGGAAAGGGGGAGACGCAGAGGGTGGGGGGAGGGGGCGTATATATATATATATACACAAGTGCTGGGGGGGAGAGGAGTAGAGAAAAGGGAGCGAGTCAGGGCTATGGGGACGGGAGGGAGAGCAGAGGAGAAGGGAGGCTTAGTCTGGGAAGGCCTCCTGGAGGAGGTGAGCTTTCAGTAGGGTTTCAAAAGGGGAAAGTGTGATTGGCGGATTTGAGGAGGGAGGGCATTCCAGGCCAGAGGTAGGATGTGGGCCAAGAGTCGACGGCAGGACAGATGAGAACGAGGCCCAGTGAGAAGGTTAGCGGCAGAGGAGCGGAGTGGGCAAGCTGGGATGTAGAAGGAGAGAAGGAAGGTTAGGTAAGAAGGGGAAGGTGAGGGAGAACTTTGAAGCCAATAGTGAGGAGATTTTGCTAGATATGTAAGTGATGGAGCCCGGATTAAAACCCAGGTACTTTGACTCCCAAGCTTGTGCTCTTTCCACTGGACCATGCTGTACAGTTCCACCTGCCCCCATTCACACACAAAGATGGTCCTTTATTGTTCTCTTGTGGTGTTTCCAGTGACTGAGTCTCCTCGTGCTCAGGGGTGTATTGTACTTGCCCAAGTGCTTAGTCAGTCAACTGTATTTACTGAGTGCTTACTGTGTGCAGAGCACTGCATTAAGCACTTGGGAAAGTACAATATAATGATAGACACATCCCCCGCCCACATTGAGCTGACAGTATATAGTATATAGGTGGGGGACAAAGACACAGACCTCACCAAGAAAATTACTTAGTACAATGTTATGCATGCCATAAGTGCTCATCAAACACCATTGATTGATTGACTGATGGGTGCTGTTTTTCTCAGTCCAATGACCCTTTTTTGATTTCAGTTCATCAAATGAAATCTGATAAAAAGCCTCCAGCCAAGTCACTTGGGCTCCTCTATCTCACCTATCTCACCTCTGACATCTTGCCCACATTCTGCTTCTGGCCCGGAACTTCCTCCCTCTTCAGCCTTTTTAAAAACACATCCCTGACTAAACCCTCATTTGAAGGGGGGGATGGGGGACTTGAATGAATATGTGCATATCCATAATTTATTTTAATGTCTGTCTTCCCCAGTAGACTGTAAGGTCCTTGTGGGCAGGGAATATGTCTACAAAACTGTTAAATTGTACTCTCCCAAGCAATTGGTACGGTGCTCTGCATAGGGTAAGACCTCAATAAATACAATGGATTGATTGATTTCAGCTCACCGTACAGCAGCTCTCCTTTTTTACTTCTGCCATTTGTGAAGAGCTGTTTGATGTTAAGCACTACACTAAAATAAATACCATTGATAATGACAACAAGATAATAATAATAATTAATTATGGAACTTGTTAAGCACTTACTATATGTCAAGTACTGTTCTAAGTGCCATTAATCAGATCGGACACAGTCTCTATCCCACATGGAGTTCATACTCATCCCCATTTTGCAGATGACAACTCAGGGACAGAGAGGTTAAGTGACTTGCCCAAAGTCACACAGCAGACTTGTGCAGAGCAGGGATTAGAACCCAGGTCCTTCTGACTCCCAAACCTGTGCTCTATCCATGCTGTTTCTCTGTGATGATAATCAGTAGGAAAAGGTACAAGGCCATTGAATCAGAATTTCTTTCTGAACTACTGGAGGCTCATATGCTATTAGAATAGGATAGGGCAGATGCACTAAGAAATAACCAGGCAAATTCAGTAAAAAATCAACAGCAGAAGCCCCACTACCACACCAAGAAAAAAAATGGCATTTTACTGCTGGGAAGATCAGCCCTCAGGCAGAATCATCTTTGGTAATAATAGCAATTGATGTATTTGTTAAGCACTATGTGCCAGTCACTGTACTAAGCACTGGGGTGGATACCAGCAAAAAGGGTTGGACACAGTCCCTGTCCCATATGGGACTCAGAGTCTTAATCCCCACTTTACAGAAGATGTAACTGAGGCACAAAAAAGTGAACTGACTCAACCTGCTCCACATAGGTCTCACACTCTTAATCCCCACAGCACCTATGCCCATATCTGTAATTTATTTATTTGTATTCATATCTGTCTACCCCCTCTAGATTGTAAGCTCACTGTAAGCATGGGATGTGTCTGTTTATTGTTGTAATGTACTCTCCCAAACTCTTAGTACAGTACTCTGCACACAGTAAGCGCTCAATAAATATGATTGAATGAATTAGTGAATTAATTAATGAACTAGAGAGGGGAGAGACTGGAGAAGGAGTGTGACTCAGTGGAAAGAGAACGGGGCATGCGAGTCAGACGTCCTGGGTTCTAATCCCAGCTCTGCCACTTGTCTGCTGTGTGACTTTAGGCAAATCACTTTACTTCTCTGTGCCTTAGTAATCTCTTCTGTAAAATGGGATTAAGACAATGAGCCTTATGTGGGCAGGGACTGTGTCCAACCTGATTATCTTGAATCTACTCCAACACTTAACTGCAGTGCCTGGCTATAATAAGCACTTAATTATCATTAAAAAAGGGGGAGACAGACATTAGTATAAATAAACAACAGATATATACATAAATGCTGTGGGGCTAAGAGTGGGGTGAAATAAAGGTGTAAAATCAATGTTACAGTCACAAATGCTTGTAAAGGCCTCAGCAAATAAAGTGCTTTGGAAATGTTAAATAAAACCAAATTCTCAGATAAGCCCCCTTGATTCCTTTCCCTATATAAGTAGTTTGGCAAACCTTAATCCTGCAATGGTATCAGTAAAGATATCACTAGATAAATATTGGTTTTCTATCTCTGGTTTTTTAATATTTATCTCCAACTCTACACAGCTGTTTGCCAATTTTGCCAAAGTGAGAGCATGCACATGTGGTTTTCTCCTAAAGTTCCATCAAATGCAGCTGTTTCCCTGGACAAAATGGGCAAGAAACTGAGAAAGCAGAGGCTTAGATAAGCTTGAAAGAGTTCTTCTTCCTGCCAGTATATTTTAGCTTACAGCTTCTTTCCCTTTCTCATCAGTGTACAATAAACCAGACTAAATAGCCCAACCTGTGACTGGATTCCCCACTTAGAGTGGAACAGCGAAAATGCAAAGAATATCACTGTGGTGCATAGGATTGTCAACAGAAAGAACTGTGACTGAGATTCTGTGCTTTAAATCAGAGAAGCAGCATGTGCAAGTGGATAGAACACAGGCCTGGGAGTCAGAAGGACCTTGCTGCTAATTCCAGCTCTTCCACTTTGCTGTGTGACTTGGGGCAAGTCACTTAATTTCTCTGAACCTCCATTACTTCATCTGTAAAATGGGATTTAAGATTGTGAGCCCCATGTGGGACATGGACTGTAGCCATCCTGATAACTTTGTATCTACCCAGCGCTTAGTACAGTGTCCGGCACATAATAAGCACTTAACAAATACCATAATTATTATTACATCGGGAGCATTCGATCACAATAAACAAAATGTCCCTCAAGTTCTTGCACCTGTTTTCCCCGTGTACTTCTGAGACATTTTAACTCCTCAGAGAAGTTATCAGCACTACTGGATCTATTTTATAAGTGAGGAAACTGAAGCCCAGACAGAGTAAGCTGATGGCCTAAAGTCACACAATTATTGCTAGAACAGATTTAATAGTCAGGCAGATCAATGAATCACATTTATTGAGTGCTTACTGTGTGTAGAGTGTAGTTATCGTTCAGACTGACAATGTACTATTCAACATTGTCTTTGTCCATTTCTTATTGTGGAGCTGGCTGCCATTCCAGGCTTTCCCAGTTTGAAGAACCAGAGAATCGTTAAACATGAAAGTCCCATGAGACGTCACCTGGACTAACCTTTTACCCCCAAGCAGATAAATAATGAGAATTTCTATGCTTACCTTAAAGCTCTCCACGGATGGCAATTCCCCATCCTTTTTCAGTAGCTAATTCCAGCAGTCCACACTGTATTCCTTGCTTCAGCTCCTCTTTAGCTCCTAGGCAAGGAAGCTTATTAGTTTTACCTGGGTGGTGAATTGATTAGATATTAGGTGTGGGGTAATTAAGTCTATTGATAAACTACTTCCTTATTCTAATGCCTCTAAATTGTATTATCTTAATGAAAATTTGGTGAGAGCTAACAGAGATCAAATCCTAAACAGAATGAAGCCTCCAGTAAATTCTCCGTGCTATCCAGAAGACAAAATGTTGAGTAGGATGAGTTATTGGGTGCTTATTAGCAAAGCCCCGTGGTAGTCAATTCATTCATTCATTCAATAGTATTTATTGAGCGCTTACTATGTGCAGAGCACTGTACTAAGCACTTGGAATGTACAAATGGGTAACAGATAGAGACAGTTCCTGCCCATTGACGGGCGTACAGTCTAACTCGGGGAGACAGACAAAAACAATAGCAATAGCAATAGTCAATGAGGAGCAGTGTGGTCTAGTGGAGAGAGAACAGACCTGGGAGTCAGGGGACCTGAGTTCTCATCCCAGCTCTACCTGCTGTGTAACCTTGGGCACACAGTTTCACCCAAACACATCACACAGATAAGAAGGTTCCTTTCTTTCAGATGCTTACTTGTGAGCCTCACGTGGGACAACCTGATTACACTGTATCTACTCCAGCACAACTTATCTACTTTAACACACTGCTAAGTTGTGGGGTAGATTCTCTAGACTGGAAGCTTTCTATAAGTAGGGGAAAATATCTGCTAATTCTGTTCTACTGTACTCTCCCAAGTGGTCAGTATATTGCTCTGCACATAGTAAGCGCTCAATAAATACCACTGTAGAGAAGCAACATGGCTTAGTGGAAAGAGCACGGGCTTGGGAGTCAGAGGTCTAGGTTCTAATCCCGGCTCCGCCACTTGTCTGCTGGGTAACCTAGGGCAAGTCACTTAACTTCTCTGCGGCTCAGTGACCTCATCTGTAAAATGGGGATTGAGACTGTGCATCCCATGTGGGAGAACTTGATTATCTTGTATCTACCCTAGTGCTTAGAACAGTGCCTGACACATAGTAAGTGCTTAACAAATGTCATCATAATCATCATCATCATCACCATCATCAATGATTGACCCTTAATGATTTTAGGACACAGAAGAGATGTCCTGGAATTGCAGTTTCATTTGGGAGACCTATTAGTATTTTCTTTTTAAAATGTAGACTACACAGTTTGGCTTGTACAGTATCTCAGCCTTATATTTCCTTTGCATACTGAACTGTTTCTTCAGAGGATAGTGGGAAAGTGGTTCCCAGACTAGGCTAGCCAGTAAATGACAATTCCAGCTTTACCTTTTTCTCTCTAGGGAGAATAAGGAGACAAAGCCCCATTCTGTATGTCTAATTGGGATAGAATTCAACCTTATGGCTATGGAGGTCAAGACATGAAGCTTTAGCAGTGTTCTGTATCCTGTCTCTGAGAACTGTAGGACGTTACATTGCTCTCCAGAGTATTGTTGGAACTGTTTCCAATATGGGGTTTTCAGATGCTCCTTTTTTTTTCTCAGAGTGGTGTCTTTTTAGAGGTTTGGTTTTTTAAAAATTTTTCAAAGATGTTCATGATCTATTTTAAATACGTACTTATTAGTTTATGAATTTGACCAGCTTCTGAAAAGTCATTTTCAGAACTCCATATCCTGAATTAAGATCAGAATTAGAGTTGATATATTTTGGATGCTTTAAATTATATAAAACATATGTCCAAGTTCATTTTAAGACATATATTTTAATGAAGAAGAGCCCTTTAAAAGTGACATTAATATGAAAGTTAGGGCACATTTACTTTACTAAAGAGGTACTATAGATTACTTGTGCTTCCACAGAACTATATGAAAATTGGGGGTGCAGATGTAAGCTAAATCAGTCAGTCAGTATATGGAATTTTTGTAGGTAAAATCTCATACCTTCAAATGGAATGAAAGATTAAAGCCAGAATAGAAGAGTTGGTTCAAGCAAATTTCTTTGGAAATTGTTTTCAAGTCCTAGCATTACAAATTTTTGCTATTCTTGATAAAATGATTTGTGTTTGCACAGTTTCTTTCATCCTGAACAAATAAACTTACAGGAAAAAAACGGAAGGCAAAAGATTCCCCCTGGATTGTAAACTCTTTGAGGACAGGGATAATGTCTAGCAACTTTACTGCATTGTACTCTCCCAAGGGTAGTCTGCACATGGTAAACTCTCAATAATTCCTATGACTGAAATGATTGATTGGTTTCAGTGGACTACGCTAAAGCAATGATCGAGTCTCCCATCGGGGATGATTGTTGAGCCTGAGTGCTGAGGATGGAAAACCTGCAGAGAAGAATTGATTATAGTGTCCGTGCTTTGCCCAGCACAACCAACACTATCTGGTCATTGCTATAATCGTGTTCCCCATAGGGCACTGAGTGCAAGGAGCAGGAGCCCATCCCACCTACTACAACCCAGCCCACACACTTTGCTCCTCTAATGCCAACCTACCTCAATCTCGTCTATCTCACCACCGACGTCTCACCCACATCCTGCCTCTGGTCTGGAATGCCCTCCCTCCTCAAGTCCGACAGACAATCACTCTGCCCCCCTTCAAAGTCTTATTGAAGACACATCTCCTCCAAGAGGCTTTCCTTGACTGAGCCCTACTTTCCTCTTCTCCCAATCCCTTCTGCATCGCCCTGACTTGCGCTCCCTTTTTCATCCCCCCTCGCAGACCCATAGTCCTTAAGAACATATCTGTAATTTATTTCTACTAACGTCCATTTCCCCCTCTTCAGTGTAAACTCATTGAGGGCAAGGAATGTGTCTATTTATTGTTATATTGTACTCTCGCAAGCACTTAGCATGGTGCTTTGCACACAGTAAATGCTAAATAAATATGATTATATAAATGAATGAATGAACAAATGAAGTGCAAATGCAGTCTTCATCAACATTAGCCAGGTACCTGACTCGAATGAGAGACTGGTTTTGATGCCTGACTCCCTGCTTCTAGACTGTGAGCCCGTTGTGGGCAGGGATTGTCTCTATTGGCTGCTGAATTGTACTTTCCAAGGGCTTAGTACAATGTTCTGCACACAGTAAGCACTCAATAAATATGACTGAATGAATGAATGATTCCTGATTTCCAGAATAATACTCATTCCATTGGACCAACAGTCAGGCTTTGCTAAAGAAACTAGAGGGTTGTATCCTTCTGACTATAATCTCTTGCCTGCATCTGCAAGGAGCTGGTAATTAGAGGAGCTGGTGAGGATAATATATCTGAAGCCAACATCCAGTTTTAAGTACCAGACATATAATAGAAAAAAATGCTCTTCTAAAAGCCAAATAGTCTGCCAGGAAAAGCAGTTTACTTCAGTATCTGAACACTTTCAAGAGAGACTATATTTATTTATTTTCTTTTGCTAAAGGATTGTGAGTATGCTTATGAATCATTTACTAAGGGTCCTATATGTGATAGATAACTATTCACTAGAAATCAGTTTCAGATACAAAAAATCAGGTGCTCAAAGAATAAAATTATCCCAGTACTTAATCTCTACCTATAAATGATAAAGTTGATCATTTATTTGATAGCGTAAACCAGGAGGTAAGGTGAGAAAAAGGAAAAGATTATGGAAAAGAGAGAGGAAGTGTTTTCTCTGCAGTGCCTCAGCAGTCATTCGATTGATTATATTTAGTGAGTGTTTACTGTGTTCGGAACACTGTACTAAGCACTTGGGAGAATACAGTGTAACAGAGTTGGTAGACACGTTCCCTGCCCATAAAGAGTTTACAGTCCAGAAGGGGATACAGATATTAATATAAATAAATAAATAACACCATACAATTTACAGATATGCACTTAAATGCTGTGGGGCTGATGGTGGGGCGAATACCAAATCTTCAAAGTGTATCCAAATGTATAGACAATGCAAAAGGGAGAGGAAACCAGGTAAATGAGGGCTTATTTGGGGAAGGCCTCCTGAAGATGTAACCTTAATAAGTCTTTGAAGGGAGGCAGAGTGGTGGTCTGGCATATTTGGAGGGGGAGAGAATTCCAGGCCAGAGGGAGAATGTGGGAAAGGGGTTGGCGGCCAGACATGAGGGATTTAGTTCAAGAAAGAGTCTGAATGTGCTCAGTGAGAAATGTCTGGTGGCCATTTTGGCTCTTTCTGAAGACGTCTGCATTCCATCTTGAGTTACATCCTCTGTAAGCACAACTCCTGTAAGCTCTGTAGCTCCTGTAACTTTCTATAAGCCCAACTCCTCTCCTTTCCATTTCTCTCTTCTTTGTTTTCACTGAGTCCTCTTGAAAACCTAGAAAGAGATGCTAAAAACAACAGACTACCATGAGTCCTGGTCAAAGTGGGATATACCATCACCTGAAAATTAATCACTTTTGGAAGCTGCATTAAATCTCTAGGTGCTAGGATTCTCTATAGGAAGTCATTCTTTTGTTACTAGGTGCAGTAACCAAATCCCTAATAACCAGCATTGCTATCTTGGTCAATTGTTCCCCTATGATGAAAGGTCTCAGTTCAGTAAGAAGGGTTTGAAAGGTTCAGAATATGTTCAGGTTTTCATAGCAGGGAGAATGTAGGGTGGCCAGTTGTACAGTTTTATACTTTTGGGGCTGGTTTTCTGTTCTGTTCTGACAGATGTGAAGTCAACAGGCAGAAAAGTGTTGATGCTAAAATGATTAGTAAAAAGTTCTCCCTCTAACACTCATTTTTTTAAAATGGCATTGTCAAGTGCTTACTTTGTACCAGGCTCTGTACTAAGTGCTGGGGTGTATATAAGCTGATCAGGTTGGACTCAGTCTATGTCCCACATAGGGCTCACAGTCTTAACCCCCATTTACAGATGAAGTGCCTGAGGCACAGAAAAGTTAAACATTTCAGCCACTGGAAAATTTCCAGGGCTGTATCCTCACATTAGCCAGTTCTGCTATATCTCATGTTTCCTTTACACAATTTAGACATAACATATGGAAAAATTAGGGAATGTTCTTCCCACAAAATGAGTGTTCTGGATATAACTTGATCCACCATTGTCAAAAGTAAATTTGACATGCACACTTGTTGTAGTACTACTAATAATAACTACTGTACTTGTTAAGTACTTACTATGTGCCAAACATTGTTCTAAGCTCTGGGTTAAATAGGAGTTAAGCAGGTTTGACGCGGTCCCTGTCCCACACGGGGCTCACACTTTTCTCAAAGCAGCCGTTCAAAGCGTGATGCTGCTACACTTCTCAGCCTCTGTCTCAGCTTTGTGTACCATACTGTACGGTACTTTGGGTTTCTCCAGGTTTTTGTAACTTTGCAGTACTTACTGCAGTAACAATAATAACTGACAAAAATAATATGGGAGTTTGTATCAAAAAATAAAACATCAGCCAGGGTGGTATTTTAGAACCATCTATCCCCTTAGCCCATTAATTCCTGCTGAATGAATAGGTACGGTAATGCAATTTTCTCATGACACGAAGCTTTTCAAGTACAACAGCATTGGCGTCAACTGGCTCTACCTGAGTTCATGTACAGCCAGGATTCAGTTAATAGGCTTTCGAAAGAACTTTATTCCTTATAATTTGACTCTCTCCAGTCCTCTATATGATGTATTCAAATCTCCCCTTGGGCGGTAGCCCAGACCCCTCAGCTCTGACTCTTATTTAACCTGAATTTTTGACTGATGGGCACCTCCCTCCCCCTCCAGCAAGCAGCAACAAAATCTTTCCCGTAATACCCTAATTATAGGCTTGTTAGTTGTTGACAATATTCCTGCAGTTTACTAAAAAGAACCTTCTCCCCGGGGGGAATAGTTTACCCCATAGGACATCATTCTTCCCCCTACAGTACAAAGAAGCAAATATAGAAACTGTTTTGAGAGCTACTGAGGAATGCCAGATTAAAATCTGGCACTTATGTACATATCCTTAGTTTATTTATATTAATGACGGTCTCCCCCTCTAGAATGTAACCTCACTGTGGACAGGAAATGTGTCATATTGCTATACGGTATGCTCTCAAGCACCTGGTACAGTGCTCTGCACACAGTAGGTGCTCAATAAATATAATTAATTGATAGAATCTGGAGGTGAAAGTTGAGGAAATTGCCACCAGCTGTCACAGGACCCTTAAGGCAATCCTCTAGACTGTAAGCTTGCTGTGGGCAGGGAATGTGTCTGTTAATTGTTGTATCGCATTCTCCCTAAGGTTTAGTACAGTGTTCTGCACAAGTAAGTGCTCAATAAATATGACTGACTGTCTAACTTGAAGGTTTACTTTATAGTTCTACTTAATTCAGTCATCTCTCCACTGTTTTTCTTTAAAGGTATTTGTTAAGTGTGCCAGACTCTGTACTAAGCACTGGAGTAGATGGGAAGCAACATGGCTTAGTGGAAAGAGCAAAGGCTTGGGAGTCTAGGAGGTGGGTTCTAGTCCCACGTCCACCACTTGTCTGCTGTGTGGCCTTGGGCAAGTCACTTAACTTCTCTGTGCCTTAGTTACCTCATCTGTAAAATGGGGATTCAAAGTGTGAGCCCCACGTGAGACAACTTGATTACCCTGTATCTACCCCAGCGCTTAGAACAGTGCTTGGCACATAGTATGCATTTAACAAATGCCACAATAATTATTATTATTAGATACCAGCTAACCAAGTTGAACACAGTCCTTGTCCCCACATGGGGCTCATAGTCTTAATCCTCATTTTATAGATGAGGTAACTGAGGCACAGAGAAGTTAAGTGACTTGCTCAAGGTCACACAACAGAAAAGTGGTGGAACTGGGATTAGAACCCAGGTCCTTCAACTTCCATGCCTCTGCTTTATTCTCTAGGCCCCACTGCTCTTCTTGGTGACCTAGGATTGCAGTGATCCTTCAACAATCTTCTGGGTCACGTTGATTGCCGTTCGGCTAGAGCTACGACACAGGGAAATTAGGAAAGGGGTTTGGGTTTGGATAAAGTCTTTTGGGAAATGTCTGTAGGGATTTTGGAGGAAGGAGAGGGTGCAGCAGAAACCCAAATTGATGGCATTTACTTCAGAGACAATCCAGGCCCACCTGGGGAAGGAAAGCTCTTCTTCAAGGGGAATATAATGGGAAAAAAGTCTGGACTCTGTACAATTACTTAGTTGCAAAGAGAAGAATGGATAAAGGAAGAAAGCATTTAGTGAAGCCTTTAGTAGTCATAGTAGTAATAGAAATAATCATAGTTATTAAGCAGGAATGATCTGCCTACTGCTGGCAAAGCACTGTACTAAGTGGTGAGGAAAAAGAGCATAGGCTGGATAGAGAAACAGTCCTTGGATCCTCAGAGATTCACAGTCTAATAATAGTAATTGTGGTCTTTATTAAGCACTTACTATGTGCCAGACACTGTACAAAGTGCTGGAGTGGATACAAGCAAATTGTGTTGACCCCTGTCCCACATGGGGCTCACAGTCTTAATCCCCATTTTACATTCATTCATTCGTTCATTCATTCATATTTATTGAGCACTTACTGTGCACAGAGCAGTGTATTAAGCACTTGGAGGGTACAATTCAGCAACAGATAGAGACAATCCCTACACAACAGGCTCACAGTCTAGAAAGGGGAGACAGACAAAAAAACAAAACAAGTGGACAGGCATCAGTAGCATCAAAATCGATAAATAGAATCATAGATATAGATAAATAGAATTACAGATAAGGTAACAGAGGCACCCAGAAGTTAAGAGATTTGCCCAGGGTCACACAGCAGCCAAGTGGTAGAGCCGGGATTAGAACTGATGTCCTTGTGACTCCCAGGCCCGGGGTCTAGCCACTAGACCACACTACTTGAGTCTAAGAGTAAGAGGGTGACAGAAATAGAGAGAGAGGTGACAGACATAAGGAAAGAAGAAAACAACAAAAAAAATGAGGCAAGAATAATGTAACATACAACAGGAGTAGCAGATGATTTGTGGAGCAGAGTTTCAGGTTTCTTGTGGCTCAGTCCAATAGTCACAAAAATCAGAGATATGGCTAGGGCCAAAGTCTTTCCAGCACTATAAAATTGAGAAAGCATCAGACTGTCTGTGTTTGAGCCCTCCCTGAGCTGGAGTAGGGGACGAGGGAGAATCCTAAAGATATAGTGGGTTCTCTCCTCCATGGTAGGTAGGCCCCAGCGGGCTTATGTTAGCACGTCCGTTGTGAGCTCACCCTAGTTCCGGTGTTGGAGAATTTTCACGCTATTTCAGGATTAAATATCAGTAGTAGTAGTAGTAGTAGTCCCCTCTCAGGGTCACACCCGGAGAGTTTCCCATGCTCTACCAGTCTCGGCTCTGGGAGGGACAGTCAAGCAGAGGCCTATCCATTCCATTCCTAGCTAGGGCAGTGGCTGGCGAGTGGAAGGCAATCTGCTACAAGTCAAAACTCACCAGTGCTGGGCAGCAGCGGCTTGGGAGAGAGTCGAGGGCGGAGACTCGAGTTTACCGCGTGGAAGATGGCAATTGTAAACCACTTCCGGATTTTTACCAAGAAGACTTCATGGACCCACTACCAGAATGATTGCAGATGGAGAGCAGGGAGTTTTGGGAGAGATGCGTCTGTGGTGTCCCTATGGGTCGGAAATGACTCGACACCAAAAGACAAGACAAGTAATAGAAGTAGTAATTGTGGGAAGGGAATGTGTCTGTTTATTATTGTATTGTACTCTCCCAAGCGCTTAGTACAGTGCTCTGCACACAGTAAGTGCTCAGTAAATATGACTGACTGAATGATTAGTAATAGAATAATAATAATAATAACGATGGCATTTGTTAAGCACTAACTATGTGCAAGGCACTGTTCTAAGGGAGAATTCAAGGTGATCAGGTTGTCTCACGTGGGGCTCACAGTCTTAATCCCCATTTTACAGATGGAGTAACTGTGGCCCAGAGAAGGTAAGTGACTTGCCCAAGGCCACACAGCTGACAAGTGGCTGAGCCAGGATTTGAACCCATGACCTCTGACTCTCAAGCCTGAGCTCTTTCCACTGAGCCAAGCTGCTTCTCTTATAATGTTGGTATTTGTTAAGCGCTTACAATGTGCAGAGCACAGTTCTAAGCGCCGGGGTAGATACAAGGTAATCAGGTTGTCCCACATAGAGTTCACAGTCTTCATCCCCATTTTCCACATGAGGTAACTGAGGCACAGAGAAGCTAAGTGACTTGCCCAAGATCACACAGCTGACAAGTGGCAGAAGCAAGATTAGAACTCATGACCTCTGGCTCCCAAGCCCGGGCTCTTCCCACTGAGCCACGCTGCTTCCCTAGTAGTAGTATTTACTAAGCATTCATTGTGTGCAGACTAAGCACGGGGCAGAATTCAGAGATGAGAATTAGACAGGGTTCCTGGTCCTGTGGGGATTACAGTCTAAGAATAAGGGGAAAAGGAGGCTGGTGAGAGACCCGTAAAAGGAAAAAAAACCCGTAAAAATGCAAAATCAACCTAAAAGACAAGGACAGCGATAAGTGCAAAATCAAATAAAGCTGTCGGGTATTGTGGCTAGAAAATCAGACTTTCAGGATTCTTGTGACTCAGAAACCTACAGCTGTAGCCACAATGATCGCCCCAGCTGTGGCCTTCCCAAGCATCTACATTTTGTGGAGGTGGCAAGCTGCATCCCACGCAGATGAGGCAAGGCCGAGCAGGAAGGGGGCCCCACAGTGATACATTGGGGGAGGGTGGATTGCGGGGGCAGCAGGGGTGACCGGCTAAGGAGCTCAGATTTCCAGGAGTTTGGGAGGTGGAGGCAGGGCCGGCCATCGCTTGTCTTTATCACTGAGATGGAGTGGACCGTGGATCCGATATATTTTTCAGCCGGACAAATGATCACTACATCAGTTTGATTTATTGGGTGTCTACTGAGTCCTAGGTACAGAACCACGTGTTTGGGAGAATACAACAGTCTTGACTCTTCTCAAAAATTGGATTCGGCGATAGGGTAGAGATCTAAATAATTGTTTTGTTCTCATTCTGGCCAGATGGGTGAGAAATGTAGGCAGCCAACAGAGCTTAATTGTTGAAATTTTCCTCCCACTATGGGTTTAATGGTTGCATTGCTTGTTAGAGAAATGGAGGGTTTCTGCCTGTAGAGAGAATATCTAAGCTTTAAAAAGTTTGAGTTACACAAGTACCTGGGCATTATATTGGGAAAATTTATCAAAGTTAATTTGACGACCAAATAATGCAAATGGCTCTTTAGCTTTATCTCTACCTATAAATATGTGTATCGCTTACCATGGCAACATGTTGTAGTGGATAGAGCATAGGCCTGGGAGTCAGAAGGTCATGGGTTCTATTCCTGGCTCTGTCACTTGTCTACTGTGTGACCTTGGGCAAGTCACTTCACTTCTCTGTGCCTCAGTTACCTCATCTGTAAAATGAGGATATGAGGCTGTGAAACACATGTGGGACAGGGATTGTGTCCAACCCGATTTGCTTGTATCCACCCCAGCACTTAGTACAGTGCCTGGCACATAGTAAATGCTTAACAAATACCATTATTGTGACAGAACTGGAACCCTGGTCTCCTTGACTCCCAGACCTGTGCCCTTTCCACTAGGCCCATTTACTTTACATTATTTATTAAGATATACATATATTATACCTAGAGATGCATATGGTTGTCCTAGGTACTCGAAGATAATAACAATAATAATAATAATTACAGTATTTGTTAAGCACTTACCGTGTACCTGACACTTTACTAAACGGTGGGATGGATAGAAGAAATGATGTTAGACATAGTCCATGTCCCGCCTGGGGCTCACAGTCTTAATCTCCATTTTACAGGTGAGGTAACTGAGGCACAGAGAAGTGAAGTGACTTGCCCAACATCACACAGCAGACAAGTGGTGGAGCCAGGTTTAGAACCCAGGTCCTTCTGAATCCCAGGCCCATGCTCTATCCACTATGCCATTCACCTATCAGTGTTTTTGTGATTGAACAGGCCAATACAAGACCCGTTGGCCCATCCATATTTTGCCCACCTAATGGCCATATTTTAGGTGCTGTCAAGTTAGAAAGTGTTTTTGCTTTTGGCTGCAACTCACTATAGCTGAATTATAAACTGCTCACTCTGGCTTCTTAAAGCATAATTTAAAATGAGATTGTTTAAGAGTAACAGCTAAATAACCTGGACAAGGCTATCTATTATCATGAATTAAATATGCTTTTCCAGGTTTCAGAATGTGTTGCTCATTTAATCCCTCTAAATATACCTTTTGGGGGTGATTTAATAGTTGTTTAAACTGTTACAATATCTAATTCTTTCTGACATTCATCAAGAGAAAGACTGGAAGGAACTACAAACAAAAATGAATGGTCGTTGCTTCGTGTGGTTTATACTTGTTACGATCTTTTTGGAGCAGTCATGTTTCTTCTGTGTTGAAAATCGAGGCTGCTCTTTTTGGGGAAATATTTTTTAAAAAACAACAATGGAAAAATTCTCAAAATAGCCCATGAGTATGGAAATTTTAAGTGTTTCCAAACACTTGATATTTGGAGGAAGAGAAAGGGTTAGGTTCAGGTGGTACATGAGGTGTGACAGGCCTTTCTAACAGGCTTCTAATTAGTAAATCTTGTATTTCAGGTTGGACTGGACTTAGAGGGTGGCTGCTCTTTACCTCAGGGGGAGTAAAAGTATTTTAGATCTGGCCTCCTTCCCAAGAGTGATTTTTGTAGACAGTGAATTTTCAATTTTGTCTAGCCCTAGAAAGTAAGGCAAAAACTCTCACAATAACCAGGAACACTTTATCCTGTCAGCTCAGGACTGTAGGTCCTCACAATTCCTAAATCGATTGTATAGAATCATTAGGACTAATGTGGCTTAGTGGGAAAAGCGGGGGTCTGGGAGTCACAGGACCTCAGTTCTAATCCTTGCTTTGCCACATAATAATAATGATGATATTTGTTAGGTGCTTACTAGGAACCCAGCACTATTCTAAGTGCTGGGGTAGATACAAGGAAATCAGGTTGTCCCACATGGGACTCACAGTCTTAATCATCATTTTACAGATGAGGTAACTGAGGCACAGAGAAGTTAAGTGGCTTGCCTAAGGTCACAGAGCAGACAAGTAGTGGAGCTGGCATCAGAACCCACATCATTTGACTCCCAAGCCATACACATTCCACTAAGCCACGCCGCTTCTCAGCCACACTGCTTCTCCTGCTTCTCATGCTTCACATGCCTGTTGCGTGACCTTGGACAAGTCAGTTAACTTGCCTGGGCCTCAGTTACCGCATCTGTAAAGTGGATATTCAATTCCTCTTCTCCCTCCTACTTAGACTGTGAGCCCTGTATAGGACAGAGGTTGTTTTGAACTGATTCTCTTATATCTTTCCCAGCATTTGGAACAGTGTTTGACACAGAGTCAGAGCTTAACAAATATCACAATTATTATTAGTCATTCAGTGTAATGAGCCTAGCACGCCTGTCTATGAGCATCAGGAATGTGACTCAGATGTTGGCTGACAAATTCAACATATCTGGAATTTCATTCTGTCCACTGGGTCCGACACAAGACACTTATTCCTTCCCTCAAACATTTATCGTCATCATCAACATCATCAACTGAGCAACTCTTTATTGAGCAACTACTGAAGGAGTGTGCAAAAGAAACAAAACTTATGATAAACAAACACAAATCTAAGCAATTGTATATTTTCCAAGCAGTTTAATCTTCTCTTTTAAATGAGTTCACAAGTTCATCTTCTGTAAAGTGTGGTTGTGTGGAGGAGCCCTTTCTCTCCAATCAATCAATGGTATTTATTGAGTGTTTATTGTGTGCAGAACACTGGACTAAGCACTCAGGAGAGTATGCTATAATAGAGTTGGTAGACACATTATCTGCCCACAGTAATAATGTTGGTATTTGTTAAGCGCTTACTATGTGCAGAGCACTGTTCCAAACGCTGGGGTAGATACAGGGTAATCAGGTTGTCCCACGTGAGGCTCACAGTTAATCCCCATTTTACAGATGAGGTAACTGAGGCATAGGGAAGTTAAGTGACTTGCCCACAGTCACACAGCTGACAAGTGACAGAGCTGGGATTCGAACCCATGACCTCTGACTCCTAAGCCCGGGCTCTTTCCACAGTCTATTGGAGATACCATCATCATCATCAGTGGTATTTATTTAGTCCTTACTGTGTGCCAAGCACTATACTAAGCGGATGGGACAGTACAGCAGAGTTGTTTGACATATTCCCTGCCCACGGTGAGCTTATATTTAATTCCCCTGCGCTCTTGCTCCGAATGTCCTCTAACAATTTCTGCTCTGTGTCTGATGAGGGAAGGTTGGATCATTGATTCCCCCAAAGATTAGAATTAGTGTAGGGTCTGATTCATCTGCTCAATTTCTCCATGGTTACTTGGATGTGGATTCCCAGCAGGTAGCTCGACTTTCAGGGTTTAGCAGCTGGTGGAAAAGATTGCTTTTTCAGTTTCACTTAGAGGGAGACATCAACTATCGTGATCTTCCTCTTCTTTCTTAAAGATACTCTCTTCAGTTCTCGAGCTCAGATGAATCATTTCTTCCTCATCTCCCTATAGGAGATATTGGAGTGGGTACCTGCCAGTGGTGAATATCAGTCTTTTTTTTTAATGGTATTTGTTAAGAACTTATTATTAAAATAATGGTATTTGTTAATAGCTTACTATGGGTCAAGCACAGTTCTAAGTGCTGGGTTAGGTGCAGCTAATCAGGTTGGACACAGTCCCTGTCCCATATGGGGCTCACAGTCTTAATCCCCATTTTACAGATGAGATAACTGAGGCACAGAGAAGTTTAGTGATTTGCCCTAGGTCACACAACAGGCAAGTGGAGTAGCCGGGTTTGGACCCCAGGTCCCTCTGACTCCCAGACCTGTGCTCTTTCCACTAGGCCATGCTGCTTCCTTGACAGACTCAGTCTGTCTGAGTAGTCCCTCCTTTTTCCTTTTGAAAATTCTTAGAACTTTTTCAGGACTCTTGGTGCAGTCTATGCTCCCAGCTAGGCCCTGCCTTCCCCAACTAGGCCCTCATTTCCTCTTCTCCCACTCCTTCCTGCATCGCCCATGCACTTGGATTTGAAAACTTTATTCCCCCCTCCTAACAACCTCATCACACTTTCGTGCATATCCCTAATTTATCTATTTATATTAATGTCCATCTTGCCCTCTAAACTGTAAGCTCATTTTGAGTAGGGAACGTGTCTGCCAACTCTGTTATACTGTATTCTCTCAAGTGCAGTGCTCTGTATATAATAAGTGCTCAGTAAATATGATTGACTGGTTGACTCTGAAGCCATTTCTAATGATTCCTTACTCCCATTACTCCACCAGCTATCCGCAGAGAGTACTTATAAAGCAGTCAGTCAATCAAAGGGCATTTTGAATGTTTAACGTGGAGTTACCCTCCAAGAGTCCACCTGATAAACATGTATCTACCCCACTGCTTAGAACAGTGCATAGTAAGTGCTTAGCAAATACCATTTTTATCCTCTACACAGTAAGCTCATTGTGGGCAGGGAATTTGTCTATTATATTGTACTCTCCCAA
The DNA here is from genome assembly GCF_004115215.2 of Ornithorhynchus anatinus. Taxonomy (NCBI): domain Eukaryota; kingdom Metazoa; phylum Chordata; class Mammalia; order Monotremata; family Ornithorhynchidae; genus Ornithorhynchus; species Ornithorhynchus anatinus. The sequence goes on along the minus strand of NC_041732.1, from coordinate 70,367,202 downwards.
GTGCTTAGCTCAGTGCTCTGTGCACAGTAAGCATTCAATAAATACGATGGAATGAATGAATTAATGAGTCTATATCTCTACTCTCTCTAAGGAGCAGCGTGGCTCAGTGGAAAGAGCCCGGGCTTTGGAGTCAGAGGTCATGGGTTCGAATCCTGACTCTGCCACTTGTCAGCTGTGTGACTATGGGCAAGTCACTTAACTTCTCTGTGCCTCAGTTACCTCATCTGTAAAATGGGGATTAAGACTGTGAGCCCCACGTGGGACAACCTGATTCCCCTGTGTCTACCTCAGCGCTTAGAACAGTGCTTGGCACATAGTAAGCGCTTAACAAATACCAACATTATCATTATTATTATTATTACCCCATCTTTCCTTCAAGTCCGTTGATCCTTTACTGCTTCCATCTAGCACCACATGTCTTTCATAAGAACAAAGGCAGTGCCATTATGGGGTCAGATTTATGGTATGTTAGGCTTGAAGCTGCCTGATGTTAGTAACATACCATGAAGAACAGAGAGACATTTACACTCTAGGGATGCATCATCTAACATCCTCAATTTTCCCCTCTAAATCCCTAACTTTCCTCCTAGTACTATGTTACGGCGCCTCTCACCATCACACCTGGAGAGTTTCCAGAACTCTACCAGTCTTGGCTATGAGAGGGAGAGTCAAGCAGGGGGTTACCCATTCCATTCCTAGCTTGGACAGTGGCTCGTGAGTGGAAGGCAATCTGCTACATGTCAAAACTCACCTGTGCTGGGCAGCAGTAGCATGAGAGAGACTCGAGGGCAGAGACTCAAGTTTTCTGCATGGAAGAAGGCAATGGTAAACCACTTCTGTATTTTTACCAAGAAAACTCCATGGAGACACTATCAAAAAAATTACAGATGGAGTTGGGGTGTTCTGGTAGAGATGAGTCCATGGAGTCGCTATGGATCAGAGATGACTCAACAGCACAAGACAAGACAAGATCATATTATGGACTTCTCATCCATGAATATATCTAAATCCCTCTCAGCTCTCCTAATACTTTCCAGCTGAGGTAATGAATGATCATCCCCTGATGTATGAAGAAGTGTTTCTAACCATCTTCACGTTATAAAGGGATGTAACGAATGATCATCCCCTGATGTATGAAGAAGTGTTTCTAACCATCTTCACGTTATAAAGGGATGTACTCTTGTGTTGTGTTCTGATGGCCTTAATCCACACTCGCTTTGTCTATATGCTTCATGATTGGGTACGATTTACTCATGTACCCTCTTGGCTTTTTTTCCAGAAACCAACAGTCTCTGTTTTGTTAGGTAGTTATTGAGCTTAGATTCTACTAGTTGGTTAGGAATACAAGTGGGATTGGCTGGGTCTTTAATCCCCATGATCCCTTCTTCTAGGTGGAAGCTACAGTGGGCATAGTTATGGTCACTTCCCCTCTGATATCCTCCAGAGTGCTTGAGCGGATGCCATCCAAGTCTGTTAATTTGGTTACATCTTTGTCGTCAGTCTTGAGTGATCACTGTAAAAAAAAAAATGTTGGTATTTGTTAAGTGCTTACTATGTGCAGAGCACTGTTCTAAGCGCTGGGGTATACAAGGTAATCAGGTTGTCTCAAATGAGGCTCACAATCTTCATTCCCATTTTACAGATGAGGTAACTGAGGCACAGAGAAGTTAAGTGACTTGCCCACAGCCACACAGCTGACAAGTGGCAGAGCTGGGATTCGAACCCATGACCTCTGGCTCCCAAGCCCATGCTCTATCCACTGAACCACGCTGCTTCTCTAGAATCACTCTAGAAGCACTCTAGAAGCACTGTAGAATCAAAGCTCCTTTTGGGCAGGGATCACATCTATCAGCTCTGTTGTGTTGTACTCTCCCAAGAGCTTAGTACAGTGCTCTGCACATAGTCAGTGCTCAATAATTAGCAGTGATTGATTTATCACCACAGTTTGATTCAGTTCCCCTAATCTGTTAAGAGAAACAATTTGGATCTGAGAACTTCCCAATCTCTTTCTTAGGAAAAGCTAAAATAAAGGAATAAAAGAGCTTCTTGGCTAACAACATTTATGCCCGAGTGCACCTTTTATGCCAAATCAAGTGGCTTAGATGACTTTTCGCTTTAGACGTATTAGAGGAATTGTTTATTAACGTCAAAGTCCCTTTCAAATTGCTAATTTGGCCTACTAAATTTCCCGTTTGCACTCGACCTGCTACTCTTCATGGACTTCCCTCTTCCTCCACTAAGGTGAGCTTTCTATTTTTTAAAGTTTGAATTTTAAAAAGAGTGAAGGTTGCTGAAGAGTTCTTACCAAAGAATCATATAAGGAATTTTGCCTGATGGGTCATTTCAGCAAGGAATAGCCCTCCCTCCTCATACCTGACAGACAATTACTCTCCCCTCCTTCAAAGCCTTATTGAAGACACAGCTCCTCCAAGAGGCTTTTCCTGACCAAGCCCTCCTTTCTTCCTCTCCTACTCTCTTCTGCGTCGTCCTGACTTGCTCCCTTCTTTCATCTCCCTTCCCAGCCCCAAAGCACAAATGTATATATCTGTCATTTATTTATTTATATTCATGACTGTCTCCCCCTCTAGACTGTAAGCTCATTGTGGGCAGCGAAAACGTCCGTTTATTGTTACATTGAACTCTGGCAAGTACAGTGTTCTCCACACAGTAAATATATTTACTCAATAAATATAATTGATTGATTGACTGACTGACTGACTGACTGACTGACTAATGTGGATGGCAAAGACAACGGTGGATATGAAGGTTTCCCACCTGCCGGATCTTCATGTTGTTATCTGTGGCCACAGTCATTTCAGCTGTAAATGGATCCTGGACATACAAACCCTTTGGATGCATTTCTCAATGTACCGCACTCCGTCTGTCCATTTACTCATGGCATTCTCTGTCCCATCAGGGCAAAAAAAAAAAAGAGTACAAGTGGCACTGTGTAAACCACTAGTAATATCATTGGTTCCTTCACATAGATTCTCAGTTAATAAAATAATAATGATATTTGTTAAGCGCTTCTATGCTCCAGGCACGGTACTAAGTGCTGGAGTGGATATAAGCAAATGGGTTTGGACACAGTCCCTATCCCACATGGGACTCACAGACTCGATCTCCATTTTACAGATGAGGGAACTGAAGGACAGAGAAGTTAAGTGACTTGCCCAAGGTCAAGCAGCAGACAAGTGGCAGAGCCAGGATTACAACCCCTGGCCTTCTGACTCCCAGGCCCTTGATCTATTCTCTACCTCCATGATGCTTCTGGAGCTTCTGTAAATCCTGGTGGGTGACTCCCTTATCACATTAGTGTATACTTCATATTTTTTTAAAGACTCACCATCCTCACTTGTCAGCATTTCTGTAAGAGTAATTGGGAAGCAGTGCGGTCTAGAGGAAAGAGCACAGGCCTAGGAGTCAGAGGAACTGTGCTCTATTCCTGGTTCTGCTACTTGTCTGCTGTATGACCTGGGAACTCAGTTACCTCAGCTGTAAAATGGGGGTGAAGACTGTGAGCCCTATATAGGGTAAGGACTGTGTCCGACCCGTTTATTTTGTATCTACCCCAGCTCTACGAACAATGGCTGGTGCATAGTAAGTGCTCAACATGTAACATATAAACATTGGTATCATTCTCTCGTGAAACAAAACAAATCAATTTCTAAACATTCATCCTCATGCTGATTCCTGCCCCCAGGAGGAAGTAAAATTCACTAACTGCAAGCTGTTGAAAAAGAAATCCCTTAAATTATATCATTTACAGGCACCGATGGATGGATGTAGTAGAGACTTCCACAGCCAAAGCTGCAGTTGTTGCGATCTCACAACGTTTTCAATTTAAAGGAAGAGACAGCATGACACTTAAAATGTGAAATGAGTTTGAACAATGCATTTATCACACATAGGTTTCTGTGTCCCTGTTGCCTTTTTGGTTGGCTTCAAATAGCAGCTGAAAAATCCGATGAAAGAGTAAGGGATAAATATCCATTGCAGTTTAAATCTAAAACCCGTCATCTCACAGAGGCAGACCACAGCTTGTGTACTAGTCTGTGTTTGTGTTGTATGGTTCATTGTAGATGGGCAGTGACATCTGGCCAGCTGTTACAGTAGGTGGTTCACTGCATCCTGTGAGTCACGCATGAGTAAAGCTGCACTTCTTGTACAGTACCGTAGGCGCCGAGATCCGGTATTTGCTGCGCGACCGTGGGAGCAAAAACTAACAAGGGAGAATAGAGAACAGCTGGGAAATGAATTCCCTTCTGACCAGCACACAAAGGGATTCGGCCGTCACTTCCCTTCCCGGAGAGAGGAGAGGCCTTGTGAAGAATGCATGCTCTTTTTCCCCTTCAAATTCTTTTCTTCTTCTTTCTCCACAACCTTTTATATCTCCCCAACCCCACATGCTGACTTAGAAATCCGTCCACTCTATTTTCAGTTCTGTCAAGAAACCTAACAACAAAAGGTAGAATTTGACAATGAATAAACAACAGTTCAATGGACCATTTTGTCCTTTGCACAATCTACACGGCGACTTAGAATCCGTCCACTCTATTTCAGTTCTGTCATGAGCCCTCACAACAAAAGGTATAATTCGACAGTGAATAAACAACAGTTCAGTGGATCATTCTGTCCTTTGCACAATGCAGTTTCAGCTGTCTGAAGATACAGTAGACAGTTTATCAGCACTAGCTTACACACTTAACATTTGGACCCTATGGATAGCCTTTTTATAATTTTGCTAATAGAGTAGCAGTGAAAATACTGAGTTCTCTTGCTGAGTTGAATTCCAAGCTATGAAGAATGACTCCGAAGATTTTCCTCTCACCTGTATTTCAAGTAGGGTTTCTAACATTCAGATCTAGAATTTTTTGCTCAGAGTTTTAGAGGAGAGTTAGCAAGCCCTGAAGAGGGTAAAGAAAAAGAGGTTAAATGAAGACAGGAACAGCTTCCAAAGGTTTAGTGAGTGAGCCAGTTGCCTCAAAAAGCATCACTGGGTTGGGTTGGCGGGTGGCGGGCAGCAGTGGAGCTGCAGAGGCTGAAAATTTGAAAGGACCTTTCCATTGAAAGTGGGGTCTATGTGAACCAGGTCCTGGAAAAGGAATGCAATGGCTTTCATTCAATTCATTCATTCAATCAATCGTATTTATTGAGCGCTTATTGTGTGCAAAGCACCGTATTAAGTGCTTGAGAGTGTACAATATAAAAACAAACAGACACAGTCTTGCCCACGAGTTCAGTCTAGAGGGTGACTAGAGGGCTCCAAAGGCTTTGGAGCAAAGTGGGAAAATGAAGAAATGCAATGACTTTGGAGTAAAACAGGAAAAGGTTGGGTGGAGGTTGGGTGCCCCCCCCACACCCAGAGAAACACTCTAAATCCAGGGGTTCAAGTAGGCTCTCTTATGACAGTGTAAGGATTGCTCGGTGTTCACACAGAGAAAATAGAGACAGGATGGGCGAAGATGGCTTGGCAATTTCTTTCCCAACTCAAATGTCTGAAGATGTCTCTAGTTAAAGAGGGTAGTTCTATGCCATCCTAGAGACACTTAGTCTGCTGCCAAGGATTCTATGTTGAGTTCACAAGAAATAGGGCAGAAAGAACTGGTTAGAAGGTCCAGGAAAGAATGAACAAATGAAATCATTGGGAAACACCGAGCAATCAAATCATTTTTTAGTTACTCAGGTTGAAGAGAAATATACAGTGAGATCTCTAAATCAGTAGATGATGTGAAGCTTTTAGGGAGATGCAGATGCTACAGATGCTGATTAAGTGCCGGAAAACTGCTAATGAATGAGCCAAAAAATTGCAGACAAGCTTCACTGTGAGCAACTATGAAGCTATGCATCTAGGGAAAAATAATCCAAACTATAACTACATGATGACAGGCTTGAATGGGTTAGGACTCAAATCATTATTAAATGCCTAAGAGGTCACTTGGTGCCCAGCACTGTAGCGTGCCCTGGGGAAAGCTGTATTTATTAATCGCTTACTAGTTGCCGGCACTGTGCGAAGCAGAAAGAGGATAATCAGATCAGACGCTGAGCCTGCTTCACCTGGGATTCACAGTCGAAGAGGTAAGGCAAGCAGTTATCTTATCCCCATTTCACAGATGAGGAGATTGAGGCCCAGAGGGATTAGATGACTTGACCAAGGCCTCTAAGCAGGTCGGCGGCAGAGCTGGGATTACAAGTCAGTTGTCCTAAACTGTCCCAAGCTCTTTTTCAATAGGCCTTGATGCCTTTCGTGACCTCAGGAAGAGATCCATTAATGATGCAAACAGCATCCACTAGACTGTAAGCTCCTTGAGCTTAGGGATCATGTCTACCAAATCTATTGCAATCTCTCAAGTGCTTAGTATAGTGCTCTGCACACTATAAGTGCTCAATAAATACCACTGATTGATTGATTGATCTTGTCCCCTGGTTCACAGGGCACTCACAGTCCAAAAGGGGAAAAACTGATGACAGATAACAAAGAAATAAAAGAAAAAATATAGCTAAAACAATTAGGGAAGCAAGGTGGTTTCATGGATAGAGCACAGGTCTTAGGAGTCAGGACACCTGGATTCTAATTCAGTCATTCAATCGTATTTATTGAGTGCTTACTGTGTGCAAAGTACTATACTAAGCACTTGGGAGAGTACAAAATAGCAATAAATGGGCACATTACCCGCCCATAACGAGGTTACAGTCTAATCCCAGCTCCACCACTTTCCAGCTATGTGGCCTTGGACAAGTCACTTAACTTCTTTGTGCCTCAGTTTCCTCACTGGTAAGTGGGGATTCAATACCTGTTCTTAGTGTGGCTTAGTGGAAAGAGCCGGGCTTGGGAGTCAGAGGTTCTGGGTTCTAATCCCGACTCTGCCACTTGTCAGCTGTGTGACCTTGGGTAAGTCACTTAACTTCTCTGAGCCTCAGTGATCTCATCTGTAAAATGGGGATGCAGACTGTGAGCCCCACAGGGGACAACCTGATCACCTGTATCCCCCCCAGCGCTAAGAACAGTGCTTAACAAATACCAACATTATTATAAACTGTAAGCCCTAAATGTGATACAGACTATGTGTTCAATCTCAATTATTCTATATCTAACCCAGCACTTAGCTTAGTGGTTGGCACAAAAGAAGCATAATAATAATAAAGACAAAAATGACAACAAAAGCTGCAGTATATTAGTGATGGTAGATGATTGAATTCCACAAAATCTTGAAGGAATTTACAAGGTGAATGTGGAATTTTGCTCACCCCGTACCCCAGGACTAGGAGGAGGTTATATCTGTTGGCGGCAGAATCAAACCAAAGAAAGGTAAAAACATTTTTCACCCAGTAGGTAGTAAGCATATAGAATTTGCTACACAGGGAGTTGTAGAGCTTTCAATTCATGAATGAGAGGTCCATACGGTGCTACTAGTTGGGATGAAAGGTAGTTCTGACCATTATTCATGAGGATGGATGTCAAGAAGGACAAGAAGAAGGACAAGATACCGTTCCTTCTAACAGCTTTTGCTGCCACTGTGAGCTCATATTCTGAGGAGTGTATTATGAGAAGCAGCGTGGCTTAGTGGAAAGAGCCTGGGCTTGGAAGTCAGAGGTCATGGGTTCTAATCCCAGCTCTGCCACTGTCAGCCATGTGACTTTGGGCAAGTCATTTAACTTCTCTGTGCCTCAGTTACCTCATCCGTAAAATGGGAATTAAGACTGTAAGCCCCACGTGGGACAACCTGATTACCTTGTAACTACTCCAGTAATTAGAACATTGCTTGGCACCTAGTAAGCGCTTAACAAATACCATTATTATTATTATTATTCTGGGTTCCAAACTTAGTTCCCTAGTTTCCCTCTCTCATCGTTGATCTGGCATCATCAACCCTCGGCCAAGGATCATCCTCACTGTTCACTTCTGATCCTGCACTCATGAAGCTGAGAGTTGCTGGGGAAAATCCAGAACCCAGCTTGACTTCTGTTGTGTCAGAGGCACCCTGGTTTGCTATAACTCAGTCCTCTTGTGCTCATCAATGTTACTTTTCCTCTCTCATTTACTCCCATGATCACAGTCCTCACTGACTATTCCGGTCCTTTAGCTCCCTCCCCTCCAATCCATAATGACCTCACCAAAGATGTGTGGCCAAAAGATGATCAATCTATCAATAAAAGGTATTTATTAAATGCTTACTGGGAAAATTCTTTAGAGGGTGCAATACAACACAGTTGGTAAATAGGATCCCTACCCACAAGGATTTACAGTTTAGAGGAGGAGCAGACACGAACTTCCAAATCCCACCTGCACCTTCTCAATTCCCTCATACTCCTACAGTCTCCTCCATTTTCCTAGCAATCTTTCTAAAGGAGACCTAATGACTGCTCTCAAAATCTACCCAACTCCCTGGGTGCTGAATCCAATCCCATCTCACCTCCTAAAACCTCTTGTTTCCATCTTCCTTCTCCCCCTGATTGACAGATTCAACTTCTCACTCCTTGCCCACTCCTTCCCCTCTGCCTTCAAATATGCTAAAATCTCTCCTATACTATTTTTATTGTTAGTACAGTGCTCTGCACACAGTAAGCGCTAAATAAATATGACAAGGAATGAATAAAAGGGGAGACATTAAAGTCAGCAGTGACCTCAGAGAGAAATCCACTATGCTCTATTCTGTCCTCATCCTTCCAGACTTCTTGGCTGCCTTTCACACTATTGATCCCACTCTACTCAGTCAATCAATCAATCACTCAATCAGTGATATTTAGTGAGTGCTTACTATGAGCAGAGCACTGTACCAAGTGCTTGGTTAGAATTAGCAAACATGTTCCCTACCCATATGAACTACAGTTTCCCTTGGCTCCCCTCAAACCTCTCTGACTGAACCTTTTCAGTTTCATTCTCTGGCTCTTCTTTTACCAATTATTCCCTAAGAGTCCCAATAAAGCTCAGTTCTAGGTCTCCTATTCTTCTCTCTCTCCACTAATTCTTTGGAGGAGCTCATCCACTCAAATGACTTCAGCTGCAACCTACAGATATTTTATACTGTGAGCCTCCATGACACGTAGTAAGTGCTTAACAAATATAATAAAAATAATATTAATCATGATGACTCTCAAATCTACCTTACTAGTCCCAACACTTTTCCTGCTTAATTATCAATTCCCCAGGAGCAGCCTGAGGTTTGAGGAAAGTGAAGAAAACTCTGGCAGTGGGTGAAATGAAAGTGTTCTCATTAGGGCCAACTCACTCTAGAAATGGCATAAGTGTAAAATCCAGACATTGGGTCGACCTCGTCCACCTCAAACTCATCCTCACCTGCTGCAGCTCTGCCGTCTCCTCCACCCAGCAATAATACTTCTCCATCCTTATCAACTCTCATACCCCACTGCCCGCACACCACTTGTTTCAGACTTCTATCTCTCTCCTTAAGTCTCCCACCTCCCCGCCACCCCCATCTTTTACCCCTAATGACCTTTCCACCTGTTTTAATGATAAAATTGAAAACATCAGGTGCAATCTCCTTAAAATGTCACCCCACCTCTATAAACCCACCCTCCTTCTACAACAACAACATTCTACATCCACTCCCTTGGAGAACTCATTCGCTACTAGGGTTTCAACTCCCATCTCTATGTGAATGATTCCAGCACTGACCTTTCCTTCTCTGCAGTCTTGTATTTCCTCCTGTCTTCAGGACATCTCTACTTGGATGTCCTGCAGACACATCAATGTGGACATGTCCAAAACAGAATTCTTCATCTTTCCACCCAAACCCTGTCCTCTCCACTGTCTTTTCTATTACAGTTGACAACGCCACTATCCTCCCTGTCTCCCCAGCCTGTAATTTTGGCATTATCATTGTCTCATCTTTCTCATTCAGCCCACATATTCAATCTGTCACCAAATTAAGTCAAATACACATTCACAACATTTCTAAAATCGGCCCTTTCTTCCACATCTACACTGCTACTATTCTCATCCAAGCACTTACATCCGACAGGCCTGGGAGTCGGAAGGTCATGGGTTCTAATCCTGTCTCTGCCACTTGTCTGCGACAAATCACTTTACTTCTCTGTGCCTCAGTTACCTCATCTGTAAAATGGAGATTCAGATTGTGAGCTCTGTGTGGAACAGGGACTAGGTTCAACCCGATTTGCTAACCCCTGGCTTAGTACAGTGCCTGGCACCTATTAAGTACTTAACAAATACCATAATTATTATTAATTATTATCATTATTCTACCGTATCAACCTCTTTGCTGGCCTTCCTGCTTCCAGGTCCATAACTCAGTAGTAGAAGTAACTGAGGCCCAGAGAAGTGAAATGACTTCCCCAAGGTCACGCAGCAGGCAAGCTATGGAGCCGGGATTAGAACCCAAGTCCTTCCGACTTCCAGGTCTGGGCTCTGTCCACTAGGCAATGCTGCTTCTCTAAGCCCTTCTTCAAAATCCTACTTCAAAGCCCTACTAAAATCACATCTCCTCCAGGAGGCCTTTCCTGACTAACCCCTCATTTCTCCGCTTTATTAACCCTCCCTTCTGTGTCACTTATACAGCTGGGTTCCTAACCTTTTTAAAAAAATGGTGGTATTTGTTAAGCACTTACTATGTGCAAGGCACTGTTCCAAGTGCTGAGGGAAACAAGGTGTTCAGGTTGTCCCCCGTGGGGCTCACAGTCTTAATCCCCATTTTACAGATGAGGTAAATGAGGCACAGAGAAGTTAAGTGACTTGCCCAAAGTCACACAGCTGGCAAGTGCCAGAGCCAGGATTAGAACCCATGACCTCTGACTCCCAAGTCCGGGCTCTTTCCACTGAGCCACGCTGCTTCTCTAAGCACAGGGATCCTCTCCCCATCTCAGGCACATATCACCCTTAAGCACTTTGATACTTTGATGCTCACCCCACCCCAGCCTAACAACATTTATGTCCATATCCTTATGCCCTGCTGCTTCCCCTATCTGTAATGTATTTTAATGTCTGCCCCCTTGCACTAGACTGTAAGCTCTTTTGGGACAGAAATCATGTCCACCAAATCTATTATAACAGGGATCTGCACATATTAAGCTGTCAGTATGTATTACTGATTGACCAATGTGTAGTGTACATGCAGTGTTATTTTCCATGTGTACATACAAATTATGAAAACACATTACAAATGGAAACTCTTAAAAAAGTACCTAACATTATTTCCATTTGCAAGTGGAAAAAAGGAGGCAGAAAGTTTTAACTTTCCTAAACTCAAAGAGTGAGTCATGGATATGTTTAAATGGCCCTCTTTTCCTGAGAAGATGTCATGCTTGGCTTTGCCATTCATATGCCCGGGGTCTGAATTGGTAAGGTCACGAGAAGGCAGGAAAGAGAACGCGGTTCGCCTTGAGACGAGTATCATGATTTGGGGAGTATTTGTTCATTTGTATTCCTCTTCCGGTGGAAATCCTACACCCTGCCCTGCAGGCTCCCACCAGGACATCAAATTACGAGCGAGTAATTTAATCAGAGTCTCAGGGCTTTTCAGACTGTTGTGAATTTATATGATACTTTCCTCCTTATGATTCTAGTTTAGCTTTTGCAGGTGGTACTTGGGTTACTTTTACTACTCACTGTGCCTTGATCTCATCTTTTCTGTCTGAGGATGTGGGTTCTAAACCTGGCTCTGCCATGTGTCTGCTGTGTGACCTTGGGCAAGTCACTTTACTTCTCTTTGCCTCAGTTCTCTCACCTGTAAAATGGAGATTAAGACTGAGCCCCACATGGGACAACCTGATTACCTTGTATCTACCTAGTGCTTAAAACAGTGCTTGGCACATAGTAAGCTCTTAACAAATACCAAAATTATTATTATATTGCCCACAGCCTCCCACTGGATTGGAACTCCCTCCCCCTTCATATCCAACAGACCACCACTCTCCCCATCTTCAAAGCCCTTCTAAAATCATTTCTAGACCATAAACCCAGTGCAGGCAGGGGTTGTCTCTCTTGATTGCTGAATTGTACCTTCAAAGCACTTAGTACAGTGCTCTGCACACAGTAAGTGCTCAGTAAATCTGATTGAATGAATGACTGAATGAATATGTAGTTTACTTTAATGTCTGCCTCCTCCTCTAAGTCCATAAACTCCTTGCGGGCTGGGATCGTGTATTGTATTGTTCTGCCCCAAGTGTTTAATGCAGTGCTTTACACATGGTAAGGGCTCAGTCAATCATTCATATTTATTGAGTTCTTACTTTGTGCAGAGCACTATATTAAGAATTTGGGAGAATACCAAATATGAAAATTGGTAAACATGTTCCCTGCCCACATTGAGCTTACAGTCTAGATGAGGATACAGGCTTAAAATAAATTACCGATATGTACCTAAGTGCTCTGTGTCTGAGGGTGGTGTGAATATGGACTACAAATCCAAGTACAAGGACATTGAGGGAAGGGAAGAGAGTAAGGGAAATGATTCCTTAGTTGGAGAAGGTCTTCTGGAGGAGATAGGATTTTAATAAGACTATGAAGGTGGGGAGAGTAATGGTCTGTCAGATGTGAAGCGGGGTGAGAGTTTCAGGCCAGAGGTAGGACTTGGGTGAAGGGTTAATGTTGAGATAGATTAGATCACGGGGCAGTGAATAAATTGGGCATTAGAGGAATGAAGTGAGCATGCTGGGTTGTAACTGGAAATCAGCATGGTAAAATAGGAAGGGGCAAGGTGATTGAGAGCTACAAAGCCAATGGTAAGAATGGGGGAGTGGATGGGCAACTACTGGAGGTTCCTGAGGAGTGAGAAAACATGGACTGAACTTGTTTTATGAAAATGATCCAGGCAGCAGAGTGAAGTGTGGACTGAAATGGGGAGAGAGAGGAAGCAGGGAGGTCAGCTAGGGGGCTGATACAGCAGTCAATGTAGTAAAGGATAAGTATTTGGATGAGCATAGTAGCAGTTTGGATGAGAGGAGAGCGTAGATTTTATCAATGTTGTGAAGCTAGCACCAACAGGATTTGGTGACACTGAATAATCAGGTTGAATAACAGAGATGGGTCGAGGATAATGCCAAGGTCACGGCCTGTGAGAAAGGGAGGATACTGGTGCTGTCTACAGTGATGGGAAAGTCAAGGGGAGGTCAAGGTTTGGGTGGGAAGATAAAGGTTATGCTTTGGACGTGTTAAATTTGAGTTGTTGGCAGGACATCCAAGTGGAGATGTCTTGAAGGCATCTCGAGAAGGAGAGAGGTCAGGGCTGGAGATATAGATCGGGGAATCATCCACATAGAGTTGGCAGTTGATGCCATAGAAGCAAATGAGTTCTCCAAGGGAATGGGTGTAGATGAAGAGTAGAAGGGACACAAAAGTGAGCCTTGAGGGACTCCCACAGTTAGGCAGTAGGAGGCAGAGGAGGAGACTGCAAAAGAGACTGAGAAAGAGTGGCCAGAAAGATAGGAGGAGAACCAGGAGAGGACAGTGTCAGCGAAGCCAAGGTTAGATGATGTTTCCAGAAAAATGGGGTGGTCCACAGCGTCAAAGACAGCTGAGAGGTCGAGGAGGGCTAGGAAGGAGTAGAAGCTCTTCGATTTGGCAAAAAGGTGATCATTGGTGATTTTTGAGAGGGCAGTTTCTGTGAAGTGAAGGGGATGGAAGCCAGATTGGAGACAGTCACGGAGAGAATTGGAGGAGAGGAAGTGGAGGAAGCAGGTGTGCAGATTTAACACTGACAAATGAGTTTATATTGACAGGCTCAGTGGAAAAATCCTGGAATGCCACCTCTAACCAAAGCAAAGTTTACTTGTAAGGGTTTTCTTGGCCAGAAAGTTTCCCTGCAGTCAGATCTGTCTTGAGACTCAGTATTTTCCTATTATCATGAGACGTATAGCCAAATTCCCTTTGTTTCATATTCCCAATAGTTAGAGAGTCCCTATCAGTGTGGAATGGCCAGTGATATGTATGAGAATTCCTCTGCTTTGCCTATGAGAATTCATTCAATTGTATTTATTGAGTGCTTACTGTGTGCAGACTACTGTACTGAGCGCTTGGAAAGTACAACTGGGGAACAGATAGAGACAATCCCTACCCAACAATGGGCTCACAGTTTAGAATGGGAACTTGTACAAACCAAATTCCTGCCCCAGAGTCCCTGGCGTGAGGTTTCATTTTCAGTTTTATGAATTCTATATTCCCATTCAGGTCACATTAATCTAGCTTTGTAACAGTATCAGTGATATTCGCAACTATATTCTTTGGGTTTTGGAGAAGATGTGGAATGATTGTGGCATAAAATTGCCAACGCATAGTGCTTCCCTGGCAGGACTACTTGGCAATTCTAAAACAAATGCAGCTGGAATCACTTTCGATACAAGCCTTGGCAGGACTTCAGGATGTTTAAAAGGTTACAGCCATGGCACCCAAAAGTTTCTGTCATTTTCTTTGGGAAATTTCATTCAGTGATATGTTCCATTCACTGTCAAACAACTGAACCCCAGCATACCCTTGGGACAAGATCACATAATTTATTAAAACTATAAATGGACTTCGGTTCAATGGAATTTTCAAGCGTTTTTGACACACAGACTGCATTAATGCCAACAAGAAATGCAAATGCTATGTATTTAGAAAGGAGTTTTTAAAAGGGGCTTGGAGAAATTGCCACTGGATGCCAGCATTATGTTATTCTGGGCAAATTTTTCTGTATTCAGGAACAGCTCATGATAATCCCAGCTGGGGCAACCTCAGCTATTTAAGGGCTTTTCTAATCTCTGGTATAAGGAGCAATATACACAACTGTGAAAACATCCGGTAACTGCTCCGAGTGTAATATATTCCTTGGTGATCTGACTGTGGCAAACTGAGGTTGCCTTTAACAGTACATTCACCTGGAAATCAATGCAGAGTCTATCGATCAATTAATCAATCAACGTTTTTATCGAGCATTCACTGTGTGCTGAACACTGTACTAAATTTTTGGAGAAAGTGCAATACAACAGAGTTGGTAGACACATTCCTTGTCCACAACGAGCTTACAGTCTAAAGGGTCAGGAAGTGTAGGAAAAGTAGAGGAGCACTTTCTAGATCTCTTCTCAGCTCCTAGGAGACCTTGGTTGTAGACTTTAACCTGTGAATTATCCCAGGACTGTTGCTGCTTCCTGTTCTATTTAGGAAACCGACAGCTTTCTGAATGATCTCACAGGACATTTCCTGATCTGTAAATCTTCTGACCAAGAAGAGCTTGTTTTTCCTGCCGTCATTCCCTGCTTCGCAGTTTCCAAAGAACATATGTGTATTTCATTACTCTCCATGGCTTCCTAGGCTCCATAGTAAATATGGGGGTTACAGCATATAAATTCAAACAAGACACCAAAGGTTACCAGTGCAGATTTATTACATGTTACATCATTTTATTGCAAAGACTGACTCATTAGATCAGTTTATTTAGCAATTAAACAGTATTAAATAAGGGAACTGTACCAATTTATACCAGCCCGACTCAGCTGACTCCACCACCACCTCCCTTTTCTAATCAGTAACCTGATAACATTTATCTCTTCCCCCAGAGACAGGTCTGAAACTGGAGACTGGGGTGTGAGTCTCCAAAGGGGTATTGGCAGTTGGCCTTTTCGAAAGAGGGATTTGGAGAATATTAAAAATTAAAAAAATGAAGGTTTTAGTGATCCTTACAAAGTAGGATTCCTTGAAGGCAAGAAACCGCCCAAGATTTTGCTTACCTATTGTGCATTCCCTGTACTTCGCTTTATTGCTTCTGTGAATACTCTCCATGGGCAATTTCAGCCGGAACCTCAAGTGTTCTAGAATTATTGCATTATAAGCTCCTCAAAGGTGAAGAACCTGTGTTTTGCTACTGCAACTGATTGATTCTAGAAGGAGGAGGCCTGATTTCTGTTTTGAAGTTGCCCCTCTGCATTTCTGCTTTCACAAGTCATTATTTTATTCAATTTCTCATTCCTTGAATTGTCTACTTTGTTAGCTCTCTGTGTCACTTTTCTAAAGCTAAAATATAATAATAATTATAGTAATTTGTTAAGTGCTTACTATGCACCAAGCACTGTTCTAAGCACTGGGGTAGATACAAGGTTATCAGGTTATCCCACGTGGGGCTCACAGTCTTAATCCCCATTTTACAGATGAAATAACTGAGGCCCAGAGAAGTTAAGTGGCTTGACCAAAGTCACACAGCTGACAAGTGGAGGAGCCGGGATTAGAACCCATGACCTCTGATGCCCGAGCCCATGCTCTTTCCACTAAGCCACTATGTTCATTGGTGCCCAAATGAAAATTGCCACAGTACTTGCATTTGAAATATTCTACTTGTCAGAATAAGGAAGTGAGAATGCTAAACTTATGGGTCAAGATAGTTGGGTTTTTTATGGTATTTTTGTCAAAGCGTTGGTTAATTAGGTCAGACACAATCCCATTCCTGGGTGGGGTTGTCTGAAGGAGAATGGGTATTTAATCCCCATTTTACAGGTGAGGAGACTGAGATCCAGAGAAGTTAAGTGACTTGCCTAAAATCACACAGCAATCAGTTGGCAGAGCAGAGATTAGAAACGCCAGTCGTTGCCCATCCACCTCCACATCAAACAAAAACTACTCATCATTGACTTTAAAGCAGTCACCTTGCCCCCTCCTACCTCATCTCACCACTTTACTACTACAACCCAGTCCGCACACCTCTCTCCTCAAATGCTAACCTTCTCACTGTACCTCAATCTTGTCTATCTCATCACCGACCCCTTGCCCACATCCCGCCTCCGGCCTAGAACGGCCGCCTTCCTCAAATCCAACAGACAATTACTCTCTCCTCCATCAAAGCCTTATTGAAGGCTCATCTCCACCAAGATGCCTTCCTTGAGTAAGCCCTCCTATCCTCTTCTCTCTCTCCCTTCTCCATCTCACTGACTTGCTCCCTTTATTCATCCTCCATCCCAGCTCCACAGCACTTATGCACATATCTGTCATTTATGTATTTATATGAATGTCTCTCTCCCTCTCTAGACTGTAAACTCGGCATGGACAGGGAATATGTCTATACTGTAATACTGTTCTCTCCCAAGGGTTTAGTACATTGTTCTGCACACAGTAGGAGCTCAATAAATGTGACTGAATGAATTAGAACCCAGTTCCTCTGACTTCTGACTTCTCCAAGCTTCACCTGGACCATTGGACTCCTTCCTTTGATACAGTTACCTAGCCCCTCTGAAGCAATAATTTAAAATAATAATTTAAATCCTGCTAATACCTTCTACAGGAATACCCCATGGTAGTGTGGGTTACATTTTCTCTTATACTTAAATGTAAACACTTCTCCACCCCAGTATACCCTCACCTCTTCCCCTTCCCTGTTTCTAGCAGCTTTCCTATCTTTCTCCTGCACCCTAAGTTCTGCCTCTTCCCTCGTCTCTTTGGTCCCATCCAAGACCCCTCTTCTTCAGTGTTCTATTTCATTTTTTTCATTTTTCTTGACTTTAATCACTGTACCAGCTGTTGCTGTGGCCGTGATGGCCATCGGTTGCTCTGCCCCTCCACATATCCTTCCTCTTCCTGGCTTGTAGCCTCACCTCCCTGCCCCAGCCCCAGCTGTCGTTAGCAAGGGGAAAATAGGAAGGGGAGAGAAGGGAGCAGAGGGGGTATTGATTTGCCTGCAGTGCCTGGGTGAAATATTGGAATCAGAAAATTGTGCAGGACATATTCCTGGGTTGCAAATATTGTCTCTAAAAAGGGGGTGAAGACTGTGAGTCCCTTGTGGGACAGGGACTGTATCCAAACCGATTTGCTTGTATCCACCCCAGTGTTTAGTACAGTATCTGGCACATAGTAAGCGCTTAACAAATCCCACAATCATTACTATTATATTGTGGGGTGGCTGTAGCCTAGAGTATGCTCATTCTTATATATGTAGAAGTCTTTTCCTTTATAACCTAGATACTGAGTTCTATTTTCCTACCGCCTAAGTCATTTACTGTGGTGATTCCAGTGTTCGTTAACTGCTCATTCTTCATTCAATCGTATTTATTGAGCACTTACTCTGTGCAGACCACTGTACTAAGCGCTTTGAATAGTGCAATATAATAATAAACAGACATATTCCCTGCCCACAATGAACTAGCAGTCTAGAGGGGGAGACAGACATTAATATAAATAACTAAATTACAGATATGTACATAAGTGCATATGTACAGAAGTCATGGGTTCGAATCCCAGCTCGGCCCCTTGTCAGCTGTGTGACTTTGGGCAAGTCACTTCACTTCTCTGGGCCTCAGTTACCTCATCTGTAAAATGGGGATGAAGACTGTGAGCCCCACGTGGGACAACCTGATTCCCCTGTGTCTACCCCAGCGCTTAGAACAGTGCTCGGCACATAGTAAGCGCTTAACAAATACCAACATTATTATTAAGTGCTGTGGGGAAAGCTTATTCTGTGACAAGCACTCTACTAAGTCCTGGGATAAACACAAGATAATCAGGATGGACACAGTTCCTGTCTCACAAGGTGTTCATAGTCTAGATGGGAGGGAGAATAAGTATTTAATCCCCTACGTACAGTTGAGGAAACTGAGGCACAAAAAATTAAGTGACTTGATCAAGGTCACCCAGCAGACAAGTGGCAGATTAGGATTAGAACCCAGGTCGTCCGACTTCCAGGCCCATGCTTCTTCCACTAGAACTTCTCACTATGAGAAGCAGCATGGCCTAGACCACAAAAGCCCGGTCTTGGAAGTCAGAGGTCGTGGGTTCTAATCCTGGATGCACTACTTGCCAGCTGTGTGACTTTGGGCAAGTCACTTAACTTCTCTGTGCCTCAGTTACCTAATCTGTAAAATGGGGATTAAGACTGTGAGCCCCAAGTGGGACAATCTGATCACCTTGTATTTACTCCAGTGCTTAGAACAGTGCTTGGCTTAATAAATACCATCATCATTATTATTATTATTATACATCATCTGGACCCTTACTGACAACCTGTGTCTGTTTATTGAAAGATTTCTCCCAATACCTAACTTGCTTCCAGGAAATAACTTAAACACCAAGGAGAGTATGGATCATTATCTTATTTGCCCTCACACTTATTAACATTATTAGTATTATTAGCTCCATTTAATATTGGGAGACACTGAGCCACAGAGGTTAAGCATCCAACTTACACACTGGGCCCGAGATAGACCTCATCCTTTATGAGTACATTTTCATTTCTCTAGATTGTAAGCTTACTGTGGGCAGGGAATGTGTCTGTTTATTGTTATATTGTACTCTCCCAAGAACTTAGTACAGTGCTCTGCACAAAATAGCTGCTCAATAAATATGATTGAAGGAATTTCTCAATAGATTAGGAGCTTCAATAGGAGGCTGAAAGTTATGGGATTTTGAAAGCGGAGCATATGCAATTTTAAAACACACACACACATATGTACACATCCACTAGTTTATCCAGAACAGAACCCATTCTGAGACATATATCCGTGCCTCAGTTTCTAATATATATATATATATTATGTATATGTATACATATATATATATGTATATGTATGTCTCAGAATAGGGTCTGTTCTGGATAAACAAGTCGGTTTAACTTGCACTGACTTCCCTGCAGCTCTTCATTTTAAACACTTACAATTCTATGCCTGAGCTGGAGTCTAGTTAGTACCCCCTCAGTTTAGATATCATTATACTTTCCAAGTGCTTAGTACAGTACTCTGCACACAGTAAGCGCTCAATAAATACATGTGAATGAATGATCATTGTTTTTGTCTACCATCTTCATTAGATTGTAAGCCCCTGAGGACAGGAAATGAATTTTGCTTCAGTGATACTCTTCTAAGTCCTTATTAGAATGGTTCAAGCTCATGTTCAATAAATACCACCAATTGATTGGTTGACTGGGCTTTGTATTAGAAGGACCAGTATATTGGGGGACTTTAAACCCACTTCCTTTTTGTCACTCCCTCCTTCTCTAGCTTTTCTTGTCCTAGAGATGAAAAGGGGAAGAATGAGATGTACTGGAGTCCCAATTACATTTAGACTTTTTGAAATATTGAACGATGTTTTTCAAAAAGAAAACTGGAATAAAAAACATGTTTTTCCAAAGTCCTTGAAAGAAATCTATTCTTGGGAATCTCACACAGAATGAATCAGAGTACAGTAAATCTAGTGGTATCTACTGAGCCTGCTGAGGTTTACAAAATAGGAAAATTACTTTAACAGGGTAGTTTTTCTCTCTCTCTTTCTCTCTCTCAGAGGGTCTGCTTCAGGCAGCTTTTTCTTACTATTCCAAAAACATATGCATTCTTCCCCAAGCACCACACTTCTTGGAATTACTCACCGGCAATAAACATGCTGCATTTAAAAATAATTCAAACCATTTCTTGTTCTCACACAGCTGTGGAAAGAGTCTCAGAAACTATTGATCACTGTTGTTACAGTAATTCGAATTTGGCAAGGCTCTTCAACAAAATGTGTAGTCATACTGGATTCCCATTTGCTCATTAGAGGCATGAAAGGAGGTTCATTTCCACCGAAGGGTCCGAAGGGCCAGCTTCAGATATCTGGCGTCCCTTGGGAAGGCCGGCTACAGACGGTACTTGAGGTAAACAACTTCCTCAGGGTTCCACAGCTGAGGGGATTCATGGGGTTCCCACAGGCAGGGCCGTGTTTATAGACGTTCCGGCCTGGGGCCCGCCTGTCTTGTGGGACCCCCACGTAACCCATGTCCTCGTAGGCACCACTAAGTGGAGATGTCACACGTGGCACAGCATGATTGCGTCACTGTGCTGTGTTGTACTTCTCCACCCAGATTCTTGCTCCTTCTCCCTTTAAATTCCCCAGACCACAGCTCTTGACAACTCTCCGCTGTTTTAAAACCCTTCTGAAAAAACAAAACATAAACAAAAAAACACTAATCGTAATAACTGTGGTATTTGTCAAGTGCTTACTACATGCCAGGCACTGTAGTAACTTTAAAAACGTTAAAAACCTTCTGAAAAAACAAACAAAAAAACCACAAGTAATAATAACTGTGGTATTTGTTAAGTGCTTTTTTCATGCCAGGCACTGTACTAAGCTCTGGGGTAGATACAAGATAATCGGGTTGGACACTGTCCCTGTCCCACAGAGGGCTCACAGTCTTAATCACTTAATGCTTAGAGAAGCAGTGTTGCTCAGTGGAAAGAGCCCAGGCTTGGGAGTCAGAGGTCATGAGTTCGAATCTTGACTCGGCCACTTGGCAGCTGTGTGACTGTGGGCAAGTCACTTAACTTCTCTGTGCCTCAGTTATCTCATCTGTAAAATGGGGATTAACTGTGAGCCTCACATGGGACAACCTGATGACCCTGTATCTATCCCCGCGCTTAGAACAGTGGTCTGCACATAGTAAGCGCTTAACAAATACCAACATTATTAATCCCTATTTTCCAGATGAGGTAACTGAGGCACAGAGAAGTTAAGTGACTTGCCCAAAGTCACACAACAGACAAGTGGTTAGAATCCAGGTCTTCTGACTCCCCAGGCCCATTCTCTTTCTACTAAGTCACACTGCTTTCTCTTCCATGATTCCAAGGCACTTTAGCGGTGGCAGTGGGTGTAATGAATGAGGTGGGAGGGTGGGCTTTCCAGGCTGAGGTGGGAGGAAGCAGCACCCTGGGCTTCAGTGGCAGTGACGGGGCGATCCCGACGGGGGTGGAAGCTGCGGTGGCAGAGGGCACTCTGGTCCGCAATAGTGGTGGGGGAAGAAGATGGTGGTGGAAGTAGGCCGTGATGAGGGATGGAAATGAAGGTGGGGTGTGGTCCCGGAAGAAGCAGTTCTTTTGCCTGCCTTCCTGTGAGCAGTAACATAACATCAGGAAGCAGGGCTTCTGAATCCCACTGGGACCCTTTGAGTCTGAAGTCTTGAACCCCAACTCTGAGACCCCTGCATTAATCTGGCCCTCTTCACAGGTTGATCGTGGGACACCCTGGCTTCCTCTGGCCAAGTCTAAAGCAGTGCCTGGGGGAGATCTAGACCGTAAGCTCACTGTGGGCAGGGAATGTGTCTGTTGGTTGTCATAGTGTACTCTCCCAAGCGCTTAGTACAGTGCTCTGCACCCAGTAGGTGCTCAATAAATATGATTGAAGGAATCAACAGGGACTTGGGAGGAGAACGCATTGGCTCTGGAGCAAGGCTTCCACATGACATCCGAGTGATTTATTGCACCCAAGAGCAGCAAAATGTGACATCATTCAGAATGTCGTCAGTCAGCCAGTCAGTCATCTTTATTGAGCACTTACTGTGTGCAGAGCACTATACTGACTGCTTGGGAGAGAACATCATAACAAAATAAATGACACATTCCCTGTCCACAGTGAGTTTACAGTCTAGAGGGGGAGACAGACATTAAAATGAATAAATAAAATTACAGCTATGTATGTAAGTGCTTTGGGGCTGAGGGGGGATGAGTAAAGGAAGAAAGTCATGACACAGAAGGGCGTGGGAGAAGGGGAAGGGAAGGCTTAGTCAAGGAAGGCCTCTTGGATGAAATGTGCCTTCAATAAGGCTTTGAAGGGGGCAAGGGTAATTGTCTGTTGGATATGAAGAGGGAGAGCATTCCAGGCCAGAGGAGGATGTGTGTGAGAAATCGGAGGCAAGATAGATGATATTGAGGTACAGTGAGAAGGTTAGCATTAGAGGAGCAAAGTGTGTGGTCTAGGTTGTAGGAGGAGAGTAGCAAGGTGAGGTAGGAAGAGGAAAGGTGAATGAATACTTTAAAACCGATGGTAAGGAGTTTCTGTTTGATGCAGAGGTGGATGGGCAACCACTGGAGTTTCTTGAGGAGTGGAGAAATGTGGCCTAAAAGCCTTTGTAGAAAAATGATCTGGGCAGCAGAGTGAAGTATGGACTGGAGTGGGGAGAGACAGGAGGCAGGGAGGTCAACAAGGAGGCTGGTAGGGTAATAATAATAATAATAATCTTCGTATCTGTTAAGCGCTTATTATGTGCCAAGCACTGTTCTAAGCGCTGGGGTAGATACAGAGTAATCAGGATGTCCCACGTGAGGCTCACAGTTAATCCCCATTTTACAGATGAGGTAACTGAGGCACAGAGAAGTTAAGTGACTTGCCCACAGTCACACAGCTGACCAGTGGCAGAGCCAGGATTCGAAGGTAATCAAGGCAGGATAGAATAAGTGTTTGGACTAATGTGGTAGCAGTTTGGATGGAGAGGAAAGAGCAGATTTTAGTGACGTTGTGAAGGTCGAACGGACGGGATTTAGTAATAAATTGAATGTGTGTGCAGTGTAGCATGATGACATAGCAAGGAATGGGAAGAGCCGGTGAAGATGCCGATGGCCAAATGTCAGAATCTGTCCCTGAACCAGAGTAAGGGGAAATTTTGCTCCTCCTGCCCTCCCAGCTTCCCTCCCCACCCCATACCATTTGAATCAATTTTGTTTTCAGAGCACGAACACACAATTGTAAGAAAATGATATCATATGGAAGTCCATTTGAACCCCAGCAGCGTGACCTAGTGGAGGGAGCATCAGCCTGAAAGTCAGAAGGACCTGCGTTCTAATCCCAGCTCTGTCACTTGTCTGCCGTGTGACCTTGGGTAAGTCACTTCACTTTTCTGTGCCTCAAATTCCCCATCTGTAAAATGTGGATAAAGACCCTGAGCCCCATGTGGGATAGGGACTGATTACCATAATAATAATAATAATAATCACTGTGATATTTGTTAAGAGCTTACTAGGTGTCAGGCACTATACTAAGTGCTGGAGTGGATATAAGCAGGGACCATGTCCAACCTAATTAACTTGATTCTGCCCTGGTATTTAGTACAGTGCTTGGCACAAAGTAAGCGCTTAACAAATACCATAATAATTATTATTATTATTACAAGGAGGGTTGGACACAGTCCCTGTCCCACATGGGATTCCAAGTCTCAATCTGCATTGTAGAGAGGAGGTAATTGAGGTACAGAGAAGTGAAGTGACTTGCCCAAGGTCACATAGCAGACAAGTGGCAGAGCCAGGATTAGAACCCCCAACCTTCTGACTCCCAGATCCAAGCTCTATCCACTTGTATCTATCTACCCAGTGCTTGTGTGGCACATTGTAAACCCTTAACAAATGCTATTTTTTTAAAAAAAAAAGGTAAAAAAAGGACTGTAAGCTTGGTGTGGGCAGGGATTGTGTCTGTTTCAGTGTTATACTGTACTCTCCCAACTTTTAGCAAAGTGCTCTGCACACAGCAAGTGCTCAATAAATACAATTGACTGACTGATTGACCTTGGATAATCCCTTTTTGGTCCAGAACCACTATGCTCTCTTCCCAGGTCCCTTTAAACAAGGGAAGGACTTACAATGGGCAAAGGTTTTAAGATTTTTAACCGCTTCCACTCTGTCTGGCTCCCTGCCACTGTCCCCATCCTCAGCCCCAAACAGTGAATCTTGAAGTAATTGCCTTTCTCACTTAGTATCTGAAGCCAATCCTAAATGTGCATTTTTAGATCTTCATATATAACAATAATCAGATACTGTGTAGTTACAGTGAAGCCACAAAGGTAGGATCCAGGCAAGGAGTCAGAAACTTTCTGTAGCTCTAATCCCGGCTCTGCCACTTGTCTGCTGCGTCACCTTGGGCAAGTCGCTTCACTTCTCTGTGCCTCAGTGACCTCAACTGCAAAATCAGGATTAAGACTGTGAGCTCCATGTGAGACAGGGACTGTGTCCAACCTGATTATCTTGTATCTACCTCTACCCCAGAGCTTGAAATAGTGCTTGACACATAGTAAGTGCTTAACAAATACCATCATTATTATTAATTAGACATGATCCTGCCCTCAAGGAGCTTACAATCTAATGGTGAAGGCCAACACAAAAATAAGTTACAGATATGAGAAAGTAAGAGAGTATATCGAAATTTGCACAAGTACTATGGTGGGCTGTAAGTAAAAAGGGCTTAGGTAATCCTAGAAGTAATAATGATATTTATTAAATGTCTACTTTAATGATTATTATGGTACTTGTTAAGAACTTCCTATATGCAGAACACTGTATTAAGTACTGGGGTAGATAGAAGATAATCAGAATAGACACAGTCCCTGACCCACATGGGGCTCACATTCTAAGTGGGAGGGAGAACAGGTATTTAATCCCCATTTTACAGATGAGGAAATTGAAGCACAGAGAAGTTAAGTGACTTACCTAAGATCCCAGAGCAGACAAGAGGGAGGGCCAGGACTCAAACCCAGATCTTCGACTCACAGACTCATGTTCTTTCCACTAGACCACACCACTTCTCTTCAAAGCACCGTACTAACCTCTCAGGGGTAGGGGGGATGGTGGCTAGTGCATAGATGAGTATTAAACATAGATTCTGCCCCCGCAAGGTCAATCAATCAATCAACGGTATTTATTGAGCACTCACGTGTATAGACCACTGTACTAGGTGCTTGGAAGATACAATAAAACAGAGTAAGTAGACACATTTCTTGATCCCAACAAGCTTATGGTCTAGAGGAGGAGACAGAAATTAATATAAATAAATAATTTACAGATATATGCATAAGTGGTGTGGGGCTTAGAATGGGGGCCAATATCAAATACCCAAATGCACAGATGGTGCAGAAGGGAGTCTGGGAAAAGAGAACATAATCAGAGAAGGCCTCTTAATAAAGCTTTGAAGGTGGGGAGAGTGGTGTCCGGTGTATATGGTGGGAGAGGGAGCTCCAGACTAAAGCATCCTGAATGTGTCATTGATTGATTATGAATCTCTTCAGGAGGCTGCAAAAGTAACAGCTTGTTCTACTGTCCGTGGTAGTGATTTTTCAACTTCAGAATTCATCCAACTTTAGTTTGAGCAGCAGTCTCTTTCTTGACTTCATAAAGTAGCAGGTCAATCAATCGATCAGTGGTATTTACTGGGCACTTACTGTGCACAGGACACTGTACTAAGCATTACAACAGAGTCAATAGAAGGGGTCCCTGACCAGAGGATCTTACTATCTGTAGGGTGAGACGGATATTAAAATAGATTAGGGATAGGTGAATTAGCTACTTCCTCATACCTCTCCACACCTTTGAGTTCCACTCTCCAGCATGATCTTCTTTCATCATTTTCAGCGTAATCTTATTTCTTTAAAATGAATGCAAGATTTCTATATCCCAAAATCTCAGTTGGTGGTGAAGAGACCATGCCTTCTTCATCTGTGTGGCATCTTGCAGTGATGCATGGTATTGTCAAGGTGTCAGTAATAGTTGTATAGAACACGGGGTGGCTGTGACCTGGAGTTTGCCTGGGTCACGGTCAAATGGTGCTTCTCCTGGGTTACTCAGCAGAGAGAATGGATTTTAGTATGTGGCTGGTGGGTAGAATCCCACATTCAATCAATACTCTTCCGGCCCGGTGCTCCCAAACTCCGTGAACTCGATCCGATGTTGAACTTCTTTGGTTTGCATTTACTTCCCACTCTACTCAGGAATTTTTGTGCTGGCTTTGGAAGCGAACATTTGCCTGACTTCAGAGGCGAATAAAGGTCACACGTCTACGTGTTTATTTCCAAATAGGCTATAATTAAATCCACAATATGGATCTGTGTGACTCACCTCTGCCCTTAAAACTCCACCCTCACTGTGAGCTGTCTCCTTCATTCAATATGCAGTCTGTCTCCTTCACTTTTCAGATGTGGCAGGAGACTGGCCAAGTAGGATTAGTTTATGGCTTTTGGGAAAGAATATGAAAGTGCAAGTTCTCTAAACTCACCATTAGTCAATGGTCCGAAGCAAAACGATCAAATAATATTTATTATTTGAGGTACTGCCTGTGATGGAGATGTCCATGACTGCCCATCTTACCACTGGTAGCGATGGTAAAGGCAAAATGTTTGTAAGGGACTCAGGAAAGGAACAATGACCAACAGCCTTTCTGAAATGAACTTTAACCCTAAGATCAAATATTATACTCAGGATTTTGGCCTTTTGACTTGACTATTCTCAACTTCCCTTCTAATTCACAGATAGGAGGAAGAAGAGGTTGTAAAGAAAGATAAGTGGAAGAGCAAGAACTTAAATAGCAAATGATTTAAATACATCTGTACAACATGCTACAGCATAAGTGCTCAGGTAATGCAAAAATACCAAGGTGGGAGTTGGGAGGCTATGATCTGGTGAGAGGAAAAGTCTTTGGGGGAAGACCTCCCAGAGGAGGTAAGGTTTTCAGAAAAGCTCTGAAGATGAGGACAACTTTGGTGTGGTGGATTTGAAAGGGGAACATGAGCACATTTAAATATGATTAAACTAATGAAAAATTAAAAAACAATACTGAACCCATCCCCACAGCACTTTTGTAAATCTCCTTATGCTCTACTGTTTCCTCTTTCTACATTTTATTTTAATGCCTGTCTATTCCTGTAAACCTTTGGGCGAGGATCATGTCTACCAACTCTGTTGCATAGTCCTTTCCCAAGAGTTTACTACAGTGCTCTGCACACAATAAGTACTCGATAAATACTATTGATTGATTAATTGAAAAAGCATGAACACATATGGAAAGAGCATGGGCTTTGGAGTCAGGGTTCATGAGTTCGAATCCCAGCTCTGCCACTTGTCGGCTGTGTGACTGTGGGCAAGTCACTTAACTTCTCTGTGCCTCAGTTCCCTCATCTGTAAAATGGGGATTAAGACTGTGAGCCCCACGTGGGACAACCTGATTCCCCTATGTCTACCCCAGCGCTTAGAACAGTGCTCGGCACATAGTAAGCGCTTAACAAATACCAACATTATTATTATTATTATTATATACAAATTTAGGGCATTATTTGTAAGTGTCAAGGAAGCCGTGGTGAATAGTGTGACTAATCCAGCATGCATCATGGCAGGGTGGGGGAGGTTGCAGTACATGCAAAACTGCATCTCTTGCCTATTTCTGTCCATGGGAAATACCCATTTTTAAATTCTGGATTTTTGGTCCAGCCAGGTTTATGACCTGAATTTGATTGGGTTACCTATCAGTCCATCAGTCGATCAATTGCATTTATTGAGCACTTACTGGCAGACCCACTGTCCTAAAGAGTACAATATAACAGAGTTGGTAGGCATGCTCCCTGCCCACAATGAATTTACAGTTTAGAGTGGGAGACAGACATTAATAAATTTTGGATATGCACTTAAGTGCTGTGGGGCTGAGGGAGGGGTGGATGAAGTGTGCAAAAGTTGTTTTACATGTGTCCTCGTGATACAGGGATATGTGTCTTGTGAATAATTAAAGCTAGAATCCCTGAGAAGGGTAATACCATTCTGCACAGATGTGGTTTCTCCTAGGAAGTGATTTACAAATGTTTTAGCCCGCTGTATACTTGCTCTCCCCCGAGACATACAAAGAAACAAAAGAGTCTGACTCAGCCACAAGCTTCAGGAAACAAATATTTCTTCCTCACCTACACCCAGGATCACTTTAGTCAGCATACTGAATAGGCAACCACCTATAGACCTACTCCAGAAGGAAATATAATTCCCTCCAGAAGTTTCTGCAGCCCTCAGTGACATCACTTCACACTTAATCTTGTTTCCATTGGCACCTCGGGGAAAAATAGCCTGGTAATGTCAGTGTCTGATTTATCCTCTATTGTACTTTCCCTGGAATTCAGTACAGTATCCTATATGCAGTAGGCACTCAATAAATAGCACTGAATGAATGAGAGAGAGAGGGGGGAATACATTCTAGGAAGGAAAGGGGCATACATCCTGAGAGGTGTGGGAGGAAATGAACCTTGCCCTCGGTTGCGGGAGGTAGGGATGGGGGGCGGGGGCAGGGGAAGAAGGGAGGGGAGAAAGAGAGGATTCATCAGCTTCCTTTGCCCTGGGCCAATCATAACCTTAATCTGGCACTTTCCACACCCAGAAGGAAAAAAGGATTTGGACTTTCAGACCAGTTTGATTAGCAAATTTCAGACCTTTGGACCTGTCAGATTCCAAGTCAGTCTCATGTCCATGTTTGATTTTGTTCAACCTGATACTGAACTAAGAAGTACCGGGAACATCACAAGATGGCTTTTTCTCCTGAGATCTTCAACAATTGGCCACCTCTTAGCTCCTATCTCCTTAATAGAAAAATAGCCTTGTAGATTAATATAACAAATTTCCCCACATACCCAAAATCTTTTGGTTTTTTCTTTTGCTTTACCTGACCCCTGAATAATCAAGTAGTAATATCAAAAATTTTAGAACTGTCTGACTATCCACTGTTCCAGGCACTGGGTGTTGCTAAGTTCTTGGTAGTGGTGCTGTAACCCACAAGCTTCAGGTTTTCACTCAGCACAGTGGCATGTAGATAATACTATCTAGCAATCAGCCCATTTTCTGCTTCTACTTTCGCTTTAGTGCCTTTGGATATCAAACTTCAAATTGTAGCCTTCAACCAGTTTTCAAGTTCTTCTTTTCCTGCACAAATTCTTCCTCAAGTGATTTGCTAATGTTGAGTCATATGTCCTTTGCTTTCTTAAAAAGGAATAGAGAATGCATTGAAGGAGGGGAGTTAAAACTTCATATGTCAACCATATGAAACCTGTCCTGTTTTTCATTTTAATTTTTCAAGGCAACACATAGAGCAATGTTTGATCTTTGTATAATCTTTCTGTCAACATTTAACATCAAGTCTCTCTGTTGATTCATTCTGAAATGAATGTAGTCAGATGTGCTTTTTTTAAACAAACATTTCCAATTACTTTATTTTGAAAAAGTGGCCTACTTAAGAATTTTAAAGTTTTTAAGAGAATGAGTAAGCACGCAGTAATGGGTGCCAGAAGGACTTTGTAATCATGTTTTGCTCGAGCCTCAGGAAGAGGACTCAGAATTTACATTTTTTTTCTTCCGTGAGTCATAATCATCTTGTTGCAATTTGAGAAGTTTGTGAATCATTTAAGGTTAGTCTTGCTGTCACATCCCTAGAAAGGAACTCACTCCTCTGCTGGATTTCAATCATTTAATGATCACTGAGAAGGATCTTATCTCCTTCCAAGAAATATTCATCTCTGAAAAATATTTTTATAAAGAGGAAGTTACAGTTCAACTCATCTCAGCTTCAGTAGAGGCTTCAGGCAAGAGGGAAATGAATTACACAACCCATCCATACCCAGTTCTTTTAGAACTGGGAACTATAAAACAATTTAAGCCAACAAAAACACCATAGAACTGCTAATCCTATTCAAGTTGTATTTATGAATTTCCTAACTTCAGTTAACTTGTACCTTCACACTCAATCTACTATTACTACTGATAATGATACTTGTTAAGTGCTTACTATGTGCCAAGTACTGTTCTAAGCACTGAGGAAGATAAAAATTAATCAGGTTGGACACAGTTCCTGTCCCATATGGGCTTTCACTCCTCATCCCCATTTTACAGATGAGGTAATGGTGGCCCAGAGAAGTTAAGTGACATGCCTAAGGTCACACAGCAGACATAATAATAATAATAATGATGATGGTATTTGTTAAGCACTTACTATGTGCCAAGCACTTGTTCTAAGCACTGGGGTAGATAGAAAATTAATCAGGTTGGATATAGTACCTGTCCCATATGGGGCTCACAGTCTTAAACTCCATTTTATAGATGAGATAACTGAGGCACAGAAAAGTTAAGTGACTTGCCCAAGGTCACAAAGCAGACATGTGATGGAGGTGGGATTAGAACCCAAGTCCTTCTAACTCCCAGGCCCGTCGCGTATCCACTAAGCCACACTGCTCCCCTGGGGGAAAATTGTCCAGGAACTGGGGGACCTGACATCAGGATCATGCGCATGTATTTATATTCAGATGTGGAACTATTTACAAATAGCAGAATAAGAAAAAAGTAATTGAATATAGACTTGAATATAAATATAAATTCTACATTCAATGACTTTTCCTTATTCCACTATTAGTAAATAGCTTTACATCTGTCTCCTGGGTTAGAGCGTAGACAACCGGGGGATAAATTTCCCAAGCATTCAACACGCTGCGCCGTACCCAGCGACTGCTACACCATCATCATTGCTTCTTCTATTTTTCTTTAGCAACCTTCTACGGTGAGGCTGGGCTAAACGTAGTGTTTCTCACTGATCAGGAAATCCAAAGTAACTGCCTTATACGGAAAGGTTCATCTGGTCACAGGTGGGGCTCTAAGAGTGACTCTTCCGTCTCTATCCTTATTAGGCAATAGGATCTGCCTGAAAGGCATTGATTTTCCATTCTGTGTCATTCAACCATAAATGACTCATTTCTGATATTATTTACCAAGCTCTAGCTGAACTCAGAGGAGAGGCAAATTAAACTGCACATAGCACTCTAATTTTAGCCTAGAGTCCCGAGACCACATGGGGTGAGTGGCACAAGGTATAAAAGTATATTTGAATTGGATGACTGATTTACATCATGAAGATTTAAACGGTTCCCTAAAACGCCAGTTGATCCTTGCTTTTTGCAAGTTTTTTTATTGCCTCTTGAACAAGCTTATTAAAGAGAAATGGGGGACAGGAGGAGTTATTTATAGAGTCCAAAGAAACTAAAATCATTAGGAAACAGCAGCATATGGGATTTATATTAGTAATAATATATGGTTGTGTATATTTTTGAGATCCCTAAAACCTCAAAATATTATTTTGTATTTCAAATGGTCCAAATATTTTTAAACAGTAAAAGTTCCAAAATGTAGTTTCAAAAACTGAAAGCATCAATTGTTTTCAGTTTTGGTTCATTTTTTTATGGTATTTGTTAAGTCTTACTCTGTGCCAGGCTTACTGAGAGGCCCATATGGGACAGGGACTGTGTACAACCCAATTTGGTTGTATCCACCACAGGGTTTACTACAGTGTCTGGCACATAGTAAGCACTTAACAAATATCACACGTATTATGCAAGGTAATCAGGCAGGACACAGTCCATGTCCCACATGGGACACACAGTCTTAATCTCCATTTTACAGACAAGGTAACTGAGGCACAAAAAAGTTTAGTGACTTGTCCAAGGTCACACAGCAGACAAATGGAGCATCTGGTCCTTCTGACTCCCAGGCCCACCCTCTAGCCATTAGACCACACCGCTTCTCCTAGTTATTAGTTAATGGTAATAACTTCTTGCTCTCCCCTCTCTCGAGTTGTTGTTCTGACCCCTGAACTAAATCCTCCTTCTCCTGTCTCCCTGCTGAGTTCCAGAATCTTTTTTTTCTTAATCTAATCCTAGTGATGTTACCTGCCATTAATCACATCTTATATGTGACACAGCCCTCCTTCTCCCTCTCCAATTGAAAGAGCACAGGCTTGGTGTCAGAGAACTTGGGTCTTAATCCCGGCTGCAGCACTTGTCTGTTGTGTGACCTTGAGCAAGTCACTTAACTCTCTACCTCAGTTACTTCATCTATAAAACTGGGATTAAGATTAAAATGGGGATTAAGACAATGCCAAATTGTACTTCCCAACCGCTTAGTACAGTGCTCTGCACACAGTGAGCACTCAATAAATCCTAATGAATGAATGAATAATAATAATGATGATGCAGTAAAAGTGCTTACTATGTGCCAAGCATTGTTCTAAGCGCTGGGGTAGGTTCAAAGTAATCAGGTTGATGATGATGTTGGTATTTGTTAAGCATTTACTATGTGCAGAGCACTGTTCTAAGCACTGGGGTAGATACAGGGCAATCAGGTTGTCCCACGTGAGGCTCACAGTTAATCCTCATTTTACAGATGAGATAACTGAGGCACAGAGAAGTTAAGTGACTTGCCCACAGTCACACAGCTGACAAGTGGCAGAGCGGGGATTCGAACCCATGACCTCTAAATCCGAAGCCCAGGCTCTTTCCACTGAGCCACGCTGCTTCTCTATCAGGTTGTCAGGGGGTCACAGTCTTAATCCCCATTTTATAGATGAGGTAACTGAGACACAGAGAAATTAGGCGACTTGCCCAAAGTCACACAGCTGATAAGTGGCGGAACCGGGATGAGAACCCACAACCTCTGACTCCCAGAACCATGCTCTTGTCACTAAGCCATGCTCTTTCTCCAGCAGTATTTGTTTCTGTACCAATATCTACCCCAGTGCTTAGTACAGTGCCTGGCACATATTAAACCCTTAACAAATACCGTTAAAAATGGCAACCACAACAACAACAGCTTTGGGAATTGGGAAAGGGAATGTCCGGGACAGGATGGGACAACAGTTGTGGCTGCAGTTTCGGCTGTCAGCTACATCTTGCTCTTCCCGCTCCTTTCCCTTTCCCAACTTTTTATCGACAGCTGGGGATGGAGCGGGGAGGTAGGGCTGCAAACTGGAAGGGGAACGAAAAGTAAATGGGCTACATGACGATGGTGGTATTGGTGACAATCGCTCCCACAGCAGCAGTTATTGCTACGATTTAAGGAAAAAAATCCAACTCACTGGGTTACGGTGGAGGTGGGGAGAGGGCTGGGGAAAGAGGAGGGGCGATCTAAGATTAGGAGACAGGGAATAAGAAAACAGGGGAGGGGAAAGGGCCAAAGAGAGAGGATTTACAGTGTAAATTTTATTTCTTGTTAGGGTCGATTCTGAAATGGAACCTAAGTGCGTAGAAGAATAAACCCCATGATACAACCATTCATGATTCAGCCACACATTTTGAGCAACATAACCTGGCAGTATTCTGGAACTTGCCTATGTACAGTTATTTATTTCAGTGCATTCTGATATTTCATTCTGTGATGTTCATTCCATTGTCTATATGATCCTTTTTTCCTGCTGCACCCATTCCTTGAAAATTATTTAGTGTATCTAGCTCTCCCATTAGACCGTATACATTTTAAGGTCAGGGAATTTTTTTTTCATTCAATAGTATTTATTGAGTGCTTACTATGTGCAGAGCACTGTACTAAGCACTTGGAATGTACAAATAGGTAACAGAGACAGTCCCTGCCCTTTGATGGGCTTACATCTAATCGGGGGAGATGGACAGACAAGAACAATAGCAATAAATAGAATCAAGGGGATGAACATCTCATTAAAACAATAGCAAGTAAATAGAATCAAGGTGGTGTACATTTCATTAACAAAATAAATAGGGTAATGAAAATATATACAATTGTGTGTGTTTTGCCTCTATTTTCCTTTCCCAAGGACATAGTAAGGCATGTTACACTCAGCTGACACTCAATAAATCCTATCAATATCAATACTACTACTGCTAGGACTAATTGTGGAATTTGCTAAGCACTTACTATACGCCACGCACCGCTGGGGTAGATAAAAGATAATCAGGTTCCGCGTGATGCTCACAGCCTAAGTAGTCAGTCAGTCAATCATATTATTGAGCACTCACCGTGTGCAGAGCACTGTACTAAGCGCTGGGGAGAGTGAAATATAACAGTAAACACATTTCACTCCCCACAGCGAGCTTACATTCTAGAAGGAGAACAAGTATTGAATCCCCATTTACTACTAAAATTACTACTATGTCTAATACTAATATTACTACGACTATTTACTTCAATTAAGGGACACAGAACAGATCCTTGTGGGACTCCTGTTGTTAGAGAATGAGACGTGAAAGAAGAGCCAGCAAAGGAGACTGAAAAGCAGCAGAAAAGTAATAGGAGAACGAGGCATTGTGATGGCAAAACCAACTTGAGCTAATTTTTGAAGAACAAGGGGCTGGTCAGCACAGTTGAAGGTGGCAGAGAGGTCAAGGAAGATTAGGACACAGTGTTGTCCCTGTGGAGATCATTTGTGACATCAAAGAGTGTGGGTTCAGTAGAGTGAAAACATGATTCTAGGAGGTCAAGAAGATAGTTGGGGAAGAGGAAAGGCAGCTGGCACATACATCCTATTCAAGGACATGTGAACTTCCTTGAGATCCAGTTTTAAGTCAACACACTTGTGGTCCCTGGTCCACATACTCTTCCTTTCAATTTCCCCTCAAGAGGCAGCTAAAAATTCTAACTTTATCTACATCATGAGCCAGAGTCTCATGACTATGTTTATGAGAAGCAGAGTGGCTTAGTGGAAAGAGCATGGGTTTGGGAGTCAGAGGTCATGGGTTCTAATCCCGGCTCTGTCACTTGTCAGCTGTGTGACTTTGCACAAGTCACTTAACTTCTCTGTGCCTCAGTTATACCTCATCTGTAAAATGGGGATTAAGACTGTGAGCCCCCTTCTAGACTGTGAGCCAATTGTTGGATAGGGACAGTCTCTATCTATTGCCAAATTGTACTTTCCAAGTGCTGAGTACAGTGCTCTGCACACAGTAAGCCTTCAATAAATAAGACTGAATGAATGACTGAATAACTTGATTATATTGTATCTACCCCAGTGCTTAAAGCAGTGCTTGGCACATAGTAAGTGCTTAACAAATACTGTTATTATTAGTATTATTATTATAATCCTCACATCTCTTAAAAACCCCGACCCTTCTCCTCCTCCCTTACTGCTATCTTCAGCACCTCGCTTTCCTTTGATTTTTTCACCTCTACTTTTTATTATGCTGAAGCATCTCCCGTATAAATGAATTCCCATGTTAGAAACAACAGATGAGTTTGTGTCAAATCATGAATTGTAGAAGCAGAACAGGTATTTACTGTGTACATGCTAAGCGTAATGCACTTGAGAAAGAACAAGACATATTCCCTGTCACGCGGAGCTGACACTTTAATGGAGGGGGACAGACATAAAACTTTTACAAGCTGGGGAATCAGAGATAATGGGACCAAGAACCTTCAAGAAGGAATTAGAGTATTTGTGGTTTGCATAGGACCACTCATTCATTCATTCATTCATTCATTCATTCTTTCAATCATATTTATTGAGCGCTTACTCTGTGCAGAACACCGTACTAACCTCTTGAGAGAGTACAATATAACAATAAACAAACTCATTCCCTGCCCACATCGAGCTTACAGTCTAGAGGGGGAGACAGACATTAATATAAATAAATAAATTGTAGATATGTACACAAGTGCTGTGGAACTGGGAGGGGGCATGAATAAAGGGAGCAGGTCAGGATGATGCAGAGGGAGTGGGAGAAGAGGAAAGGGGGGCTTACTCAGGGAAGGCCTCTGGGAGGAGATGTGCCTTCAAAAGGCTTTGAAGGTGGGGAGAGTAATAGTTTGTCAGATTTGAGGAGGAAGGACATTCTAGGGCAGAAGGAAGATGTGGGCGAGGGGTCGGGGACTCATAGTTTATTTTATCCCCATTTTACAGGTGAGGAAACTGAGGCATAGAAAAGTTAAGTAACTGGCCCAAGATCAGACAACAGATAAGTGGCAGAACCTGGACTAGAATCTGGGTCTCCCAATTTTCAATCCCATGCTCTTTCTACTAGGGCAAGCTGCCTCCGCTACCAGTGCCGATTTCTGCCTGACGAAAAAGCACCTGATGAAAAAGCACCTCTCCTATACTGAAAAACTCTTCTCTGAATCCGCACTACCCAGCTGCTGTCCCTGATCTCTGCTCCTCTCCCTGTTCCAATTCCTCAAAATTGGAATCTTACCTTTACTTCCTATCCAACAGTTCTCTTATGACCCGCTGTAATCTGACTTTTGCCCTTCTCTATCGAGGTCTCCAATCGCTTCCTCTTTGGCAAGTCTCGTGGACTCTATTCTAATCCTCCTTGACCTCTCGGCCACCTTTGACTATGACGACTCCTCCCTCCTCCTAGAATCTCTCTCTGACCTCGTCTGGTGACACAGTACCTCCATTAGGCTGCAAATTCCTTGAAGGCAGAGACCTAGCGTATACTTTTCCCGATACTTCCCTCAGCAAGTAATACAGTTCATTACACAAAGAACTGAGGTGGTGGTGGAGGGTGTCAGAAGAAGGGAAGCCATTAGTGGTGATAATAATAGGCGTGTGTGTGTATGTGTATTTGTCCTTCATACTTGAAAAGCCGTAATAGAGTAGCAGTAATAATAGTAATTATAACGATAGTACTAAAGAAAAGACTAATGTGGAGCTCCCAATCAGTCAATATAATTTACTGAGCTCTTACTGTGTGCAGAGCACTGGGCTACGTGCTTGGGAGAGCAGAATATAACAAACACACTGTGAAGACTATCCTTTGCTGTGCTTTCATGCTCACTGTCTGCAGAGCCTGGGGCTGTTTTGCTTCTGCTTCCTTGTCCAGAGATCAATCTAGACTATAAATTCCCTCTAGACCGTAAGCTCATTGTGGGTAGGGAACACGTCTAATAATAATAATAATGTTGGTATTTGTTAAGCGCTTACTATGTGCAGAGCACTGTTCTAAGCGCTGGGGTAGACACAGGGGAATCAGGTTGTCCCACGTGGGGCTCACAGTCTTAATCCCCATTTTACAGATGAGGTAACTGAGGCACAGAGAAGTTAAGTGACTTGCCCATAGTCACACAGCTGACAAGTGGCAGAGTCAGGATTCGAACCCATGACCTCTGACTCCAAAGCCCATGCTCTTTCCACGGAGCCACGCTGCTTCTCTATAATGTTGGTATTTGTTAAGCACTTACTATGTGCTGAGCACTGTTCTAAGCGCTGGAGTAGACACAGGGGAATCAGGTTGTCCCACCTGAGGTTCACAGTTAATCCCCATTTTACAGATGAGGGAACTGAGGCACAGAGAAGTGAAGTGACTTGCCCATAGTCACAAAGCTGACAAGTGGCAGAGCCAGGATTCGAACCCCTGACCTCTGACTCGCAAGCCCAGGCTCTTTCCACTGAGCCACGCTACCAACTCTGTTATCCTAGGCTCTCCCAAGTGCTTACTACAGCACTCTGCATTCATTCAATAGTATTTATTGAGGCTTACTATGTGCAGAGTACTGTACTAAGCGCTTGGAATGTACAATTCGGCAACAGATACTGACAATCCCTCCCCATTGACGGGCTCACAGTCTAATCGGGGGAGATAGACAAAAACAATAGCATAGAGTGCTTGATTAATTTCACTGATTATGTCACAGAGTGGCTTTTAATAAATTCCATTCTCAGCGGTGGTGGAGATGGAAGTGATGTTTGGGCTGGAGGAGAGGACATTGGAGACTCTCTGTCTTTCCCAAGCCCAGCATGCTCCTCATTCCCTCCTTTTATCAAAGGAAATGCCATCACAGCTTAAAAAGAGTGCATGTTGTTCTTTCTGTGTTTGATGGGAAGTACTTATTGGACTTTATATCGAGAGGATTTGCCTTTATGATAAACAAAAGTCAAATATTTCTCTCAGAAGGAGGTAATTTCAATTATTTACCAAGGTATGATGGGAAATCCGGAAATATCAGTAGGCCTCTAAATTCACACCGAGTTGGTAGGGTGAAAAGTTCGGGATGTTATAAGGTACACGTCTAAGTGGGAGGATGAAAGGATGACAAATTATCACCTAGTTCTTAAAACATTCTTTGGTGCTAGTGTCAGTGATAAAATAATAGATGGATGGATTTTGTGCTACCATTATGGCATTGCTTACATTTGTATCAATCAATCAATAGATCAGTGTTACTCTACTCAGCATATGGGAGGGTACTGCGATAGAACAGAATTAGCAGCCACGTTCTCCAGCCACTGCATCCAACTTGGAGGAGTGATGGAGAAGCCTGAGTCTGGCTGAAGTGTATTGGGGCTCTCCATATGCTGGGCTAATTGCAGAGCACTCCATTAAGCTCTTGGGAGAAAATTAACTTCACACCTTAAAACGATTTTGGAGTGGATTCCAAACAAAGTATAAACTCTCTTTCTTCAAGAACTGTTAACTTTAAAACCCAAATATGCCTTCTGATTTTTAACGTTTGTGTTCACACTTACCCACCTGCAAGGTTTAACACCCTTATCACACTCTTCTCCCTACTTTTCAGTCCCACCCTTCCACTTTTTCATCCCCACCTTTCCACCTTTTCATCCTCTTCCACCTTTTCATCTCCACCCTTTCTCCCTTCCTGTCAGAGCCTTGGTCTCAGGCCAGCCTAAGGGGAACCCCAGTTCCCAGCTCAGGTTCCTCCATCAATCCTCAAATTTAGATGCAGTGACTGGAGAACATGTCTGCTACTTCTGTTGTGCTCTCCCAAACATCTAGTACTTAGCTCTAATAATAATAATTGTGGTATTTGTTAAGCACTTACTATATGCCAAGCACTGTTCTACGTGCTGGGGTAGATACAAGGTAACCAGGTTGGACACAGTCCCGGTCCCACATGGTGCTTGCCATTTTAATTGCTATTTTACAGATGAGGTAACTGAGGCCCAGAGAAGTGAAGTGACTTGCTTAAGGTCACACAGCAGACATGTGGCATTGGGACCCACATTCTCCGACTCCCAGAGCCATGCTCTTTCCACTAGGCACTCAAGCGCTCAATAAATGCTACTGATTGATTGATTGATTGGGGAGAACCAGAAATGAGTCTAGGATGAACACTGCAAACCCATATGCTATCATCCCCTGGGCTACCAGGAGTCTCTTCAGTGAGGCTCTTGGGGCCTCCTTCCACCAGTCTACCTGCTGCAGCTTCCTGAGAAGACTTTGGGCTAAGCCAGGAATGCTGGTCGGAAACGCTTGCTGCTGCCGTGTCCGTACGCTAGCCCGGGGGGTGGTGGTCGTCGTCCCCACAGATGCACCGTAAGACCCGGCCTGTTCGGCCCTCAGTTCAGCCATGCTGTGGGGCGTGAACGGAATCAAAGGATACTCTCTCCCCCTTCAAAGCCTTATTATAGGAATTTCTCCTACACGAGGCCTTCCCTGACTAAGCCCTTCTTTCCTCTTCTCCCTCTCCCTTTTGCGTCGCCCTGGCTGCGCTCGTCCGCGTAAAATTATATATTTTAATTACTCTATTTATTTTGTTAATGAGATGTACATCCCCTTGATTCTCTTTATTGCTATTGTTTTTCTGTGTCTGTCTCCCCCGATTAGACTGTAAGCCCATCAATGGGCAGGGATTGTCTCTATCTGCTGCTGAATTGTACATTCCAAGCGCTTAGTACAGTGCTCTGCACATAGTAAGCGCTCAATAAATACTATTGAATGAATGAATGACTTGCTCCCTTCATTCATCGCTCCCTCCATTCATCGCTCCCTCCAAGCCCCAGGGCACTTATGTTCATATCTGTAAATTGTTTATATTAATGTCTGTCTCCCTGTCTAGACTGTAAGCTCTTTGTGGGCAGGGAATGTATCTGTTTATTGTTATATAGTACTCTCCCATGTGCTTAATACAGGTCTCTTCACACACAAAGGACTCAACAAATACAATTGAATGAATGAATGAATGAATGAATGAGATGGGACTAAGCCACTAGCCATATGTCCAGGAAGCGTGACTGATATCTACAGGTACCACCAGGTGATAGTTTCCCGTGAACTGCTGTGGGGTGCAGGAAATGTATCTGTTATAGTGTTGTGTTGCACTCTCCCAAGCACTTAGTACAGTACTCTGCACACAGGAAGTACTCAATAAATAGTGATTGATTAATTGATTGATTGACTGACCTGCTGCCTGGCCTGGCAACGCTGCTGATGGAGTAGTCAGGGGAGCTCAGCAAGGATCAGAGAAGGATTTGAGAAGCAGCATGGTCTAATGGGTGGACCTTGGGCCCGGGAGTCAGAAGAACCTGGGTTCTAATCCTGGCTCTGCCACTCTGCTGTGAGGCCTTGGGCAAGTCGCTTCACTTCTCTGGGCCTCAGTTACCTCATTTGTAAAATGGGGATTAAGACTGTGAGCCCCATGTGGGACATGGATTATGTCTAACCTGATTACTTTGTATCTACCCTTGAGAGGCATCTGCTTTTGAAATTTGAGAAGCAGCATGGCTCAGTGGAAAGAGCCTGGGCTTGGGAGTCAGAGGTCATGAGTTTGACTCCCCGCTCTGCCACCTGTCAGCTGTGTGACTGTGGGCAGGTTACTCTCTTCTCCTTGACTCTATTTATTGCCACTGTTCTTGTCTGCCTGTCTCTCCCAATTAGACTGTAAGCCCATCAAAGGGCAGGGACTGTCTCTATCTGTTGCCGACTTGTACATTCCAAGCGCTTTAGTTCAGTGCTCTGCACATAGTAAGCGCTCAATAAATACTATTGAATGAATGAATGAACTTCTCTGTGCCTCAGTTATCTCATCTGTAAAATGGGGATTAACTGTGAGCCTCACATGGGACAACCTGATTACCCTGTATCTTCCCCAGCACATAGAACAGTGCTCTGCACATAGTAAGCACTTAACAAATACCAACATTATTATTATTATTATTATTATTATTATCCTAGCGCTTAGGACAGTGCCTGGTATATAGTAAGCGCTTTAAAAATGCCACAAAAAACAGGGTATGGAAGACTTGTACCCAAGTGCTAAGGGAATTGTGAGCATTTAAGTGCTTAGACAATGTAGAAGTGCTGGCTCTGGCAGTAGAGGGGATATAACGGGGAAGATAAACAATTAATCGGGCAAGGCCTCCTGGAGTGGCGGGGGGGTGAGGGGGCTGATGTCAGAAGAGCTCTGAAACTGGGGAGAGATTTAGTCTGTTAAATTTAAGGAGCGAGGAAGTTCCAGGCAGGGGGAAGGACGTGAACAAGAGGTCAAGGGTGGGAGAGATAAGAACAAGGCACAGAGGATAAGTTAGCTTGAGAGGAAGTGCCACCTTGTGAAGTGGGAAAAGAGTGTGGATAAGCAGAAGGGAGGGAGCTGAATGAATGCTTTAAACCTTATTGTCAAGAGTTTCTGCTCGATGCAGAGGGGAATGGGCAGCGATTTGAGGGTTTTGAGACAAGGAAAGGCCTGTGTGTAGAACGTATCATTTCTAAGATCATTTCTAGATAAGATCGTTTCCAGAAAAATTGATTTGGGCAGCAGAATGAAATATAAATTGGAAGGGGAGAGGGCGAAGGCAGGAAGACTAATGAGGAGATTGATTCAGTAGTCAAGCTGGGATATGACAAGAATCTAGACAAGTGTGGTGGCCATTTGGATGGGGAGGAAGGGGAAAGTCTTGGAAATATTGTGGAGAAAAAATTGGCAGAACTTGGTGAGAATCACAACATTCAGCCCTATCATGCCAAGGAGACTCCAGTCATTTGTGTCATCGGCATTAACAGTATTTGGATGCCCTCTGCACTGAAAATATTGAACGGGGCCCTCAAGTACATACTTTGTCTTGTCTTAAGCAGTTGAGCTGTCTCCGACCCATAGTGGCGTCATGGACACATCTGTCCCAGAACGCCCCCACCTCCATCTCGTTCTGGTAGTGGATCCATAGAGTTTTCTTGGTAAAAATATAGAAGTGGTTTACCACTGTCGCCTTCCACACAGTCAACTTCAGTCTCCACCTTCGACTCTCTCCTATGCTGCTGCTGCCCAGCACAGGTGAGTTTTGACTTGTAGCAGATTGCCTTCCATTAGCTATGAACTGCCCAAACTAGGAATGGGTAGGCCTCTGCTTCACTCTCCCTCCCATAGCCAAGACTGGTAGAGTACTGGAAACTATATATTTTATACATACATATACATATATACACACAGACAAACAGGTGGATGAACAAATTAATAAAAATATACATATTTGCAATAGTGCTGAGGCTAGGAATAAAGTACATTATGTCTTAAGGGTGGGTTTTAGTAATAGTAAATGTATTTATTAAGTGCTTATTGTGTGCAGAAGTAGGAGATAATACACAGGTAGGAATTAGACATGGTCCCAGTCCCTTACAATCTAAGAGGATAAATGGAAAGAAAGGCCTGGAGAAAGACACTTCAGGAATGATGAAACACTGAGACACAGCACTGATAAATACACAAAATGAAAGCAAATCAGGAAGGTGTTCTGGCTAGAGGTGCTGAAATTCAGGCTCCTTGGGGCTCAGAGTTTGGGGCATATCTGCAGCCTCCAGGCTTCCTGGGGTTTTGTGGAGGCCTCAGGCTTTGGGTGCATGAGGAAGCAGATTATACCTCTGGCCCTGCTAGGAGCAGTGGTCCTCTTTAGAGGGAGGAAAGCATTACTGACCACGGAAGTTTTATCTGTGACGGATTGATGTGATTGGGGTGTTCAATCACTAGTACTTATTGAATATCTTCCTGATTTAGTGCACTGCACTAAATACTGGAGAGATTGCAATGGAATTAGAAGACATGATCCTCACCTGGTAGGAGCTTACAATATAATGGGGAAACTAATTGGGGAAAGTTTCCTGGA
Organism: Ornithorhynchus anatinus; assembly: GCF_004115215.2. Classification (NCBI taxonomy): domain Eukaryota; kingdom Metazoa; phylum Chordata; class Mammalia; order Monotremata; family Ornithorhynchidae; genus Ornithorhynchus; species Ornithorhynchus anatinus. The sequence goes on along the minus strand of NC_041732.1, from coordinate 70,324,136 downwards.
GGAGGTGGAGAGAGCATAGGCTTGGAAGTCAGAGGATGTGGATTCTAATCGTGGCTCCACCATATGTCTGCTGTGGACCTGGGGCAAGTCACTTAACTTCTCTGTATGTTAGTTACCTCATTGTAAAATGGGGGTTAACACTGTGAGCCCCATGTGGGACCATGACAGTTGACCTGATTATCTTGTATAATAATGATGGTATTCGTTAAGTGCTTACTATGTGCCAAGCACAGTTCTAATGCTTAGAACCCAATAAATACCACTATTGCTATTATTATTTTACAGTAAAACAAGGTCCCAGAAAATGCTGAAAACCGGGAGTCAAGGTAAGCCGACAAGGTATAGGGCAATCAACAAAGGAGGGACTTTTTTTTGAGTGGAAGTTGCAAACGGATTAAGAGACAGAGGCAAAAGTGAAAACAACACCTGTCACCATAAACGTCAAACATTATCAGAAGTAGCGTGGCTCAGTGGATAGAGCCCGCATTTGGGAGCCAGAGGTTGTGGGTTCTATCCACTGAAGCCACAGTCTGTCACTTGAATGCTGTGTGACCTTGGGCAAGTCATGTATCTTTTCTGTGCCTTAGTTCCCTCATCTGTAAAATGGGGATTAAGACCGTGAGCCCCATGTGGGATAACCTGATTACCTTCTATCTACCCCAGTGCTTAGAACAGTGTTTGGCACATAGTAAGTGCTTAACTAATACCATCATTATTATTATTATTATGACAACACAACAAGAGATGGCCTTTTGGGGTGCCCAGTGCAGTCTGAGACTGATTCCACATTAGACCTCGTCATACGTGAGTTTCACGGTCAATGGCCTGGCTTGGCAGTAACAACATGTGGTGTTACGAGTGAGTTAAATTTGGGCACCTTTGACCTGAAAGGAATATTTTATTCAAGAAATCCAATTTGACCTGTAAGCTTGCATTGTGCAGACATAACTATGCTATGAGTGGAAGACTAGGCTTCTCCTAGTACAAAGCCTTAGAACAGAAGCAACATGGCCTAGTGGAAAGAGCACGGGCCTGGGAGTTAGGGGACCTGGGTTCTAATTCCAGCTCCACCACTTATCTGGTGTGTGACCTTGGGCAAGTCATTTCACTCTCTGTGCCTTAATTTCCTCATCTGTCAAATGGGGATTAAGACTGTGACCCTCGTGTGGGACAGGGATTGTGTCCAACCTGGTTATCTTGTATCTACCCCAACGCTTAGTATAGTGCCTACCATAGTAAGCACTTGACAAACACCACTGTTATTTTTATTGTTATTATTAAACTTCATTTCTGGATCAATAATTATTATTCATCTCTCCATGGATGAGAGCAGTTTTGGCTTCAGATATTCCATTCTAAGGGATGTTGAGGATTGTTCTTAAATCCAGGAGTCTGTGAAATGGTCAACAATATTTCCCAGTCTCAAAGAACTTTCCTGAGGCCATCACCACTCCTTCAGTCAGTCAAAATGAAGAAACTGGAGCTTATACTATAAAAATCAATTCTGTGATACCTGTCTCTGCTTGCCTCAAGGATAAATGGCCTCAGTCCTTTTACTAGCAGTGGAGGTGCCCATAAAATATTGAATCTTTTCAGTCGTAAGAGAGTTAAAATCTCTCAAAATATGAAAAAGGTATTTCTTTCACTAGAATGTCTTCAACTGACTCAGAATCACATACCCTGCTTCTATGGAGTGATCTAGATTTCTTCTAGACTGTGAGCTCATCCTATAATAATAATAACTGTAGAGTATTTCTTAAGCTCTTACTAGGTGCCAGGCACTGTTCTAAGTACTGGGTGGATACAAGCTAATTGGATTGGACACCGTCCCTGTCCCACACAGGGTTTACAGTCCTAATCCCCATTGTTACCGATGAGGGAACTGAGGCACAGAGAAGTGAAGTGACTTGCCCAAGATAACACAACAGACACGTGGCAGAGCTGGGATTAGAGTCCAGATCTTTTTGACTCCCAGGCCCGTGCTCTATCCATTAGGCCACACTGAAGTGACTTGTCTAAGGTCACACAGCAGACATTGCTAATATTAATAATGATAATTCTGGTATTTAAGTGCTTACTATGTGCCAAGCAGTGTGCTAAAAGCTGGGGGTAGATACGGGATAATTAGGTCCCACAGGGGCTCATAGTCTATGTAAGAGGGAGAACAAGTATTAAAATCTCTATTTTGCAGACGAGAGAACTGAGACCCAGAGAAGCTAAGTGACTTGCCCTAGATGACCCAGTAGACAAGCGGCATAGCCGAGATTAGAACCCAGGTCCTTCTGGCCCAAGTTCGATCCACTAGGCCACGCTGATTTCCCTGAACTAGCAAAGCAATGGGCTGATTTGTTTTCAGAGGAATCTCCCCTCATCCTCTAGACTGAAAGCTCATTGTGGGCAGAGAATGTTTGAAGGAACTTTGGTTTAGTACATTCTCCCAAGCACGTAGTACAGTGCTCTGCACATAATAAGCACTCCATAATTATGACTGATTGATTGATTTGGTTTACCAAAGGTCAAGGGTTTCTCCTCCCACTGAAGCTGAGAAATGAAGTCGGTCGTCCTTGTGGGAAATAGTTTGAGCGTGGCTCGTCCCTCATTCCTTGTTTATTCTGGAAACAACCGTGGAAAATGTCTCATCCTATTCCCCAGAGTACTGGAGGTGGACCTGTGTCAGTGCATGGCAACTGAAAACAAACCATTCACTACCAGAGCTAAGCAGAACTAATTAAAGGGGCTTTCTTAAAGCCTTCAGACAGGCCACTGGGACTTGAAAGGAAGATAAAGGTGTGAAGAAGGCATGTTTAAAGGGCAAGAATAATTATTCGTTCATTCAATCACATTTACTGAGAGCTTACTGTGTGCAAAGCACTGTACTAAGTGCTTGGGAGATTACAATATAACAATCAACAGACACATTCCCTGATGTTAGACAAAAAGTTCTTTAAGGGCGCCTTTGACAACCCTGAAGAATATCGAACATGGAAGCCCAAGTAAACAGTCAATGAATATTGCTGATTGATTGTAATCAATCAGTGATATTTATTAAGTGCTTACTGTGTGCACATTTGGGAGAGTTCAATAAAACAGAATTGGAAGACACGTGCCTTGCCCAAAGGACCTCATGGACATTAAAATAAAATATGATGTCATGTTACGTTAGACTTGATAGCATAACTGGGGTGTTGTGAAATACACCATTTCGCAGTAGTACTTTGACTTTATCTGAAGCTGGAGTGTTTCTCTGGGGGGAAACGCTCTAGACAGTAAGCTCACTGTGGGCAGAGAACATGTCTACCGACTCTGTCATATTGTCCTATTGTACCCTTCCAAGCACTTAATTCAATGCTGTGCACACAGTAAGCGCTCAACGATGGGAAAGGCCATCTGAAAACCAGATGGACCAGCAGAAAACCCGATGGCTGAGTCACCTTACCCTTAATCCATATTGCAAATTACTGGAAAGCAGGGGCTGAGAACTTTGAGGCCCCTGAGGTCCAGCAGTATACAATCGATTATTAGAGACTTGCCAGTTCTCATCAGTTTCCACACTGAATAATATAGATTCTTGTTTTAGTACCCCCGAGAAATATCAATCAATTGATCGTATTTATTAAGCGCTTACTATAACTGTACTAAGTGCTTGGGAGAGTACAAATAACAGAAATGATAGATATGATTCCTGCCTACGAGGAGCTTACAGTCTAGAGGGGGAACAAGCCTTAAAATAAATTCTGAATATGTACATAATTGATGTAAGTCTGAGAGTTGGGTGAATACCAAGTACTTAAAAGGAACAAATCCAGTGCAAGGGTGACACAGAAGGGAGAAGGAGCAGTGGAAGTGAGGGCTTAGTCGGGGAAGGCCTGTTGGAGGAGACGTGATTTTAATAAGGCTTTGAAGATGGTGAGAGTGGTGGACTGTAAGATATGAAGTGGGAGGGAGTTCAGACCAGAGGCAGGATGTGGCCCAGGGGTCAGCGATGAGACAGATGAGATGGAGGTAATCGACATACTTGCTCCTGTGAACGTGTCCCCAGGAAGGTCTGGTTTATTTAGTCATGTCTGCCTGAATTGTTTACACTTAAATTGGACTCTTTCAAAACACTGGGATTTTGGCCCTAAAATAAACCATTAGATGCATAAAAAGAAATCGGCTTCCCCAGGTACAAGAGATGCAGCCCAGGTGGGAAGTACTAATACTAGACATCCCTGGGGAACGGAAGAGAACTTGGCATGCTGTTCATTCATTTTGATAAAACTCTTTGGACTCATTCTTGGAAAATCTGTTCAGGTGGTTAGTTTGTTTTCTCTAATGGGAATTTCCTCTTCCAAATGAAAAAAAGTGTTTGTTAGAAACTGGTCTTTGCTGTTTGTTGGAAGCTATTCTTTTTTTCCTTCATATTGAACTGTGACCTGAAACCTAACTAACATGTGTATAAGTTGGGTTTGTTGGTTTTTTTTTTTTGCATTCTCCTCTTTCTGGTGCACTTTAAAGTTTAGGAAAATTGCAATCTCCATCCTTCTATCCACCCTTCCTTAATTTTCATCTGTCTCCTGTAGCAACTTCAATGCCCTAGACTTTTTATATCTTCTCGATTGCCCTTGGCCTTATGTTGAAGAGTTACTTCCAGCTGCTGAAGCAGATCTAATTGGAAGTGTTTGTTTCATGCCAACCATTAAATATTGTGCCTCCATAAAACAGCCTGCCATAATCTAAATGCCTTCTCTGGATGTGGTCTTCAGGCTAAATCCAATTATCGCCCTTGCTTATTGGAATTTAGTTTCTTCAGAGCCAGACCCGCTGTTTTTATTTCCCCATCAATACATTAGTTGTCTAGGTGGCTTTGCTTTTTCAGTTCTAATTTAGAAGTGAATAAACTTGTTAATGAAAGCAAAGTTTTTTGCTGATGATAAAGGGCAATTGCCTAGTTTTGAAAGAGAGAGAGGAAGAGCTGTGTAGTCTTTCTGCTTTAATCCCAGTCAGTTATAGCCTGTTATTGCTTTTGGAAAGTATGGAATTTTTACCACTGGGACCAGAGGGGAGACACTAATTTGAAGCCTCTTCTCTGTTTCACAGTTACCTAAGGGCTACATAAGAAGGCCATTTGAAAGGATCCAGTCCAGTCCATTAACAATCCCAGAGGCATTTGAAGGAAGGAAGGACGGATAAGAACCTACTTCTCTATTCGCATTCCGATGAAAATTGTCATGTAATTGCCAGATAGTTCTGAAAGAGCCCAGAACTCTGAACCAGAAGACTTATCTAAGTGCTAATTTCCTACCTTATGCCACTGCCTCCTGAAAGCAATTAGAATGAAAATGGTTCTGCCTGGAGTCCTGGCCCCAGGGAAAGAGATGAATGAAAAAAATCTCTGCCCTGGACTGGGGCCTTTCTGACCTTCTACTTCCTGTTCGGTTGTGAAACAAAAAGGTAAACATTTAACTGAATGCATGAAACAATTGGCGTTATTGTGGGATGGATTGTGGTCTCCTTCCCTTTTTATAAAAATGCTTTTTGCGGAAGAAAGTGAGGGTTCTGGGTAAGGAAACTCTTTCCTTTATAAGGGAGGCATGATAGCCTGAAATTAAGAGAAGTCGCCTGGTGTAATGGATAGAGCAGGGACCTGGGAGTAAGAAGGTTTTGACTCTGCACTTGTCTGCTGTGTGACCTTGGGCAAGTCACTTCATTTCTCTGGACCTCAGTTACCTCATCTGTAAAATGAGGATTGAGACTGTTAGCCCCATGTGGGAGAGGGGCTGCGTCCAAACTGATTTGCTTGTATCCTCCTCAGCACTTAGTACAGTGCCTGGCACATAGTGCTGAACAAATACCACTATTATTATAATGCCCGTTGTTGGGTAGGGATTGTCTCTGTTGCCGAATTGTACTTTCCAAGCGCTTAGTACAGTGCTTTGCACACAGTAAGCACTCAGTAAATATGATTGAATGAATGATGATGATAATTACTATTATTAAAAGTAGAAGCATAAATAAAGGGTGACAATCTCAGTCACTTGGGCTCAGTTTGTTCTATTTTTTATCTTTTGAGGGTTTCAGACGTCTTTGAGTTAACAGTGGAGTGTTCTCAACATACCTATTGGACTTACTCCTCAAAGAAAATCATTCTTCAGTTCCCCAGCAGTCCTGAAGTTTGTGGGTAGTTTGAGTGGGGACTTGCATAACTTTATTAGCTCAATCAAAAGTTTCTGAAACTTTTGTGGTTGGGCAGCAGGCCACCCCTTGTTCAGTGTACGGCCTCCCACCTGCCACCTCTCTTGGCCACCTCCTGACTTCCTTCCTCTTCAGGTTTCCCTACTGTGACCCTTTTGGGGACCACATCCAGATTTGCTGTCTGGCAGAGAGGAGCAGACATCACATCAATGCTTGTTGATTTCCTGCTCTTTTGGAAGGAGAGGCGTATAACTAAAGGAAATCTCTGGGGATGAACATCAGTTACGTATAGACAAGCTGCTGATAGCCCACGATAATTCCAGGTATTGATATACACATAAGAGCTTACATTTTAGGCTAGGCTGCAGTATAACACGAGGCTTCCTATGCATCATTTTGTGGAAGCATACTGAATTCACCTGAGCTTTTTTTCTGAGCATTTTTTCTGGGGGACCCCTGCCTCATCTCACCCATTTGCTCCAAAGTCATTGTATTCTCTTTCCCAGGTCTCCATGAATGCAGGGGCTGCAACCAAGCCTTGGAACTTGGTGTCAGGGGCCAAGACAGAGGGAGACTGGGCCCTAAAAACAAAATTAAAAAAATACCAATCAATAAGCGGTATTTATTATGCACTTACTGGGTACAGAGCACTGTACTGAGCACTTGGGAGTGTGCAAAAGAGTTGATAGACACATTCCCTGCCCACAAGGAGCTTACAGTCTAGAAAGGGAGATAGACATCTGAACAAATTATGGATATGTCCCTAAATGTTGTGGTCAGGGAACCTGTCTACCAACTCTGTTGTATTGTACTCTCCCGAACACCTGGTAGCGTGCTCTGCACACTGTGAGCACTCAGAAAATACTATTGTTGATGATAACAGGGAATGTGCCTGCTTGTTTTTGTATTGTACTCTCCCAAGCGTTCAGTAAAGTGCTCCGCACACAGTGAGCACTCAATACATACAATTAAATGAATGAAGGAATGAAGGAATGTGTTGTGGGGTTGAGGGTGGGGTGAATATCAGGCACTTAAGGGGTACAGTTCCATGTGTGTGGGTGATGCAGAAGGGAGAGGGAGTGGGGGAAATGAGGGTTTTAGTTGGGGAAGGTCTGTTGGAGGAGATGTGATTTGAATAAGGCTTTAAAGGTGCGGAGAGTGGTGGTCTGTCAGATATGAAGCGGGTGGGAGATGGTAGTGTTGCATCAGTCCCGAACAGGGAGAGGACAGGCTGAAAATCTAACTGTCCGGTATAAATCCAGATGACTGGACACTCTCCTTACTCACTTTCCACAAAAGCCATGTGTGCCTATATACCAGGAGGAGGGTATCTAACAAAAACCTAGTGGGGCTCTTCAGTGCGATGATCCCATACAACATTCCTGTGGTTGGGGGAATGATCAGTGCAAGAACTCAGGATAGACTAAACACTCAGTTGTGTACATTTGTTCTCTTACTATTGTACAATGCAAAATGTGTTAACTAGAAGAATATTTTCCTGATTCTGGTAATACCAGTTTGAACTACCTTTGTGGTTAGTGATGTTGGAATTCCAAATGAGTAGAAAGCTCAGTTTCTGTTTCTTCACTAGGAAGATGGCTGAAGACATATTATTATATAAACAAAAGTTGCCAATTGGATAAAAATAAGTTTTTTGGTAGTTGTTTTCATCCCCACCTTCGCCCTATAGCTATTTTCATGGGAAGGGGTCAAAAAGGCCAGCTTCAGATATTTGGAGCGAAAAAGTTTGTTGAGCCCTTCCCTGTGTGGTCGACCTAGTGCACAATACAGTGGGGGTCCAGTGAAATATCTTGACAGCACTGTACTAAATGCTGGGGAAAATGCAAGCTGATCAGGTCAGACACAGTCCCTGGCCCACATGGGGTTCACAGTCTTAATCCCCATTTTACAGATGAGGAAAATGAGGCACAGAGAAGTTAAGTGACTTGCCCAGGGTCACACAGCAGATAAGTGGTGCATCTGGAATTAGAACCTAATCCTTGTACCAATTCTACCAACTCTACCAACTCGAATGCACCGCATTCCCGCGAGTGCTTATTACAGTTCTCTGCATATGGTAAGTGGTCAATAAGTACTATCGATTGATTGATTGAATATAATAGTAGCAGAAACAATTGATGAATACAATCGACTAAAATTTAATCTGACAAGTAGCGCATCTCAGAATTGTCATCCTTCAAAAGTACTGAATAGAAAATCCTGGCAAAGTAGCGGGGCCGCTCAACCGCTATTCCACTCACCACCAAATGAGGCTTGAGGTGTGGCTTGTGGGCTCATGGTTGCCCATCCACCTCTGCACCATTAGTTTTAAAGCACTCGTCACCTCGCACCCTACTACTTCACCTCGCTACTGTCCTGCTACAACCCCACCCACCCGCTTCACTCCTCTACTGCTAACCCTCTCACTGTCCCTCGATCTCATCTATCTCGCCACCGACCACTCTCCAACATCCTGTTTCTGGCCTGGAACGCCCTCCCTTTTCATATCCGACAGACAATTACTCTCCCCAACTTCAAAGCCTTATTGAAGGCACATCTCCTCCAAGAGGCCTTCCCTGACTAATCTCTCCTTTCCTTCTCTCCCACTCCCTTCTGCGTCACCCGGACTTGCTCCCTTTATTCATCCCCCTCCCAGCCCCACAGCACTTATGTACACATCTGTAATTTATTTATTTATGTTAATGTCTGCCTCCCCCTCTGGACGGCACGCTCACTGTGGGCAGGGAATGTGTCTGTCATATTGTTATATTGTACTCTCCCAAATGCTTAGTACAGTGCTCTGCACACAGTAAGCGCTCAGTAAACACAACTGACTGACTGAATGACTGACTGACTCATGACAGCTGCCTCCTTCGCTTACAGTCTGAGACCAGCCCTGTGAGTGGCGTGACTCAAGCCTCATTTGAGTTCACTAATCACTTCAAGAGTCCATTTGTTCTCTTCTGTGACTTTGTGATGATGAATTCCGGCCCTATTCTAGAGCACATCATACCAGACTCGTCTTGTTATTGACTTAGGCCTACTTCCTATGCAGTAGCAACTCTACTTTTTTGTGACTTTCTTGACATCTACCTGGTTGTTAGATTAGGCTCCAGGAACTGCCTTAGGCAGAAGGGTTCTTGAGAAATTTAAGAATTTAAAACATTTTCCTGCAGCAGAATGATATTAATAGGGTCCTGCGAAATCTCAGCTTCAGAATTGGAACTCTTATAGAGGATCGGTGGCTGGAATTTCTGAGCCTAAAACCATTCCATAACATATCCAGTTCTCGACACCATGGGAGAAACATTCTTGGGAAACTTTGAGAAACTTGGGAAAAATACCCATTTTGATGCGATGTACATGTGCATAACTAGTTTCTTCATGAACACAGCAAGCCAAACAGGCTTGCCTTGTAGGAACAAGATTCCCTTATTCCCTAATCGCTTTCTAGCCAAAATGCATAGTGAAAGCATGTGTTATGGTAAAACTAAATGACTATGCTAAGCTTGTGTTCCTTCGTACACCCCACCGGATGCTTTCAAAAAAGCCATTCGGAGAAAGCAGTAAAATTCCAAGACATTCTTTGGAAAGAGTAGTTTTTTTCTTAGAGAAAATAGAACAGTCATCCTCTTCATAGTTTAGGAATTATTCTTCCTCCAGTTTCTTCATTTCTAAATGTTTTCCTCTCACCCACACTGATTTGAAGAGAATGATAGCATCTGTAGCAGTGAACAAGTACTGGCTACATGTTAGAAAGCAGAGGCCATGACCTGTTAGGAAAGATACAAGTTGGAGGCTGACTTTTTAGAATCCACTGTGCTGACAAGTTATTTTCTATTTCTACAAAGACCAAACAAGAGGAAATAGGCCTAATTTGCGGAAGGGAAGAGTTTGGTGAGACCTAAGGAAGAACCTCTTGACCGAAAGGGAACTGAAACGCTGGAATAGGCTCCCAGAGGAGGTTGTGGAATCTTCATTCCAGAAAATCTTTAAAAAAAGATCAGACAGCCATCTGACCCATAGGGTTTAAGCATTCTTCTGCCTGGGGGCAAGGCTGTGGACCAGGTGTCTTTCTGAGGCCCTTTCTAGTTCTTATTAGACTTTTCCTTTTAGTTAATTCCTTTTAGTACATTCTCCTTGTAATAGCTTCCATGTAAGAACCCCCATCCCACTAGTGTATTTCCCAGTGGATTTTTTTTTCTTGTGCAGGCTGTTTATATAAACCTTGCCTTCTGGAGGAGCGGCACGGCTTAATGGAAAGAGTACAGGCCTGGGAGTCAGAGGACCTGGATTCTAATCCCAGCTCTGCCACGTGCCTGCTCAGTGACCTTAAGCAAGTCACTTAACATTTCTGTGCCTCAGTTACTTCATCTGTAAAATGGAGACTCAGTACCTGTTCTCCCTTCTACTCGGACTGTGAGCCCTCTGTGGGACAGGGACCGTGTCTGACTTGATCATCCTGTATCATCCCCAGTGCTTAGAACTGTGTTTGACACATAATAACTGTGGTATTTGTTAAAGGCTTACTATGTGCCCAGCACTGTACTAAGCACTGGGGTAGAAAAAAGCAAATTGTGTTAGACAGAGTCCCTGTCCCCTATGGGACTCACAGTCTTAATTCCCATTTTACAGATGAGGTAACTGAGGCTCAGTGACATGAAGTGACTTGCCCAAGGTCACAGAGCAGAGAAGTGGAAGGATTAGAACCCAGATCCCAGATCCTTTTTCCCCTCTCACCTCCATTGGGGCCATACTCACTAAAAGCTTCCAAGATCTCTTGGCCAAATCTAATAGTCACACTATTCCAGTCCTACACTTCATCAATCTATTGCTTTTGGTATGGTTAATCACCTTCTTCTTGAAATTCTCTGGCTTGGGTTTCTCAGTTCTTATTCTACCATTCTAACTCTGTCACACAATCCTTTACTAACTCATTTTTTTTTTTTTTTGGTATTTGTTAAGCGCTTACTATGTGCCAAGCACTGTTCTAAACATTGGAACAGATACAAGTTTATCAGGTTAAAACCAGTCCCTGTACCACATGAGGCTCACAATCTATGTTGGAGAGAGGAGGATTTAATCCCCATTTTACAGATGAGCTAACTGAGGCACAGAAAGTTGTGTTTGGTAAATCATTTAACTTCTCTGTGCCTCAGATTCCTCATTTATTAAATGGGGATTCATTGCTTGTTCTCTCTCCCTCCTTCTTAAATTCTCAACCCCCTGAGGGATAGGGACCATCTACCCACCTGTAAATTTTTTCCCAGTGCTTAGTACAGTGTGCTGCACACAGTAAGAGCTTAATAAATGCTATTACTACTACTACTACAGAGAAATTAAGTGATTTGTCCAAGTTCACACAGCAGGCAATTGGCAGAGCCAGGATTAGAATCTAGGTCCTCTAATTCCCAGTCCCAGGGTCTTTCCACTAGGCTATGCTGCTTCTCTTCCTGTGTCTCTCACAAATTATGCCATAATGCAATACTGTCTCAGAATGCTCATTTTCCAGTGTGATTCATCCACCATATCTATGGGGTCAATTCCCAAATCTACATCTCCAGACTTGGACTCTCACTTGCTCTCCAGCCCTGTATTCCTTTCTGCCTTTGGGACATCCACCTCTACTTGGATATCTGCTGGCACAGTCCTGCCTTGGCTATTTATATGCTGACACCTTGGACAAGTCACTAAACTTGGATATCTGCTGGCACACCTGCCTTGGCCACTTAAATGTTGTATCACCTTGGGAAAGTCACTAAACTTCTCTGTCCTCAGTTTCCTCATCTGTAAAATGGAGATTTCACCCCGTCTTCCCTCCTACCTGCCATATATATGACAGGTGTTGTGTCCAACTGGATTATCTTGTACCTACCCCAGCACTTAGTTCAGTACTTAGGGCATAGTAAGTACTTAAAAATACCCCTATTATCATTATCATTCTTATTATTATTACTATTAATAATATTTTAAACACAATTAGGATATGTCATTACTGGGGAAGCAGTGGATTGCACTCTTTCATCCCTGTTTGGTGGCTAACATATATAATTGATATATCCTAATTGTGTTAACAAGATTAATATAGATATATGTATATATATCTATATTTAAATATAGATATGCATGGGGGAGGGGCGGTGTTACACAGGCAAGTTTCTTTTCAGAGAAACTTACATGTTAAATACCTGAGAGTTTAAAAGACCCCCACCTTTTTTTTCTTTTTTCTCCTCACCTCTGAATTTGCCACTGCTCAGGTTTGAAGGAATGAAGATCACATTCTGGAGGACCCAGTTTTTTTAGGAACCCAACAGGACTTCTCGTTTTCACTCAATTAGTAAATCAATCAGTTGTATTTATTGCATGCTTACTATGTGCAGACCACTATACTAAGCTCTTGGGAGAGTACAATAACCTTCTCTTCTTCTTGACTTTTCTATTAGAGTGAAATTATCATCTTCCCTGTTTCCCAGGTTTGGAGTCATCTTAGACTCTTCTTTCCCCATTGCAGATTCAGTTCATTTCTAAATCTACCCAATTCTTCATCAGTATAATTTCACTTCTCCCTTAAAAACACTATGCTCATGTAAATTGTTATCTCCTTCAAATGGAATACAGTTATGCCCTTCCAACTAACCTCTCTGCCTCTCTTCTCTCCCTTAATCTATCCTAATACTTAGTCTATTTTATATATTCCGTGGCTTATTGGGTCACTCCAACTCCTCAAACTCAGCTTCCAGGGATCCCCATTTTACAGAGCTCCTCTTTTCACTCTCTTTGCTCCTCTCAAGCCCAACTATACATGGCAGTTGCCTTTCCCACTCCCATCCCCTGAACCACACTTTTCCCCAAGTCAGAAACGCCTTCCTGCTCCCAATCTATGGTGAGAACAGTGCTTGGCGCATAGTAAGTGCTTGAAAAATGCCATTATTATTAATATTATTTTTATTATTATCTAAAAGCCCCCCAATCTTGAAGGATTCCCTGATTAGCACCCAATTATCCCATTCAGCCACTGTAACACATATATCATATTCTTCTTTTTCCTCTTCTATTTTTCTCCTCCTCCTCCACCTAACCACCATCTCTTCCTCCTCCTCCTCCACCTCCTCCTCCTCCTCCACTTCCTCTTCCTCCTCCACTTCCTTCTCCTCCTTCTCCACTTCCTCCTCCTCCTTCTTTCTCTGGACTGCAAGCTCTTATGGGCAGGGAATTTATCTACCAACTCTGTTATATCGTACTGTTCCATAAGCTCAATATGGTTCTCTGCAAACAGTAAACACTTGAAAAATACAACTGATTGGATATTCAACTACTTATTCTATTTCATTCCAACCTACTCAAACTTCTGTCCCTTTTAGACTTGTTCTTCCTCCTACTATTGGTAAATTCTCTTGCCTGATTCCCCCATCAGAGTTTAGGCCCCCTGAAGAAAGGAAATAAGGATTTTGTTTCTACCATCCTCCCCCTCCTGCTTAGTACAGTGGTTTTCACTCAGTTGGTGTTCAATAGATAACATTGATTTATTGACTGATTGATTATGCACTTGGAACTAAATGTATATATTTTCATTACCCTATTTATTTTGCTAATGAGATGAACATCACCTTGATTCTATTTATTTGCTATTGTTTTAATGAGATGTTCATCCCCTTGATTCTATTTATTGCTATTGTTTTTGTCTGTCTCCCCCGACTAGACTGTAAGCCCGTCAAAGGGCAGGGACTGTCTCTGTTACCCATCTGTAATAATAATAATAATAATGTTGGTATTTATTAAGTGCTTACTATGTGCCGAACACTGTTCTAAGCGCTGGGGTAGACACAGGGGAATCAGGTTGTCCTACGTGGGGCTCACAGTCTTAATCCCCATTTTACAGATGAGGTAACTGAGGCACCGAGAAGTGAAGTGACTTGCCCAAAGTCACACAGCTGACATGTGGTTGAGCCGGGATTCGAACCCATGACCTCTGACTCCAAAGCCCGTGCTCTTTCCACTGAGCCACGCTGCTTCTCTACATTCCAAGCACTTAGTACAGTGCTCTGCACATAGTAAGTGCTCAATAAATACTATTGAATGAGTGAATGAATGAACTGTATGTTCTTCTTGGAATGTAACAGTTAGAATGTAAGCTCTATCAAGACAGACACAACGTCTATGACTTCTGTAAACTCCCTAAATTCTGAGTGCAGTGTTTTGAACAAAGAGTGCGCTCAATAAATATTGCTGGTGCTAATCAAAAGACAAATTTGATCAGGGCACATAGCTACTGACCAGCACATATTAGGGACTGCTGAGAGCCTGCAGATCACTTTACCTGATTTGTTGACAAAGCGAATGGTTAAATATTTTTCATGAGAAAGAGAACAAAGTAAGAGCGTAAAAGGAATCCACCTGTTTGCCGCCAACCCAAACCTGTCCTTGGAGCTCAAGGAATGTAGAGGGTGGGGCTTGTCCCTTTTCGACTGCTGACCCTGACAGCTGTGTCCTGCTGAACCTTAAAAGACAAAATGGTGTTTTTTCGGTCACCGTGGACTCCTAAAGGACCCCTAAAGAAATTTATTATTTCTAAGTTGTTTCCTAATGTATTGCCTTGCTAATGATTTTGATCTTTTCATCCCACCCTCCTATAGAAACCACTTTCTGGTAATATGAATTTAAAATATTCAGCGGGTCAGTGCTCTTGTGTGTGCACAGAATTGATACATTTTTTGAATGCCTGGGTTTGTATTCCTTGCTTCCTAGTACCTGGGGCAAGAGGAACAGAGGAAAATTGGGGGAAGCAATAAAGGGTAGGAAGGAATTTATTCTATATTTGCCACTGGGCCATTATTTGGAATTTTAAAGTATGCCCAGAATGGAGAAGCTCATCTTTGATTCCATCTGAATTTTCATTTCAGAAAAGTTGAGTTCAAATTAGATCTGTAGATCTTTCAAATTATCATAAAGGTATATATTTCTCCAAAGGACTTGGACCTCGATTTTTTTTTTCTTTTCCTGAAGCTCTGCCTGGTTTTCCATTTTATTTCTCTTGTCAACATTTTTGACATACAAGAAATTTGGGAGCCGAACTTCTTGTGCTGTAAGAAAACTTATTGATAAACTAATTACAACTATAGTTGGAGTTGTACAATGTCAGCTTGTGTTATAGCAGAACTGGGTGCAGCAATTATGGTATATAATAATAATTTTGGTATTTGTTAAGCGCTTACTATGTGCCAAGCACTGTTGTAAGTGCTGGGTAGATACAAGGTAATTAGGTTGTCCCACGTGGGGTTTACAGTCTTAATCCCCAATTTCCAGATGAGGTAACTAAGGCACAGACTTGCCCAAGCACCGTATTAAGCGCTGGGGTAGATACAAGATAATCATGTCCCACAAGGGGGTCACAGTCTAAGTAGAAGGGAGAACAGATATTGAATCCCCATTTTGCAGAAGAGGGCGACTGAGGCTTGGAGAAGTAACATGACGCCCAAGGTCACACGGCAGACAAGTAGTGGAGCTGGGATGGTATTCTGAATTTATTCACTCATTCATTGAGTCAATCATATTTATTGAGCGCTTACTACGTGCAGAGCACTGTACTCAGCATTTGGGAGAGTGTGATACAAAAATAAACAGATACGTTCCATGCCCACAGGAGCTTATGGTCTCGAGTGGGGTAATACTATTTGGTGCATTGCTCTCAGGTCTTTTTCAGGTCCACTGCTATCATTAGATTTGCACCTAATAGGCGTTCAATAAATACAATTGATTGATTGATTCTAGAGAGCACACTGCAGAAAACATGGAAGGAAGAAACGCCCCTTACAAGAAACAGGGTTGCAAGGATAAGATGACAAGGAATTCACTAGGCTGATAGGGTACAAATTGCAGCATTTACAACAAGGTTCTGTGGGATCCCAGGCTAGAGCAGTGGAGCCCAGTGGGGAAAATGGCATTCCTTGAATTGAGACACACTTAGTGAAATGATCTCTTTGTAGCCAAGACAGCTCACTAGACTGAGGGACAGCTTGGATACTTAAACCTTGAAGAAATGATGTATATGTTGAGGGGCCTGAGCAGCCTCGTTTTCTCCAGCCTAAGTGGGAGGGGTAGAGGACACGGAACTGGAGGATCAAATAAGCTCGCTGTAGGCAAGGACAATGTCTACTCTCCCACGTGCTTAGTACAGTGGTCTGTGCACAGTGCACCCTCAGAATAAATATGCAGACTCAGAATAAATACCATTGATTTTAAAGAGGGAATGAATTTAATTTGGTGTTTTTAATAGATCTCAAAATAAGACCCCTCCATAAAAATTAGACATTTCTAATACGTAACACGGAAACATTTCTTCCCTCTTTAACCTGATTATCTCTCTATACATTTTCCTTCGTATTTGAAGTCGCTGCCACAGGGGATGTGTCTGTTTAAGGATACAGTGTACTCTCACAAGAGCTTAGTACACTGCTCTGCACACAGTGAGCGCTCAATAAATATGAGTGAATGAATGAAATGAATGAATTGAATGAATGAGGTTTACCCATGGGTGGGGACTGTAAAGGACTGGAAACGCCTACTCTACCAAGCACTCACAAAGATAATCTTTAATTGTGCTCTTGTGCTGTTTTCTAGTGACTGCTGCTGTTTTTACCTCTGTCTCAGAATCATCTCATAAACCTGTGCTCAAAAAACATTCTGGATTGCAACGCACCAACTGGGATACCATTCATTCATTCATTCAATAGTATTTATTGAGCGCTTACTATGTGCAGAGCACTGTACTAAGCGCTTGGGATGAACAAGTCGGCAACAGATAGAGACAGTCCCTGCCGTTTGACGGGCTTACAGTCTAATCGGGGGAGACGGACAGATGAGAACAGTGGCAATAAATAGAGTCAAGGGGAAGAACATCTCGTAAAAACAATGGCAACTAAATAGAATCAAGGCGATGTACAATTCATTAACAAAATAAATAAATAAATACCATCGTTTGAGGCTTTGTTTAGAGATGGTTTTGGTCCTCTTGGTTTAATTACCCCATTTCAGTCCACCATATTAATGATAACAACAACAACAATGACGATAATATAATTATTAAACTCTCACTATGTGCTAAGCGGTGGGGTAGGTACAGAATAATTAGATCGGACCCCGGGCTTATCCCTCTAACTGTAAGCTTGTTGTGGGCAGGGGAAGTGTCTACCGACTCTGATGTACTGTACCCTCCCAAGAGCTTAGTACAGTGCTCTGCACATAGTAAGTGCTCAATAAATCTGATTGATTGAGGAACTGTGGAACAGAGAGGTTGCCTGAGATCACTCAGCAGGTCAGTGGCAGACCTGGGACTGGAACTTGGGTCTCCTGACTCCCATATCCATGCATTTTCCACTAGGCCATGCTTATTATGTACTTCTGACATTTCTGATATAGTAGCATGGCTTAGAGGATAGGGCACAGGTTTGGGAGTCAGAAGGTCATGGGTCCTAATCTCTGCTCTGTCACTTCTCTGCTGTGTGACCTCGGACAAGTCACTTCACTTCTCTGTGCCTCAGTTATCTCATCTGTAAAATGGGGATTTGAGACTGTGAACCCCACATGGGACAGAGACTGTGTCCAACCCGATTTGCTTGTATCCACCCCAGCGCTTAGTACAGTGCCTGGCACATAGTAAGGGCTTAACAAATACCATTATTGATATTATTCATTCAGTCATATTTATTGAGCACTTACATTGTGTGGAGCACTGTACTAAGTGCTTGGAACAGTGCTCAGCACTTAAAACAGTGCTCATCACTTAGAACACTGCTTGGCGCATAGTAAGCACTTCAAAAATACCATCATTATTATATTATTATTATTACTAGGTGTGAAGCACTGTACTAAGCACTGCAGAAAAGTACTAGGACATTGAGTCGGGAATGGTCCCTGGTCCATAGAGGACTAATAATCTAAATATAGTGGGAGGACAAGTACACTGAGGAAAAAATAACCAGGAAAATTCAGTTAAAAAAATTGGTAGCATTTATTAAGCACTTACTGGGAGTAGAACACTGTGCTAGGCTCTTGGGAGAGTAAAATACAATAGGGTTGGTAGATATGTTCCTTGACCACTACGAGTTTACAGGGTATTGGAGATACCATCATCATCATCAGTGGTATTTACTGAGCACTTACCGTGGGCAGAGCAATGCACCCAGGGAGAGTACAATACAACAGAGCTGGTAGACGCATTCCCTGCTCTCAGTGAGCTTTTAGTCTATTTGTGATGACACCATCATCACCAAGGGTATTTATTGAGCACTTACTGTGTACAGAGCACTGTACTAAGCGTTTGGGAGAGTACAATACAGCAGAGTTGATAGGCAAAATCCTTCCCCCCAACAGCAACAACAAGAAAAGCAGCAATATTTTCCTGCTGGGGAAAACAGTCTTTTCCATTCCTACAGGACTGTCTTTGGTCACAATAGCAACAACCTTCCCTAGACTTTAATCTATCAATCAATTAATCTATCCATCATATTTATTGATTACTTACTGTGTGCAGAGTACAGTATAACGAGTTGGTAGACACATTCCCTGCCTAAAGTGGGAAGATGTGCTTCTTGTCAGCTACTCTGACAGTCTCCCAAAGCAGCTGATGATGATATGATTATTATTTTTCCTGCAGAAATGCTCTGGACATGTCACTCCCCTCCTTAAAAACCTCCAGTGTTGCCTATCAACCTCTGCACAAAACAAAAACTCCTCACTCTTGGCTTCAAAACTCTCCATCACCTTGTCCCCCCCACCTCACCTCCCTTCTCTCTTTCTACTGCCCACCCTGTACACTCTGTTCCTCTGCCGCTCACCTCCTCACTGTCCCCTGTTCACGCCTATCCCACCGTCAACCTCTGGCCCACATGCCACCGCTGTCCTGGAATGCCCTCCCTCCTCACCGCCGCCAAACTAACTCTCTTCCCTTCTTCAAAGCCCTACTGAGAGCTCACCTCCTCCAAGAGGCCTTCCCAGACTGAGCTACCCCCTTTTCCCTCTGCTCCCCCTCCACCCTCTGCTCCTCCCCTTTCCCCCTTCACCTCCCCTCAGCTGAGCCCCCTTTCCCTCTGCTCCTCCCCCACCTTCCCCTCCCTCAACACCGTGCTCATTTGTATATATTATTTATTACCCTATTTATTTTGTTAATGAGGTGTACATCCCCTTGATTCTATTTATCGTGGTAATGTTGTCTTGTTTATGTTTCATTCTGTTTTGCTCTGCCGTCTGTCTCCCCCGATTAGACAGTGAGCCCGTCATTGGGCAGGGATTGTCTCTATCTGTTGCCGAACTGTACATTCCAAGCACTTAGTACAGTGCTCTGCACATAGTAAGCGCTCAATAAATACTATTGAATAAATGAATATTACAATTATCTTTTTTTTTTGTATTTGTTAAGTGTCAAGCACTGTTCTAAGCACTGGGGTAGATAAAGGTTAGTCAGGTTGGATGCAGTTCTTGTTCCACATGGGACTCACAGTCTAAATAGGAGACCCAACAGGTATTAAATACTCATTTCACAGTATAGGAAACTGAGGCACAGAGAAGTTAAGTAACTTACCCAAGGTCACACAACCTCCAGGCGGCAGAGCCGGGATTAGAATCCAGGTTCTCTGACTCCCAGGCCCGTGCTCTTTCCACTTGGCCAGCTTTCTAGGTTCATTTTCCAATGTATCTTCTTTGGAAATTGGATTACAATGGAGTGGAATTGAAAAGTCTATTAAAGAAGAAAATGTGCTTTTCAACTGCATCCGTCTGCAGAGTATGCTTAGGGTGGCCTTCCCCCCATCAAAACCAGACAGTCCAGTCTTCAGCTGGTTTGTCCCTATTTGGTAAGGATAGAGCAGCCCTGCCGATGGCCCGGTGGATAGAGCAGTACTCGGAGAATCAGGGGGCTTGAGTTCTTGTCCCCTTCTGTCTGTTAGGTCTGTGCCATTAGCGATGAAGATTTCTAAATGAAGAATCATTTGGGGCATTGGTAGGTTGGATAGCCCTAGCTGGAATCCTGAAAAATAGCTGGCTCACAAGGTGGGCAAAGATTTCAGTGGCCACCATGGTGTTACCAGCACAACATCAGCCCTAAACTGAGGTCACTTGGCCTGGAAATGGGTCTTGCACATAATAATCCTTCAAGAGCACTCTGCAATGTGATGTGCTCCTGCAGATCTACTCTCAGTGCAGCAGTGTGGTTGGCAGGAAAGAGAATGTATAACTGGTGCATTGCAAAGGGTTTGCATTATGAACAATTCCTAACCAGAGGTTCATCCCTCATTCTCAGTGGGGGACTCCATCATTAAATCGTATCCAGTGACTTAGCAATGTTGATGGTACAGCCTAGCTATTTAATAACGTAGCAATGTTGATCTTCATTTTTCTACAGCCTAGCATAGTGGATACAGCATGGGCCTGGGTTCTAGTCTCAGGTCCGCCACTTGTGGGCTCTGTGACATTCAGCAAGTCACTTAACTTCTCTGGTCCTCGGTTACCCCGTCTGTAAAATGTGGATTAAGATTGTTAGCATGGATATGGGAAATGGGGCTGTGTCCAACCTCATTACTTTATATCTACTCCAGTGCTTCGTACAGTGCCTGGCATGTAATAAGCACTTAACAAACTCCACTTCAAAAAACCCCCAAACAGTATTATTGCATTAGTGTGTCTTTGCGTGGGCACACAGATTAGGCTAGATGGCAGTGTAAAAAGACGTTTGATGAGATTCAAAAACATTTTCTTTTCCAAGTAGCAGATTTGCTGACAGCAAATGTCAAAGTTACAAAGAACTTTAATTTCATACCTGTTGCTCACTCCCTTATTACATGATTATATAAACATACTCCCCATAGTCAATCTTGGAATTAGCCTTGCTAAACACTGCTTTTCCTGACTGAAAAAAAATGTTATTAACTTAAACTTTATTATCCAGGGACTGCATACCCCGTGTACAGTACCCACAGATTCCATTCGATTAGTTATTTTTGTGAAGCATATCTAAAATCGTGAAATTATGGTAATGGGATTTTGGAAAAAAAATCTATGTATGCTTTAGATTGTATTACCACGTCACAGCACTGTGACATGCTTTCTAATCCTTTTTTTTATTGTATTTCTGAGTGTCTCGGTGACCATAATGTGCTGCCTTATAGGGAATGGAATGTTCATCATGTGAGCTCAGAAGCATTTGAGTCTTGTTTGTTCGGTTTACAGAAAAGATGATTTGGTTGACTGCACAAGAAAGATGAGAACAGTTGCATACTATGAAGAAAAGAGAAAGGTAAACTGGCTAATAGTAAAATATACCCAAAATGGGTCATAACTGTGCTCCACTGATTCCTGGAACATGAGTCATTCTATAGTGAGCAGATCTTATGTGTATGGGAATAGGTACAGTAGTAATAATTGTATTTATAGCATTGAGCACCTATAGTATGCAATAAGTATTTGGGAACATTTGATGGGAGACCAAGACGTATTCCCTTTTTTCATTCACTTTTCTCACTGTCTCTCCGTCTAGACTGAGAGCTCCTTCTGGGCAGGGAATGTGTCTACCAAGTCTATGTTCCCAGTGCTTTGTGTGGTAATCTGCATAGAGTAAACACTTAACAAATACAATTGATTAAATAAAGTTCATTTGACTTCAGCTTTTTTCTTGAGTGGGTGACTCCTAGATCTATCTCTCTAGCTCTGACCACTCATTTGACATGAATTCCCTCATCTCCTCCTGCTTCTAGGACATTTAGATCAATCAATCATGGTAATTATTTAGTGCTTACTTTGCTTAGGGTACTGAATTAAGGGCTTGGGGGAGTTCAAAGCAATAGAGTTGGTAGGCATGATTCCTGTCCTCAAGGAGATTACAGTTTAGTAGGGGTGTTGGACATAAAAATAAATTACAGATAGGGGAAATGGCAGAATATAAGAATATGTAATAATAATAATGATGGTATTTGTTAAGTGCTTACTATGTGCCAGATACTGTAACAAAGCCCTGGGGCGAATACAAGCAAATCAAGTTGGAGACAGTCCCTGTCCCTCATGGGGCTTACAGTCTCAATCCCCATTTTACAGATGAGGAACAGAGAAATGAAGTGACTTGTCTAAGGTCACACAGCAGACAAGAACCCAGGACCTTCTGATTTCCAGGCCCATACTCAATCCACTACACCATGCTGCTTCTCAATGTATATAAATGTTATGGGGTTTGGGAAGTATCAAAGTACTTAAGGATGTTGTGGGATATCCCACCAACACCTCAAACTAAATATGTTTAAAATAGAACTCTTCATCTTTCCCCCATACTCACTCTTAAATTTCCATCTCTGTGGATAAAACCTCCATTCTCCTTATCCCAGAAGCTTACGACCTCATTGTTGTCTTCATCTCCTTGCTGTCTTTCAATTCTCACATTACCTCTACCACCAAATCCTGCCTGTTTTTCCTATGCAATATACCCAGACCCTCCCCTTCCTCTCAATCAACAAATCAATCATATTTATTGAGCGCCTACTGTGTGCAGAGCACTATACTAAGCACTTGGGAGAGTACATTATAACAATAAACAGGCACATTCCCGGCCTACAATAAGTTTACAGTCTAGAGGGGGTCAGGCATTAATATAAATAAATAAATTACAGATATATTCCAAAGTGCTGTGGAGCTGGGAAGGAGGAAGAACAAAGGGAGCATGTCAGGGCAACGCAGAAGGGAGTGGGAGAAGAGGAAAGGGGGTCTGGGTCAGGAAGACCGCATGAAGGAGATGTACCTTCAATAAGGTTTTGAAGTGCGGGAGGGTAACTGTCTGTCGGATTTGAGGAGGGAGGGCGTTCCAGGCCAGAGGCAGGTTGTGGGCGAGTGGTCAGTGGCAAGAAAGACGAGATCGAGGTACAGTGAGAAGATTTGCACTAGAAGAACGAAGAGTGTGGGCTGGATTGTAGCAGGAGAGTAGCAAGGTGAGATAGGAGGGGGAAAAGCGACCGAGTGCTTCTAAGCCAATGGTGAAGAGTTTTCGCTTGATGTGGAGGAGGATGGGCCACCACTGGAGTTTCTTGAGGAGTGGGGAAACTGTACTAAGTGCTTCAGAGAATACAATAACCGAGTTGTTAGGTACTCTGTAGTGGTGGTTATGGACATTGTTAAGCACGTACTATGTCACTTAATTTCTAGTGCCTCAGTTCTCCTGTTCACCTTCCTACATAGACTTTGAGTCCCACGTGGGACAGGGACTGTGCCCTACCTAATTAATTTGTACCTACCCGATGCTTAGCAAGTGTTTGGCACATAGTAAGTGTTGAACAAATACAATAAAAAAAGTTAGGAAAAAGGAAAAAAATGACCAAAAATAAAGGGATAAAGTAGGAGAACTACATCTAAAGGAAAACCCTTTCTGTAGGATATAATTTCTGCTTTTCATTCATTCATTCACTCAATCATATTTATTGAGCACTTACTGTGTGCAGAGCACTGTACTAAGCACTTGAAAAGTACAATTCGGCAACAGAGACAATCCCTACCCAACAACGGGCTCACAGTCTAGAAAGGGGGAAACAGATAAGAAAACACAGCAAAACAAGTAGACAGGCATCAATAGCATCAATATAAATAAATAAAATTATAGTTATATACACGTCTTCTGTCTTTGGGGACTCTCAGTGTCACTCTGGGATATTTTTGGCCTTGTGGAAGGGGACATAGAAAGTTGGGTCACTTAGCAGAGTCATCTTTGTTCTAACTATTCTAGCCAAGAGATTATTTAACATATCCCTGTACCCAGGAAATGAAGAGCGAGTGGTGCAGAGCAAGTACTGATTACTGAGTGTACTTTTCATCTATTAAGAAGATGCTAGGTGTTCACAAGCTCTTAATGTGAGCTCAGATTTCATCCACGTAGGCAATCATTAGCTAATCAAGCTGCCCAGATCCAGTCTAACTGGTAGGGGGCAAGAGCAGGGCTGGCTTCAGATATTTGGCCACTCTTAGGCAGGGGAAAATTTGCCATCACCTCACATTTGACATGCAGCATAATGACATCACTTGGAAGTCCGTTCAGATCCCTGAATTTAGAGTGACCCTCCAAGGTCTTTTTCCTTCTTTTCCTAGGGCCATTTTATTCCCCTTGCAAATCTCTATTCCAACTCAAACCAAGGGAGGATCCAGATGCTCGGATTTCTCTAGACTGTAAGCTCGATGGGGGCAGAGAATGTGTCTGTTTACTGTTATATTGGACTTCCCCAAGTGCTTAGTACAGTGCTCTGCACATAGCACTCAATAAATATGATTAAATGGCTTTCTAACCATCGCCACCCTTCTACAACTTTCTTGCCACCTCTCTGTTGTGCTGCTGCTGTTCCTCTGATGAAGTACTTTGAGGCACGTAGCTCATTCATTTATCAGCTGAAGCTGGCTCACCAAAAGAAGACTTTAGTTAGGAGGGTGGTTCCCTCGGGACTCAAGGAAAAGGCAAATTTGGGAAAATTAGGTTAAAAAGGGAGATCAGATGATAGAATCTAGCAGTAGTCATAAAAGTAATAGTAATTATGGTATTTGTTAAGTGCTTACTATGTGCCAGGCACTATACTAAGCACTGGGGTAGGTACAAGGTAATCACGTTGGACACAGTCCCTGTCCCAGTTAAGGCTCGCAGTCTCAATCCCCATTTTATAGATGAGGTAGCTGAGGCACAAAGAAGCAAAGTGACTTGCCCAAATTCAACAGCAGAGAATTGATGGAGCTGGAATTAGAACCCATGACCTTCCGACTCCCAGGCCCAGGCTCTAACCACTACGATAGTAGTGGCAGTAGTTTCTATTTATTGAGCAACTGCTTGGTGCAATGCTCTGTACTAAGTGCTTAAGAATAATAATAAGCAGGTGGCCCTGCCACTTGTCTGCTGTGTGGCCTTTGGTAAATAGCTTAACTTCTCTGTACCTCAGTTATCTCTTCCGTAAAATGGGGAGTAAGTCTGTGAGTCCCACTTGGGACAGGGACTGTGTCCAACCTGTTACCTCGTATCTACCACAGTGCCGAATTGTACATTCCAAGCACTTGGTACAGTGTTCTGCACATAGTAAGCGCTCAATAAATACTATTGAATGAATGAATGCTTAGTAGGGTGCCCGGCACATGGTCAATGCTTAGTAAATGCCATGAAATATAGGTGATCCATCTGGATTCTGAGAGACCCTGTCCTTTTCACTCATACATACACACTCACACGCTCATAGTAACCCTTGAATAAAGAACAGAAGACAACAAACAATGCCTTTATTTGGATGGAAACATCTGGCGATGGCAGCCTCTCCTCCCTGCGCACTCTCAGACGTCACCCCAACCACAGCCTATCAAACTCGAGCTTCCTGCCCTTGGCATGCTGCAGGAAAGAGAGCAACACTTTCAGAGTAACGCTGGGAAGGCTAGTGGCTGTGGTAGCCGATAATAATAAGAATGGCATTTATTAAGCACTTACTACGTGCCAGGCACTGTACTGGGGTGGATACAAACAAATCAGGTTGGACACAGTCTCTGTCCCATGTGGGGCTCACAGTCTTAATCTCCATTTTACAGATGAGGTAACTGAAGCCCAGAGAAGTGAAGTGACTTGCCCAAAGTCACACAGCAGATAAGTGACAGAGGAGGAATTAGAACCCATGACCTTCTCACTCCCAGACCCTTGCTCTGTCCATTACGCCATGCTGCTTTTCACTTGTTGTGGCTATGGGAATGCTGTGGGCTCATTCTCACATTTAGTCACAGCTCCCTACTGACTTTTGTTTTTATTCTGTGTATGATTTGTCCTTGTCTCTAATGCTGTTTTAATGTTTAAGTGTCTGTCACCAGTCCTCTCCCCAACAAAATAGGGATTAACTGTGAGCCTCACGCAGGACAACCTGATGACCCTGTATCTACCCCAGCGCTTAGAACAGTCTCTGCACATAGTAAGCACTTAACAAATACCAACATTATTATATTCATAGATTGTGATTCCTTAAAGGAACAGGGTCTGTCTTTGTCTAATTCCTCCCTGGTTACTCTTTCCCAGGGCTTAGTACAGTGCTCTGTACACAGTAAACATTTAATAAATCCTATTACAACTACTACTAGTGTCCTTTCTAGTTCTGTCCTGACTTTCACAGTGGTACACAGGATACTTTGAGGAACTGAGTGGTTGCTGCCCTCCTAATCATCTTTTTCATGGTATTTGTTATGAACTTACTATGTGTCAAGCACTTTTCTAAGTGCTTGGGTAGATGCAAGTCAATCAGGCCAGGTAGTCCTTGTCCCACACGAGGCTCAGAGTTAAGTAGGCGGGACAAGAGGTATTGAATCCCCATTTTGCAGATGGGAGAATTGAATGGGAGAATTGAGATACAGAGAAGTTAAGTGACTTGCCCCAGGTCACACAGCGGGGTTGTAACATTTAATGGAGTTTAATGTACATCCATCTTAATGGTAAACTCACATCTTGGAGTAAAATGATCATGGATTTTGCTCTGAGCTAAAATGAATATCACACACCCCTCAACAGATTGTACCTTTCTGGGCAGGGATTAGGCCTTTTGTATCTGATGTTATTGTCCATGTTTTTTGTTTTTTTTTTAATGGTATCTATTAAGCACTTACTATGTGTCAGGCACTGTTCTAAGCGCTGGGGTAGATACAAGCTAATCAGGTGGGACACAGTCCATTTCCCACATGAGGCTCATAGTCTTAATCCCCCTTTTACAAATGATGGAACTGAGGTACAGAGAAGTGAAGTGACTTGCCCAAGGTCACATAGAAGACAGGTGGGGGAGCTGGGATTAGAACCCATGACCTTCTGACTCTCAAGTCTGTGCTCTATCCAGTACACTTTGCTGCTTCTCCCACTGGGTGTAGGAGATTATTAGACTAAAAGGGAAGACTTAAATCTCATTTAGTTTCCCCAAGAGCTGGTGCAATACATGTAGCCAGAATTGCAAGGCAGCCATTTTAAGAGGCTGCCCTCTTCAAGTTGGCCCTATTGAGCAGGCAAATCATGTAAATGTTGGGATTTGGTGAGACTAAACCCTGGAATTTTAATGTCTATAAAACTCTATCCTGGCTCAGAGCAGTTGGGATTGGGAGCCTGTTAATGGTAATAATCAGCAGTGAAAGTGTACCCCTGGATATAACCCCCCATTTCCAACCTTTAGTGGATTCTAGCTGAATCACCTTATGTTGTTTTCATGCCCACGTGGAAGACCACAGTCCAACAAGGGAAGTGGTTTGGATCTCTTTTCCAGGGAGCCAATGCCATGAAAGCATGGTTGCTTCCATTGACTACAGGTCTTCAGGTTTCACCAGGCCATAGACACAGCTATGGTTACAAAAACATATTACACACATGTGGCAATGCCCTAGCCATGTACCAGGGACCTTGGCCCAAAACGATCAGGTGGAAGGACGGTAACTGCCAGGGAGGTGGTTTTAATTGAGCCCAAACTTGACCACATGGGTTTGGGGGCTTTTTTGGAGGTGGGGAAAGGTGGGTGTTGAATTGGTTTGGCCTATCAAAGAGTACAAGGTCTGAGACCAGCTAGAACTCAACAGAACACTGGCTGGCTTAAATAACATTTTTTTCCTCCAACAAAGATGAATGAAATTCTGATTTTCAATTATCTTCCCAATGGCATGTCTCTATGAAGTGCAGAAAACAAGATGCATACCGTGTTGCATAAATCATGATTCTAAGACCTCACTTTGCTTCCTAAGACTACAGATAAGGAGAAAACCTCCATCTAGGCATATTAGTTTGATCATGTAAATTCTAAATTTACAGGCGGCTTGTGAATTTGAAATGAAAACTAAAGGGAGAAATCTACAACAATAATAATAATTGTGGTATTTGATAAGTACTTACTGAGTGTCAAGAACTGTACCGTACTGGGGTGGATACAAGTTAGGCAGGTTGGACACAGTCCGTGTCCCACATGGGGCTCACAGTCTTAGTCCCCTTTTACAGATGAGGTAACTGAGGCCCAGAGAAATTAAATGACTTGCCTGAGGTCACACAGCAGAGATGTGGCAGAGTAGGGATTAGAACCCAGGTCATTCTAACCCCCAGGTTCATGCTCCACTAGGCCACACTTAATAAAACAAGAAAGAATTTGTCATGCAGTCCTTAGGAAAATCTTAGAAATAACAAAGTTATTATGCTCTAACCGTTTGGGGGGCTCATTACCACCTAGTATTGAGTTATGAGGATTGCTTTTAAAACCAATATGAAATATGTAGTTTTATTGGAAGTTTAGGATTTTATAGCTAATGTTATAGTTCATTGCATCATTCTTTTCCTGAAATTAACAATGGAAAGATGATGGCCAATTGATACTTTCATAATGAGCCTATTGTTTCATAAATATAGCATTCCATTGTCTATAAGTCAAGTCAAATTGGAGGGCATTCTTATTGAGTAACAAACACAAAACAGGTGGACACTCTCCAGAGTGGTAAAATCATCTGAAGTAACCAAACCTGGAGCTTTGGAGCTCCAGGGTATGTGGGTGGGATGAATGCGCATGGAGAGAGGATAAGCCCCTATAATCAGAGTTCCCCACCCCCTCCTCCTGCTGACTGTGGGAGCAAAATCCTTGCCCTCCCTCCGGGGCAGAGAACCATATCTTTTCACTTGTCTTATGATCTCCCCTATGCTTAGAACAATACTTTTGCCGTAGTAAGTGCTCAAGATGTGTTTGTGATAATGATGATGATAATGGTGATAATGGATGTCTGAATACCTATCATCTCTATTTCTCTTTCAATTTCAAAGATAACGCTGTAACAGTTAGAATTTATCCAGCTCTCATCTCTACTCCCTCCTCGGTCTCTCTTGCACTTGAATTTGCACTCTCGATTTACCCCATCTTCAGCTTCACAGCATTTATGTGCATGTCCATAAATTATATTAATATCCTACTCGCCCTCTAGACTGGTAGCTTCTTGTGGGCAGGGAATGTATCTACCAACTCTGTACTGAACTTTTAGGACACTGCCCTGCACACAGTAAGTAAATATTGACGATTGACCGATTGAGTGCAACTGTAGCAGAAAAAAGCGTGAGCAGCACTGAAATATGGACTCTTGCTACATTTATGGGTTTGCCCCACACAGGGTCTGTCACTGCTTTCAAGCCTGATGATGATGATGGTATTTGTTAAGCGCTTACTATGTGTCAAAGCACTGGTCTAAGTGCTGGGGTAGATACAAGTTAATAATAATAGTTATGGTAAGTGTTAAGTGCTTACTATGTGCCCGGCACTGTTCTAAGCACTGGGGTAGATACAAGGTAATCAGGTTGACCCATGTGGGGCTGCCAGTCCCCATTTTACCGATGAGGTAACTGAGGCACGGAGAAGTTAAGTAGCTTGCCCAAGGTTACACAGCAGACAAGTGGCAGAGTAGGGATTAAAACCCATGTCTTCTGACTCCCAAGCCTGTGTTCCTTCCACTAAGGCACACTGCTTCTCTGGTTGGACACAGTCCCTGTCCCACGCGGGGCTCACATTCTTAATCCCCATGAGGTAACTGAGGCAAAGAGAAGTAAAGTGACTTGCCCAAGGTCACACAGTAGACAAGAGTCAGAGTATGGATTAGAACCCATGGATCAGAAGCAGCATAGCCTAGTGAATAGAGCACAGGCCTGAGAGTCAGAAGGTCATAGGTTCTAATCCTGGCTCTGCCACTTGTCTGCTGTGTGACCTTGAGCAATTCATCTCACTTCTCTGTGCCTCAGTTACCTCATCTGTAAAATGGGGATTGACTGTGAGCACGGTGTGGGACAGGAACTGTGTCCAATGCAATTTGTTGGTATTCCTCCCAGCGCTTAGTACAGTGCCTGGTACATAGTAAGCACTTAACAAATACTACAATTATTATAATTAACCCAAGTCCTTCTGACTCCCAGTCCCCTGCTCTATCCACTGATCTGTGATGCTTCTCCAGCCTGCCTCCTGGTATCCTGATCTTCATTAAGCCTTTGTTCAAGCAGAGCCAAACTGTTACAGAAGCTAGTCTGCAAGCTCCTGTTTGAGTGTAAACTCACTGTGGGGAGGGAATGTGACTGCTTATTGTTATTTTCTACTCTCCCAAGTGCTTAGTACAGTGCTCTGCACACAGTAAGTGCTCAGTAAATACAATCAAATGAATTGAGGTTGAGGGGTCCTATGGCAGATGTTGGGGAATTAGGGGGAATCCTGAAAGAAGCAGGAGAGTGGTGTGGAGCAGGCAGTTCCTGGAAGTTATGCATAAGGCGGTTTCCATGAGCCACACAACAGTAAGTAGAACACAAAAGGATGATAGGATCAGGGCACAATAGAGCTACAACAAAGAATAGATCATCCCGTCACCACTTGGAAAGCTATTGAGATTGGCAATATTGAAGAAGTAGGGAAACATTCCCCAATCAGCCCAAGAAAATCAAACTAGTGAACCCAGCCTTGACCCTTGGGAAAGAAATGCAGAGACTCTCAACCAGGAGACCCCTTAAAATACGCAGACACACCTCAGGCACAGCCCAGACCACCCAGGTTGACGGTCAGAGGTGAGAATGCCAATCTTCAGGGAGGAATCGAGAAGGGGCAAGGAATGTTGGAAGGGTGTAATTGGGGCCTGGGGGGTCAATGGCCTTAAGCTCTGCCGGATGGAGTCCACTGGTCCCTAAATCAGTTTACAGGCAGCATGAGAAGCAGCGTGGCATAGCGAATAGAACACGGGCCTGGGAGCCAGAAGTTCATGAGTTCTCATGCTGGCTCTGCTGCTTATCTGCTGAGTGACCTTGGGCAAGTCATTTTACTTCTCTGGGCCTCAGTTACCTCATCTCTAAAATAAAGAGTGAGACTGTGAGCTCCACGTGGGACAGGGACTGTGTCCAACTCCATTTGCTTGTGTCCATCCCAGCTCTTAGTACAGTGCCTGACACATAGTAAGCACTTAACAAATACCATTATCATTATTATTAATACAGGGGAGCCAATAAACTGCATTGCTGTGAACCTCTTGGATTGGTAATTCTATTGGGACAGTGGGTGGGTTCTTTTCTTTTTGGGGGTGTTCCCTTATAGGAACCCCTGTATGTTGCTATCAGTTGTTGGCAACAAAACCCTCTCATGATCGCCCCACAACAGGCTGATCTGTCCACTACTGTGGTCTCCCAACAATCCATTGCTATGTTGAATTTCGGGTGACTCTGCTTCATTAAGTCCTGCTTTATCATGCCTCAAACGCTTAGTACAGGGCTCTGAACACTGTAAGTTCTCAATAAATACCACCGATTGATCGGTTGATGTCATTCCAGGATAAACGTGCCCACCTAGTTCTCCTCAAAAACCTGCCACTTGGGAATCTCCGTTGATTAATGTTAGAGATGCATTTTATTTGGTGGCAGGAATAAAGGGACCATTTCCCAGATGACCTCGGACCGACAGCTGGAGGTATACTGTTACACCTTAATGGATTTAGTTAGCACTAGGGAACTGTGATCCCTGGGCCTCTCTCATTCAGTCTAAAATTGGACATTCTTTCACTTTAGATTGACATACTTAATAAATGCAAAAAATGTTCTTGTTGGAATTGCATCGCTGTCAGCGGATTCCTGGTTGTTATTGTTCTCAACTCTAAGGCGCTGCATTCCTAGAGGATGTGTTTACTTTGGCTTCTTGAAGAGAGCATTGGGGTCACTCCAGTATGAAAAAGGCCTCTAGTTAAAAGTTTTAGTAACTAAGCGTTTTTAACTGCCGGACTATTAGCTGGACTGGGGTCAAGTGAGTTGGATCTCATAGCAATCCTAGTTAATGGCATGTCTGTGGCTTTAATAATGGCACCCCTCTAAAATACCCTATAGAATGTCCACAAACTTCCGAGATGGTGTTGACTGGGGAAAACATTTTTAACTTTCCTGAATCACTAAAAACAAAGAGGGTTACCCTTTTTGTTTTAAAATGGTATCTGTTAATACTTAATATGCATCAGGCACCGTACTAACTGCTGGAGTAGATTCAAGCTAATCAAGCCGGACTCAGTCCATATCCTATGTGGGGCTCACAACCTTAATCCCCATTTTGTATATGAGGTACCTGAGAGACACGAAGAAATTAAATGACTTGCCCAAGATCCCACAGCAGACAAGTGGTGGAGCCACTCTCATGAGGACTGGCTACTTCATTGACTGGTCAGAACTTCTGGCTCATTGGCTGCAGCAGATGACTGAAGAGATGACTTCTTTGGGAAATTCCTTTTTGAAAACTAATATGGTATTATCTGTGTCCTTGGTTGATCTCCATTTGGAAGACCTAATCTGTGTAGGTCAAAGGCATGACCCCCGGTCTTCCTCTTACCAAAGCCCTCTTGGGTCATTATCTTCCTAAACACTGTGGGATAGTCTTTCGCTCCCCACATCAATCAATTAATCATATTTATTGAATACCTACTGTGTGCAGAGCACTGTATTAAGCACTTGGGGGAGTACAATATAACAGAGTTGATAGGTACGTTCGATGCCCACAACGAGCTTCCAGCCTAGAGGAATTTATGGACAGAGAAGCAGCGTGGCTTAGTGAAAAGAGCACGGGCTTGGGAGTCAGAGAACATGGGCTCTAATCCCAACTCTGCCACTTGTCTGCTCTGTGACCTTGGGCAATTCCCTTCACTTCTCTGTGCCTCAGTTCCCTCATCTGTAAAATGGGGCTTAAGACTGTGAGCTCCACGTGGGACAACCAGATTACCTGGTATCTACCTTAGCACTTAGAACAGTGCTTGGCACATAGTAAGGGCTTACCAAATACCATACTTATTATTATTAATTATTATTAGAAGAGAATATTGTCAATTGCCAAGTAAGCTTTCTTCCTAATATTGTTCAAACTTTTCTTCTCTTCCCCACTCCATTTCTAAAATCCTTATTTAAGTTCTGATTATCTCATTAGACTTCCTGTTGGTCCCCTGCTAAACCCCACATGACACTCTTTGTTCCTCCCAAGCAAATCTACCTAGGGAACTACCTCACCCCAACAGAGTCCAAACCTCACTTCACCATGGTAGCAGGGGTCCACAGCCGGAAATAGGGGACTACCTTCTGGGGGCTATGCCATTAGGGATAAAGATTTCTGACCTCAAAACACCCAGGGCATCTAGCAAGGAGGACAGGTTTAGCAGGAACCCTCATAAATAGCTGGTTAACATGGGTGGCAAATACTGTAATAACAATAATAATTACAATATTTCTTAAGCAGAAGCAGTGAGGCCTATTGGATAGAGCACTCCCCTGGGAGTCAGAAGGTCCTGGGTTCTAATTCAGGCTCTGACATTTGTCTGCTGTGTGAACTTGGGTGAGTCATTTAATTTCTACACACCTCAGTAACCTCATCTGTAAAATGGGGATTAATAATAATAACTGTGGTATTTGTTAAGCACTTACTATATGCCAGGCTCTGTACTAAGCTCTGGGGTGGGTACAAGCAAATCAGGTTGAATGCCGTCCCTATTCCACATGGGGCTCACAGTCTTAATCTCCATTTCACAGAAGAGGTAACTCAGGGCCAGACTGGTGAAGTGGCTTGCCCAAGGTCACACAGCAGACAAGTGACAGAAGCAGGATTAGAACACACGACCTTCTGACTCCTAGGCCGGTGCTCTATCCACTAGGTCATGCTGTTGAGCCCCTTGTGGGACATGGACTGTATCCAGGCTAGTTAGCTTGTATCTACCCCTGTGTTTAGTATAGTGCCTGGCACATAGTAAGTGCTTAATTAATACCATTAAAAAATCACTTACTAAGTGCTAGGGTAGACACAAGATAATCAGGTTAACTTGTACCCTGACAACTTCATTCATTCAGCTGTATTTATTGAGCACCTACTGTGGGCAGAACATTGTACTAAGTGCTTGGGATGGTATAACAATAAATAGACATAAGCCCACAAAGCAATAACAATAAACAATAACAACAATAACAATAAATAAGCCCACAATGAACTTACAATTTAGAGGAGGAGCCCGCTGGCCTCTGGTGATATGGCACAGCATCAGCTCTTTGTTGTCATCATTTTGGCATTGATCTTGGGAAGGCTAAACAGCCCCCAGATTCATTCTAGTGTGGAGAGAGACCAATTAACTGAAAATGCATTTCAGTTCGGTGAAGAAAAAATATAGCTGTTCTCAATGGGATTGGAAAGAAATTCAGTAGTATTTCCTCAAGTTATAGTTCTTAAATATCAATTAAAGGGCTCACTCCATAATAATAGGCTTTCCACTGGGGAATAAAATGATTTCTGGCAAAACCAGATTCCAGAAAAGGAACTATGGAAATAAGAGGGAAAGTAGAAAAGGGGAATAAGAAGGAAAAAGCAATACCATTAAGGTTAGTCTGTTTTAGCAAGGGAATGGAACAATAATAGTAATAATAATAATGGTATTTACTTACTATGTGTCAAGCACAGTTCTAAGCTAAGTTAATCAGGTTGGACAAAGTATTTACCCCATGTGGGACTCACAGTCTAAGTAGGAGGGAGAATGGGTGATGGAATCCATGGGTGATGGAATGGGATGAGGAACCCAAGTCCCAGAGAATGATGATGATGATGGTATTTCTTAAGTGCTTACTATGTGTGAGAGAAGTTAAGTGACTTGCCCAAGGTCATACAGCAGACAAGGGGCAGAGCCAGGATTAGAAGCCAGGCCTATGACTCCCAAACCTGTGCCCTTTCCATCAGGCCAATTGTTCCTCTGGGATAGAGAAAGTGAGCAATTATCTGGGCAACCTAAGCAATATTACACTATATTTTTACCTCGATTACACAGATACTTCTGAAAAAGGCATTTTGGAGTTTCGTTGTTTCCATGAATCATCCAGATAATTGCTTCAGTTCTCCTTTCACTTTAAAGTATTGTAAGAGTAAACCTTTTCTGATTGTGTACACCATCATGTAAATGAAGTGAAAAGCATTCACTAATGGAAGTATCCAGAGCCTGAAAATTACATTGATATGGTGTTCAACCCTGAGAAAAATCAGAAATCCAGGGTGATATTAAGACAATTATAAACTATTACATCATGAATTGATAAACAAAATAAATTAAAAATAAACTGTGGTATATGCTTAGTGCTACGTGCCAAGAACCATACCAAGGGCAGATACAAGATAATCAGGTCCCACAATGGGCTCATAGTCTAAGTAGGAAGCAGAACAGATATCGAATCCTCAATTTTGCAGATGAAGTGACTCGAAGAAGTTAAGTGACTCGTCCAAGGTCACAGAGCTGGTAGGTTGTGGAGCTGGGATTAGAACCCAAGTCCTCTGATTCCAAGGCCCATGCTCTTTCCACTAGGTCACACTGCTTCTCAATTTTGATAAAGATGATGGCCAGGAAGGTGATCATAATAACCTACTGGGTAGCTTGAGGGCGGATGTGTGCATGGGCATATAAATGGGCACGTGCAAACAGGTGAATTTATGGATGAATGGATGGACATCAATGTTGGTTAGTATAGTAATAACTGTGCTACTTGTTAAGTGCTTACTATGTGCCAGGCACTGTACTAAGCACTGGGGTGGATACAAGCAAATCAGGTTGGACCCAGTCCCTGTCCCACTTGGGGCTCCCAGTTTCAATCCCCATTTTACAGATGAGGTAACCGAGGCCCGGAGAAGTGAATTGACTTGTCCAAGGTCTCATAGCAGACAAGTGGTGAAGACGGGATCTAATCTCCCTATAATAATAATGTTAGTATTTGTTAAGCGCTGCATACCCAGGATGGTCAGAGGAGAGGGGTGATCTAAAGAAGGGACAAGCAGGCCCATGGACAAAGAGGAACGCTGAAGTAAAAGAAAGGAGATTAGACCAGCGTGGCTCAGTGGAAAGAGCCCGGGCTTAGGAGTCAGAGGTCATGGGTTCGAATTCCGGCTCTGCCACTTGTCAGCTGTGTGACTGTGGGCAAGTCACTTAACTTCTCTGTGCCTCGGTTACCACATCTGTAAAATGGGGATTAACTGTGAGCCTCACGTGGGACAACCTGATTACCCTGTATTTACCCCAGTGCTTAGAATAGTGCTCTGCACATAGTAAGTGCTTAACAAATACCAACATTGTTCTTAATATTCTTATTATTATTCCTTCCCCCATCTCTCTGTCTCAAAATGGCTCCTCTCTCTCTCATTTTCTCTCTCTTCTTCGTCTCTCTCTCTTTCTGACACACACACACCACCCCCTCCACAGGGTTCATTCATTCATTCATTCATTCATTCATTAAAACATTTACTCAGCGCTTACTGTGTTCAAAGCACTGTACTAAGTGCTTGGGAAAGTACAATACAGCAATAAACAGTGACAGTCCCTGCCCACAGTGAGCTCACAGTCTAGAGAGGAGAAGACGGACATCAATACAAATAAATAAAAGGACAGATATGTACATAAGTGCTTTAGGGCTGGGAGTGGGGAAGAGCAAAGGGAGCAAGTCAGGGCAAGGCAGAAGGGAGTTGGTTGCCAATCAGCAGTAAAATCACAATCAGTCCGTAAAAAAAGGAACTAGAATTGGCCACATCCGTCAAGTACCACATACAATAAGCACTCAATTAATTTTAAATCACCTCCTTTTACATTCCTCTCATACCTCTGTATTGTCACATTTTCCTCTTCTGTTTTTCCTCCCCTTGGCTTGTGGCAGTCTTAGTGAATTAAATATCTCCAAATGCTGTGTTGTCTCATCCTCACCTTTCTGCTTCCCCACTCTCCCCAACGAATCTCTGCTCCCCATCTCAAGCCTTTCCCCCTGCCAACAATTCTCTCCCCATCACATCCATCAGACCACTGTTCTCTTTTTCCAGAGTCTTCCTGAAATCCCCACCTCCTCCAGGAAGCCTTCTCCAGTGAAATACTACTACTCAAGGCTTTGTCTTACTCAGAGCGACCCTCAGTGTTTTCTATGATATTTATTAAGCCCTTACTATGTGCCAGGCATTGTTCTAAGTGCTGGGGTAGATACAAGATAATCGGGCTGGACACAGTCCATGTCCCAAATAGGGCTCACAGTCTTAATTCCATTTTACAGATGAGGGAACCGAGGCCCGGAGAAGTTAAGTGACTTGCCCAAATTACAAAGCAAACACGTGGCGGAGCCAGGATTAGAACTCAGGTCCCTTCTGACTCCCAGATCCGTGCTCTATCCACTAGGCCATGCTGCTTCTCGGTACTGCTGTATATGCATCCATCCTTGGTATTTATGAACGATTCATATACTGTTTACCTACCTGCTGTTCCACTTTCTCTCTTAAACCCCCAGCAATCTGGATTTTACCAGTTTCACTCTACTGGATCTGTGCTCACCAAAACACCTGAAGACCCCTTACTGCCAAGTGGATGAGGCAGGGTTAACCACTCCCTCCTCTGAGAAGCCTTCTCAGCCTTTTATACCCTGAAACAGTATTTTCCTGTCTAAGAGAAATTCTCCTCCTCTAACCTCAGCACAATAATAATACCACTACTACTACTAATATTCATTAAGTGCTTACTATGTGCCAAGCACTTTATTAAGCGTTGGGGTAGATGCAAGGCAATCAGGTTGGACAGAGTCCCTGGGCCAGAGGGCTCACAGTCTGAGTACAAGGGAAAAATCCCTACTGACATTTTTGGGTGTATATTACCTATTGGCCCTTGTCACTGTTTCAATTGCTGCCAATGTGTCAATCTCCAATTCCCCATCCCCGACACACCTATATTCATAGACTGTGAGCCGCTTGAGAGACGGCGTCTGTGTCTGTTGCAATCTCAATGTCATCTTTGACTTCTCTCTGTAATTTGCTGCCCATATTAGGTTGGTCACCAAATCCTCTGTGTTTCACCCATTACACTCCTTAGAATTCGTATCACCTCCTAGAGGATGATAGTAACAGACTTGTTAGTATATTCCCAAGTGTCTCCCATTTCAATTTATTCTACATACAGTTTGCTGCATGTATTATCTTCTTAAAATGTTATTTGGAACACATCACTCCTCTCTTCAAAAACCTCCACTGACTCTACCCATTTCTTCTATAAAATAAAATCTTCTATATGGTGAATAGTAAACATTAAGTAATAATAATAATTGTGGCATTTGTTAATCACTTATTCTGTGCCAGGTACTGTACTATGCAGAAGGTTGGATACAAGCAAATTGGGTCGGACAGAGTCCCTGTCCCACATGGAGCTCAAAGTCTTAATCTCCATTTTACATATGAGGGAACTGAGGCACAGAGAAGTGAAATGATTTGCCCAAGGCCACAGAGCAGACAGGAGGCAGATCATAGAATTCATGACCTTCTGACTCCCAGGCCTGTGCTCTATCAACTACTCTATGCACTTAATAAATGCCATTAAAAACACCCTCTTGGGTTTACAGTTATCCACAAGAAGATTTCCTCAGTCAGTCATTCAACTGATCAGTAGCATTTGTTGAGGGCTTACAGTGTGCAGTATTAAGCACTTGGCAGAGTACCAATAAGGTATAAACATAATTCTTGCCCTCCAGAAATTTAAAATCCAATGGGGGAGAAAGACAAGAAATCATTTATGGTTAAGAGGAAGATAATGGGAAGATGTATATATAATTCCCTCCTACCTACTTTTTCCCTTCTCCCACCTCACTTCCAGCTTAATAATAATAATGTTGGTATTTGTTAAGCGCTTACTATGTGCTGAGCACTGTTCTAAGCACTGGGGTAGATACAGAAGATACAGATACAGAAGCAGCGTGGCTCAGTGGAAAGAGCACAGGCTTTGGAGTCAGGGCTCATGAGTTCGAATCCCAGCTCTGCCACTTGTCGGCTGTGTGACTGTGGGCAAGTCACTTCACTTCTCTGGGCCTCAGTTCCCTCATCTGTAAAATGGGGATTAAGACTGTGAGCCCCACGTGGGACAACCTGATTCCCCTATGTCTACCCCAGCGCTTAGAACAGTGCTCGGCACATAGTAAGCGCTTAACAAATACCAACATTATTATTATTACAGGGTAATCAGGCTGTTCCACATAAGGATCACAGTCTTAATCCTCATTTTACAGATGAGGTAACTGAGGCCCAGAGAAGTCAAGTGACTTCTCCAAAGTCACACAGCTGACAGGTGGCAGAACTGGGATTAGAACCCATGACCCCTGACTCCTGAGCCCAGGCTCTTTCCACTGAGCCACGCTGCTTCTCTACACTGCAGCTTGTACCCATTGCTCTTCCCAAGCTGAACTCCTAACTATATCTTCCACACAACTCTCCTATCTCTGATACGTTGCTCATGCCTTTTCCCCTGCCTGGAATTCCTTTTCCTCTTGAAACTGCTGAAGTACATTCCTCGCTCTTTTCAAAGTTCTCCTAAAAAGCCAGCTCTTGGAAGCGATATTCTTGACTATACCCTCGCCTTCCTGATAATAATAATAATAATATTTGTTAAGCGCTTAGCATGTGCAAAGCACTGTTCTAAGCGCTGGGGGAGATACAAATTAATTAGGTTCTGCCACATGGGGCTCACAGTCTTAATCGCCATTTTACAGATGAGGCAACTGAAGCCCAGACAAATTAAGTGATTTGCCCAAAGTCACAAAGCTGACAAGTGGCAGAGCTGGGATTAGAACCCACAACCTCTCACTCTCAAGCCCACACTCTATCAGCCATTTTAGCATATATAATAGATCTGATTATCTTTTATTTACATAATTGCTTATTTGTGTTTTCAGCACATAACTCTGATCTTAAAGTTTTACATAATGCATTCTGAGATTTGTGTCCAATTCTCTCACCCACTGAGGGCAGGACAAAGCCTTTCACTTTGGTTGTATACACCTTACAAAGTTAGCTCTTTGTGGACCGGGTATATGTCTGTTTCCTGTTATATTGTGCTCTCCCAAGCGCTTGGTACAGTGCTTAGCGTGCAGTAAGCACTCAATAAATAGGATTGAATGAATGAATAATAAATGCTGTTATAAGTAATCATTGCCATTAATATTATTGCATTTACTAAGTCCTTGCTATGGGTTAAGCGCTGGGGTAGATACAAAGTTATCAGATTGGACACTGGCTCCATACTACGTGTTGCACTGTCTTTTTTATCCTATTTTACAGAGGAGGAAACTGCAGCCCTGAGAGGTTAAATAATTTGTCTAAGATCACACAATAGGTAAGTGGCAGAACCGAGATTAGAATCAGGATCTCCTGACTCCTGTTCCCAAGCTTTTTTCACAAAGCCATACCAACCCTGGTTGGTGTTGATGACGATGCCTTTGAGCAATGTGATCACAGATGGCAAGGATTTTTCCCTAAAACTGTAATGAATAAGAAAAAAGATTCTGAAAATATGAGTCAACTTAATAAAGAGATGCTATATGTATATGGACGTTTGGGTGTCACAGTCCTCTCTCTGGTTTGAGGATAATGCTACATGCTACTTGCTTTTGCCACAGCCTGGCCTAAGAGCGATAAAGAAATGAGGTGGCTCACTATCATTTACAAATGGTTAAAAACAAATATTAGCCATCATTAACAACAAAATGAATGACTGTAAGCTTCGTGAAGGCCGAAAACAAGTGCTTTCCTTCTGTAGCACTCTCCCAAGCACCCAGTAGAATTCTTGGCACTTAGGAGCCTCTAATAAATATCTTTGACTGAGACCTCAATAAATACCATCTACTGATTGATTAATTGGCTGCTAATTGCTCTCCTCAACCTACAGAGTCTCCTGAATTCCTTTATGGAAAATCAGGCCAATGTAGAGCTTAATAAACAACAAAAGAAGTGGAGATAGAGAAGCTCTGAAAGGTTGGGACAGTATATTGTTTTATCCAGATTTGAACAAATGCTGTTTTCAAGTCTTCACTAGAAAAAAGCCCACTTCTAGAGTGTGTTTCTGAAAGAGAAAGGAGAGAAAAACAAACTCAGTGATCATTGGATATAATCTAAGGGTCAAGACAGACACACTGAAACTATTTACAAGAAGAGCAACCGGAGCAAAATTGAGTTGATAACTGGAAGCAGTCCCTATAATGACATAATAAAGAGTAAAAGAAAAATATATATTGGGAGGTATGAAATAATAATTATAATTATGGTATTTGTTAAGTGCTTACCACGTGCCAGGCACTGAACTATGCACTGTGGTGGGTACCAGCAAATCAGGTTGGACCCGGTCCCTGTCCCACATTGGACTCACAGTCTCAATCCTCATCTTACAGATGAGGTAATTGAGGCCCAGAGAAGTGAAGTGATTTGCCCAAGGTCGCACAGCAGACAAGTAGCAGAGCTGGGATTAGAACCCATGACCTTCTGCTCTATCCACTATGCCATGCTGCTTCTAACAGAACTCCTTGAGATGGTTTCCTCCTCCCCCCCCCACAGCATGAGGTCCTTTAATTTCCTTCCAGTGATCCTCGCAGTGATTCAGGCCTGTGGTACTCAATCTCCTAGACTGTGAGCTGGGTTATGACTCAATAAATACTTCTTGCCCCCTCCCTACCAAAGAAAATTCAGTAAAAGACCATTCTAAAGTTAGTAATGGCATATTAGTTTTCAAATTGCCCAAGAGCAATCTATACAGTTCTCTGAAGGGTTACCGTCATTATGAAATACGATCCTCGTATTTGGTGAAGTCTTCCAAATCAAGTGGGTAAACTGTCACAGTATCTTTCTTTCTCATCCATTGTCTAAGTGGTTTAAACTACATTAGTCACTGAACCATAAACAAGGTGTGTGGGGGGGGGGGAGGTAGTCAAGGACTAGGGAATTGAGACTTTCTGTGAGCCCAGCTTCTACTCCTCCTTCAGCAGCAACTCTTTTCGTCTCCATCGACACAACCTCCCATCCCCACCAACTGCAGCCCCCCTCCACTTCCTCTCTGTTCCCTGAAGGGGAGACAGCATCAGGGATATTGGTATGACAGTGGTGGTGGCAGCATCCCAAGCCCCCCCCAGGGCCCCCTCTAGACTGCCCTGGAGCCACCCTCTGCCTCTGTCTGTCTCTCCTCCACACCCATCTGGGAGGAGATGAGTGTGGTTGGACAGCGGTGATAAGAACGGGGAAGGATACTGATTTTGATTTTTCAGAAACATCCCCTCTTTTTCTCTCAGTCTCTGTGTCCCATAATATTATATTATATTTTCACTATGTCATAAGGTTGGCAGATCTTCCAATCAATCACAGCCTGTCTGTAGGAACTGGAGGACACAGCTCACCGGCGGGCTACAGATCAACCCCTTCGACTGGGTGGAGTATGACTATAAGCTCGTTGTGGGCAGGGAATATGTCTGTTATATTGTTATATTGCACTCTCCTTAGCGCTTAGTACAGTGCTGTGTACACAGTAAACTCTCAATAAATACGATTAACTGACTGATCAGATGCGGGCATTTAGGGATGCCTGAAATCCAATCAGATGTAGTTTAGCCAATGCGTACTGTATATCCGTCTATATGGTCCCTGGGTGGTGAAAGCAAATTACATGCAAATAATTTTTAATTTTCTTCATAACCCGCCCAACTCTCTCCTTTACCTTGATGCATCCATTTGGAATATCCTAAGAATAATAATGAAAATGATGGTACTTGTTAAATATTTACAGTGTACCAGGCACTTTGCTAAACTCTGGGGTAGATACAAGCCAATTGAGTTGGACACAGTCCCTATCCCATGTGGGACCCACAGTCTCAATCCTCATTTTACAAATGAGGTAACTGAGGCCCAGAGAAGTGAAGTGACTTGCCCAAAGTCACACAGTGGACTAGTGGTGGAGCCTGGATTAGAATCCATGACCGTCTGACTCCCAGACCCGTGCTCTATCCACTATGCCATGCTACTTCTCCAAATGAAGGTTGCTGCTGAAATAGATAAAGATCAATGTCCTTTCCACACTGCTTCTCTCTTCGTTTTTTTCCTCAAGTAAAACCATTTCAAAAGTAGTTGTATTTTCAGTCCCTTACTAGGACAAATCAAGATATGCAACTTTCTGTATCCAACGAGGAGACGTTTTCTTTAGCCCACCTAGAACTGTCGCCTACAGATCACATTTCTGGTGCAATGTGTTTTACATTCTTTACAGTCAAGTCTGATAATCTGGCAAGATGATTGGGAAATTTCAGCCAAAGTTTGATAATTGCTGTAGTTTGTCTTCCTTGCTGCAGGTCAAATGTCATTGTTTTTCATAACGGGTATTAACCTCATTAATTAGGAGAAAGAGTATGAGCTATTTTACTACTAATGTGAATTAATTTACTGAAATCATGTTAGGACTAAGGTGTTGAGTAGATTTCAAGAAAGTACTCATGAGCTTAGTGACTCATTGCTTGTCAAGGAAAACCATCGTAGCTGTTTTCCTTGTTGGTGTTAATAGATGGAATCAGAAAAACACATGTCCCAGCAGAGGCACTCTACCTGTTGTCCATCACCTCAAGTTCAGTGTTGCTTTCTTCAGTGACGTGGAGGAGTCAGAACAATAGCCACGCTTTAGAAATGAGGTGACTAAACTCTATCCAGAAGGGCCAAGAATAGCAGGTGCAGGTGTTTTCTCTGCCTGGGAGGGTGTGAGCGGAGTTTTATAGGCTGCGAGCTACTATCAGAAGTTGATAAGAGAGGTTCTGGGTCATTGATTTGGAAAGTATTTCCCAAGTGCAAAATGTGAATCAACAGCAGCTGAAAAGGGGGGCCATGTTCTCCACCAAAAATGATCCATCATCTAAGGTTAAAAGAAACGAACAAATGCAAAACGTGAACATGCAGCTTTCTATGAGGTTAAAACTGCCCAAGACTAGACTAAGTGGAGATCGGTTGGCTAACTGAGGACTTTCTGAAGATTTTGGAGGTACCATCTTGTTCAATAAAATCTCCCGGTAGGATCATACATTCCTTGTAGTCAAGGAACATAATTTTCCCTTCTGCTGAATTCTTCTTTAAGTGTCTAGTATAACATGTGTATACTCAGAAGAGCACTCTCAGTAAATAGGAACTTGATAAAAACCTTTACTGTTACTTTAGAATTCAGATCATAGCAATCTGTGTTTTGGCCCATACCACAAAAGTGAACAAATTCCCCATTATCGTCTTCATCGACATCAGTGGTATTTACTGAGTGCTCTGCAGAGCTCTGTACTGGGTGCTTGGGAGAGTACAGTA
The DNA here is from genome assembly GCF_004115215.2 of Ornithorhynchus anatinus. Taxonomy (NCBI): domain Eukaryota; kingdom Metazoa; phylum Chordata; class Mammalia; order Monotremata; family Ornithorhynchidae; genus Ornithorhynchus; species Ornithorhynchus anatinus. The sequence continues at coordinate 70,279,824 of NC_041732.1, read as the reverse complement.
AAACAGAATTAGCAGACACATTTCCTGCTCATAATGAGCTGAAGGAGGTCAGAAATTAATATAATTTAAAATATATAATTTAACAATAAGTACTTAAGTGCTGTGGGGTGGGAGGGAGAAGGGAGTGAATATCAAATGCCCAAAGGTCACAGATCCAAGTGCATTAGCCTGTGATGACCTATAGCAGATCTATCTACGTCTTGGGTCTCAAAATTCCCTGGTTTATTAATAAGGTCCCCATGACTTTTTCATTATGCATTTTTTTCTAAGAAGCTCAAAATCCTTCATGGAGTCTTTTTTTGTCTTCTCATTTTCCTGACACCTTATCTTCTTGAATTTTGTGGGTGAGCAACCCAAGGCATAGAGATGGGAAATTACCTGTCTAGAGCCAAAAGTATGTCTTTGGCAGGTTTGAAATTATAACTTGAGCCTTCCAATTCCTGTAATATTGTTTTACTCTAGGAGAGATTCCCAACTGGTTTCTGTTGTTGTTTTTGGGAGCACTTCCAAATCATGAGAAATGGAATAATCTGTGGCCAACTCTATTTCTCCCTTTCCTTCTCCCAGTGCCAAAGCCCAAGGGAGAGGGGAAGTATAATAATTGTCAAATTTGTTAAGCACTTTCTATGAACCAAACCCTGTACTAAACGCTAGGGTAAATATAAAATAATCAGGTCCCACATAGGGCTCACCATATAGTATTTTTCAGATACTACTACTCATGTGTGAGGTCCCTGCTTTAGCAAGCTGCCATTTTTTTATTTGACTGAGTTTAAATAAGCCCTATAAGCCCTAAGGGTGAGTTTTGGGTAAATGTGACTGGAGTGTTGTAGATTTATCAGGGAAGGCTTCATGTAGGAGGTGGGAGTAGAAGAAAGCTTTTTAAAGTGGGGAGTGCTGGTGCATTCTTGGACTTTGTTAGTGCTAGCCCCATTCAGAATGGCCAAGCAATAAAGACAGAGGTGAGAATGAAGCATAATAAACAGTTAATAAAAACTCCACCAACCAGTTTAGGACTGAAGACCAATTTCTAAACTATGTAAGGTAGAAGAAAAAAAAATCCCTGGCTATAGTCCAGAACATTTCACCTACAAACTGGTTTAGGCCAGTGAGACAGGATGTTCTGCAGAGCAAAGATCATGTGATTACACAGTGGGAACAAACATATGGTGTATCATTAACAAAATGCAAGGCTGCATTTCATGGCACTCTCTATGGTTAGTGACAAAGGCAAGCCAATCAAAAAAAAATGAGAGGCCAAAGGTTTATTCTGCTCAAAATACCTCTCATTAGCAAAAATATAGTTCCTTTTCTATAAGGGAAAGCTGTACCCAACCGTTGATCACTGAAGTGTGACAACTCATATGTGTTCTAACAACGCCATTCTCTTCTGGCCCAAAGTTGGGAATATTATGGGGAACTAAATCTTCCATGTCATGTCGTATGGCATTTTGATTTTTTTATTTGATTTGGAATGTATAGTTTGAGTCAAGCAAGGTTTGGTAGCCCAGGTTGGATCTAGACAAGGATCATGTGGAATGCTAGACACAGAGCCTGCATTCTGGCTTCTCCAGGGCCTCAAAAGCCTCTCCCAACACACAAGTTCCAACACAACCCTATTTTCTTTTGAGTCAGAGGTACATTTCTCCTGGGAGGACTGCAGCAAAACCACACAACCTCATGCACGTTCAGTTTTGAAGCAATTAGCAGGGATGGGACCAGCGTATCAGTCAACATAGAAAGAAAACACAGATCTAGGGTAACACAACACCACTCCCTGGATTGTGCCTTCAGAGGCCTAGTATCCGACTGGTCTTCTTTTTTTTTTTTATCCGAGGCAGGTTTCAGACATTCAGCCATCTGCTTTCTCCAAGTGGACCCCGACTTTACATTACGTTCCCCTCCTAGGATCCTCTTAACTGAGATCCAACTTCTTACTTAGGCTGAGCACTTCTAAATTTCTAACCATCACCTCCCCACACAGATGATGTGCTGCCATCCCTTTAAGACTGGGGCTTGAGGTGGTTGCTTACCTTGTGGACTATTCAAGCCCATCCTGCTTTAATCGTGTATGTTTAGCCTCAAGGAAACAAAAAAAAAGCATGGAAAATAAATTTAAGACCCAGATTAAAAGTAATGTCATCAGGTCCTAGCTTGTGTATTAGAAAGGAAAAACAGTCTTTAGACACTATCACTCACCAGATGTTTAGATATTATCCCCTTTGGTCAAGTTTTAAATCTGAGAATTTAGTTGATGAGTTGTTTTCATCTTCATGTCATTACTATCTCAGAATGATGAGAGAAAATCTTGGGAAGTCTTTAATGTTGACTTTCAGACCCATCTTACTTCTTGAAATGCAAATTATGATGGTAGCTAGGATACTTTTTTTGCCTTTTTTGTCACTTGAAGCACATCTGCAGAACTAAGAAAAGCATAGTAGCTAATTGGATTCAAATTCACTTTAGTGGGCTCTGTTCTTATTAATGCAGATTACAGCTCCCCAAAATGATTTAAATTTGGAAGCACTCCAGAGAATTTGCTTCCAGACACTGCGTACAGGTGAGTGATTGCCCAGGTCAAGTACGGGGAGAGTTCCTAGCAGCTGAGAAAGGGTATAGGGATGATGGAATAAAGGGTGGTTGTCCTATGGATCAGAGAAGGCCTCTGAGAGGCTTCCCTAAGCCCTCCTTTCCTCTTCTCCCACTCCCTTTTACATCTCCCTGACTTGCTCCCTTTATTTATCCCCCCACCCCAGTCCCACAGCACTTATGTACATGTCTCTAATTTATTAATTTATATTAATATCTTTCCTCTCTAAACGGTAAGCTTGCAATGGACTGAGAATGTGTATATTTACTATTGTACTGTACTCTCCCAAGCACTCAGTACACTGCTCTGCACAGAGTAACACTCAATAAATACAATTGATTTACTGTCTGAGAATGCAGATGGAGTTCATCTTCCCTAATTTCAAAATCTCTAGAGATTGTCTCCCCCATTAGAATTAAAGTTCTTTGAGGACAGGGAATGTTTCTTGGCCTTCTAATGTATTTTCCCAAAAGTTTGGAATAGTGCACTGCACTTTATAGGTACACAATAAATACCATTTCTATCAATTAATCAATAGTATGATTGAACACCTTCTATGTGTAGAGCACTGGGTTTAAAATGGTGTTTGGCACACAGTAAGCACTTTACAAATACTACATTTATCATCACTTTGGAGATTACGATAGAATCAGTATATATGATTCCAGCTCTGAAGGAGCTCACGATCTAATGGAGGAGAGACATTAAAATAAATTACAGATAAGAGGAAGAAATAGAAAGGCATTTAAAGTGGTGTAAGTAAGCATTTAGGAGACAGAAGTGTTCAAGGGGTGTTAGAGGGATTCTAAGATGGGGAGATAGAAATTAGTCAGGGAAAACTTCCTGGATGAGACATGATTTCAGAAGGGCTTTGTAGATGGGAAGAGCAGGTGTCGATTGGCTGTGAAGGGCAGGAAGGTTTGTTCAAGGGGTCAGCATGATTAAGAGATCTGCAGTGGAAGAAGCAAAAATGAGGCAGAATGGAGTGCAGATAGCTCGAGAGGAATGAAATGTTTAAGATAATAGTAATAATAATCTATATGGTATTATGTGCCAGACACTGTACTAAGTGCTGGGATGGATACAAGCAAATCGGGTTGGACACAGTCCCTGGCTCACGTGGGACTCACAGCCTCAATCCTTATTTTACAGATGAAGAAACTGAGGCCGAGAGAAGTAAAGTGATTCATCCAAGGTCACACAGCAGACAAGCGGCAGAGCCGGAATTAGAACCCATGACCTTCTGACTCCCAGGCCCATGCTCTATCCACTATACCACGCTGTTTAAGGAAGTATAGTGGGACATGAGAGTGGATAAATATGAGGGAGAGAGCTGACTGAGTACCTTAAATTCATTCATTCATTCAATAGTATTTATTGAGCGCTTACTATGTGCAGAGCACTGTACTAAGCACTTGGAATGTACAATTCGGCAAGTAATAGAGACAATCCCTGCCCAGTGATGGTCAGGAGTTGCTGCTTCAAGTGGAGAGGAATAGGTGACTGCTAGAGGGTTTTGAGGAGGGGGTAGACATGAACAGAGGAACATTTTAGAAAAATGATCTGGGCGGCAGAGTGAAGTACGGACTGGGAAAGAGGCAGGGAGGTCAGTGAGGGGGGTGGTGCCGAAGTCCAGCTGGCTTATGAAAAGTATATACCCCATGGCCTTTTGGATGGAGAGGAAGGACCTGACCTTGGAAATGCAGCCTAGGCAGGGTTGACAGGATGCATTGACAGACCGAAGAGGGGAGTTGAAAGAGAGGGAGGTGCAAGGATATTGCTAAGGTTACTGGTTTGAGGGAGGGGCAAGATGGCAGTGGAAGATAATAATAATGATGGCATTTGTTAAGTGCTTACTATGTGCAAAGCACTGTTCTGAGCGCTGGGGAGGATACGAGGTGATCGGGTTGTCCCACGTGGGGCTCACAATCTTAATGCCCATTTTACAGTTGAGGTAACTGAGGCACAGAGAAGTGAAGTGACTTGACCAAAGTCACACAGCTGACAAGCGGCAAAGCCAGGATTTGAACGCATGACCTCTGGCTCCCCAGCCCATGCTCTTTCCACTGAGCCATGCTGCTTCTCAATGGTGTAGTAAGATGGTGGAAGATAGTAATGCCACTACTTCAGAGAAATATTACCCAGCAGACTATTTAATTCCATAACTGGTAAGGAAATGATGAAACTATTCAGATATATAATAATAATTATGGTACTTGTTAAGTGCTTACTATGTGCCAAGCACTGTTCTAATTGCTGGGGTAGATAAAATGTAATCAGCTTGTTCCATGTGGGGCTCACAGTTTTAATCCCCATTTTACAGATGAGGGAACTGAGGCTTAGGGAAGTGGTTTGCCCAAGATCACACAGCAGACAAGTGGTGGAGCCAGGATTAGAACCCATGTCCTCTGACTCCCAAGCCCATGCTCCTTCTACTCTTTCTGAAGCAAATAACTCATTTAGCACATCTCATGTCTTAAGATCATGGTGTTGATGGTTCAAGCTAGAGCCAAATCTTAAATTGAAAAATGAGGAGAAGCAGTGCAGACTAATGGCTAGAGCATGGGCCTGGGAGTCAGAAAGACCTGGGTTCTAATCCCAGCTCTTCCACTTATGTGCAGTCAAACTTTGGGGCAAGTCACTTAACTTCTCTGGGCCTCAGTTACCTCATCTGTAAAATGGGGTTTGAGACCCTGAGCCCCATCAGGGACTATATCCTATAGCCTATATCTACTCCTGCACTTAGTATGGTGCCTGGCACATAGTAAGCAAGCTTAGAACAGTGCTTGGCACATAGGAAGCGCTTAACAAATACCATCATTATCATTATTATTAAAAAATCATAAAAAAAGAAATCTTAGGCAGGGGGAAAGAAGCCATCAATCCTTTCACTTTCAACCTTCTTCTTTCTCCGTTGGGGACCCAGTGGCACCAACTTCTCTATCACTAGGCCCTGGGACTTTTGTGCATCATCATCAGGGGTGCTTATTGAGCACTCACTGAGTGCAGAATGCTGTCCTAACCACTTAGGAGAGTACAGTGCAACAGAGTTGGTGGAAACGATCCCTGCCTATAATGAATCCGGACAGAGCTCACAATCTTCTGCATCCCAAGGACATTTCTCAGGAAATTTCTCAAAAAGAAAAAAAAAAATAGCCAAGTGTCATGGCAGGACCTCTATTCACACAATTTAAGGCATCACCTGTAGCTCTTGGACCTCTGAAATGGAAATGTTATTACTTAATATGAATCACTTTTGTTTCTCATAGAAAGTTACTGGTTAGTGACTCACCTCCAAGGAAAAAAGTTTGTGACTTTCTAGACCACTGAACATTTTTAAAAGGATATTGCTTTATTTAGTACAGTTTTGATGTCAGGCTGCACTCTGGCATTATCTTTGAAATAATAGAACTTCCTGAAACTTTTTTTTTCCTTTAGACCAGCTAAATTGGGCAGTAAATTATATAATTGTCTTCTGAATCTCAAAAGTTTTAAGGTGACAAAAAAGGTTGTGAAAGCCACCTGGGACACAGGGCGTGGGCAATTGTGCATCAAGATATGAGTAGAGTAGAACAATTTAAAGATCACAATTAGGAGTTTGTACTTTTTTATGGTATTCGTTCAACACTTAGTATGTGCCAGGCAATGTATTAAGCGCTGGGATAGATAAAAGCTAATCAAGTTGGACACAGTCCATGCCCTGCATGGATCTCACAGTCTTAATCCCCATTTTGCAGATGAGGTTACTGTAGCACAGAGAAGTCAAATGACTTACCCAAAGACGCACAGCAAAAAAGTGGCAGAGCTGGAAATAGAACCCAGGTCCTTCTGACTCCCAGGCCCATGCTCTATCCACTAAGCCATGTTGCTTCCTATCCTGGTTAGGGAATCACTGCTGTAATTTAGCTCATATTGATAAATCTAATATCTGAGGTAAAATAATTTGTTCCTCTCTCTACCGTTCATTAAGAGTAGGAAATATACTTAAAAAAAATATTTTGTGAAAATGATTCAAGTTTGAAATTTGTCTTTTGAGGACTGAAAGCCTATTTTCTTCAGTCTATCAGGGTGGAGCTTGATGGGGCAGGAGGGAAGGGAAAATAAACCATTTCATGGGATATATGAGTCTCAAGTTCCCAGTCTCTTTCCTTCTTTTCATTCTGTCCATCATACATTTAAAGAAAAGGACTTTTCTGCTTATATTATCTAATGACAAACATAGCCTAGTGAATAGAGGATGGGCCTGGAAGTCAGAAGGACCTGGGTTCTAATCCCCATTCCACCACTTGTCTGCTGGGTAACCTTGGGCAAATCACTTCACTTCTCTGTTTCTCAGTTATCTCATCTGTTAAATGGGGATTAATAATAATAATAATAATAATGATTCTTGTTAAGCATTCACTGTGTGTCAAACACTGTTCTAAGCACTGGGATAGATACAAGTTAATCAAGTTGGACACAGTTACTGTCCCACATAGCCTCACACTCTTAATCCCATTTTGCAGATGAGGTAAATGAGGCACAGAGAAGTGAAGTGACTTGCCCAAAATCACCCAGCAAGACTGTGAGCCCCGTTTGGGGTATGATTCATTTGTATCCACCCCAACGCTCAGTGTGGTGGCTGACAAATAGTAAGTGTTTAACAAATATTTAAAAACAAAACAAAAAAATAGGTAGACTCTCTTCCTAAGGGAGATACTGGCATAAAACTCTGATTTGTTCCAGAATTATATTCTTCAAAGATGAAGCTAACTTAGGGAAGGATGACTTCTGGTTGTTTCTGCCTTTAGTCTGATCCTTGTTCTTCCTACTATTCCTAGGACTTGTAAATACAGTTATGCATGCCGTGCCCTTTAAGAGCTTAAGCTCCTTGTGGGTAAAAATAATAATAAGGAAAAATAATATTATTTTTCAAGGGCTTACTCTGTCAAGCACTATACTAAGCACTGGGGTAGATAAATAATAATCAGGTTTCTCATGGGACTCACAGCCTAAGTAGGAGCGAGAACAGGTATTGAATCCCCACTTTGCAGATGAGAGATCAGACATACAGAAAAGTTAAGTGACTTGCCCAAGGTCACACAGGAGGTAAGTGGTGGAGCCGGGATGAGAACACAGGACCTCTGATTCCCGGGCCCGTGTACTTTCCGCTTGGCCATGAAGCTTCTTTTTGGGAATGAGAATGTGCTTCTTTTGTAGCACTCTTTCAAATGGTACTTTTAAGTGCTCACTACATGCCAGACCCTGTATTAAGATCTTGGTAGATGTACGATAATTTAGGTTGGACACAATTCCATGCACATGGGGCTCACAGTCTAAGTTGGAAATAGGAGGAGTTAATCCCCATTTTATAGATGAGGTAACCGAGGTACCGTTACCTCAAATGACTTGTCCAAGGTCATACAGCAAAGTGACAGAGCTGGGATTATAATCTAGGTCTTCTGACTCCCAGGCCTGTGCTCTTTCAACTAAGTCACTCTGCTTCTCACTTTTGGAATAGTGCAACCAATGGGTGCTCAACCAATGCAATTACTACCATCAACTAGCTTCGCCGGGGAATTTGCTCAGAGTAAACACAAAAGGAAATCTTTCGTTATTCAGTTCATTTGAATGTCATCAGTGAGGATTTATAGCAGTGGTTAGTGAAAGCATTCATGGGCTTGAGCCTCCCTTAACATCTGAGAGGGTATTAGCAGTCTGCCACATTGAAAATGGGTGGAAAGAAAACACTTTCCCTTGATTCTCTGGTGAGTGCCCTGGTGACCATGTGAAGTAGCTGCACATAATTATAATAATGTTCGTATTTGTTAAGCACTTACTTTGTGCAGACCACTGTTCTAAACGCTGGGGGAGATACAGGGTAATCAGGTTGTCCCACATGAGGCTCCCAGTCTTAATCCCCATTTTTCAGTTGAGGTAAATGAGGCACTCCACCTAGGAAAACCCCAACATTCAGGCAGAGGGAGTCAAAATGCACATACCCTAGAGAAGCAATCAATGAATCCATCACATTTATTGAGCGCTTACGGTGTGCAGAGCACTATACTAAGTGTTTGGGAGAGTACAGTATCACAGAGGTGGTAGACATGTTCACTGACCACAAGGAGTTTATAGTCTAGAGGGGGGGGACTGACATTAATATAAATAAATTACATATATGTACATGACCTAGTGGGAAGAACATGGGCCTGGGAGTCGGAGCACCTGGGTTCTAATCCTGGCTCCTTTACCTGTCTGTTGTATGATTTTGGGTAAGTCTCAACTTCTCTGGGCCTCAGTAAGTCTCTTAACTTCTCTGGGACTCAGTTTTCCACCTTACAGATGGGGATTCGATAGCTGTTCTTCCTTCTACGTAGACCGTGAGCCCTGTGTGGAACAGAAACGGTGCCTGGCCTGGTTATCTAGGATCTACTTCAGTGCTTAGAACAGTGCTTGATACATTGTAAAGAAGCATCATGGCCTCGTGGAAAAAGCAAGAGCCTGGGAGTCAGAAGACATGGGTTCATTCATTCATTCATTTGATCATATTTATTGAGCGCTTATACTGTGTGCAGAGCACTGTACTTAGTACAGTGGATGAATGGAAAGTACAGTTCAGCAACAAATAGAGACAAATCCTGCCCACAACAGGCTCAGAGTCTATAAATGGGGAGACAGGCATTAAAACAAGTAATCATTAGCATCAATATAAATAAATAGAATTATAGGCAAGTACACATAATATAAATAGAATTATAAATATATGCATATATATATACACAAGTGCTGTGGGGGGTAGGTAGAGCAAAGGGAGCAAGTTGGGGGGATGAGGAGAGGAGGGGGAGCTGAGGTTCTAATACTAGCTCTGACACTTGTCTGCTGTGGCAAATCATTTAACTCTTCTGCTTCAGCTCCCTCATTGGCAAAATGGGGATTGAATTCTCATTCTCCCTTCTTCTTAGATTATGGGCCCCAGATGGTGCCTGATTATCTTGTATCTTCCGTAGTGCTTAGTACAGTGCTTGGCACATAGTAGTGCTTTACCAATACCATAAAAAAGATATAGGAGCTACTGCACAATTCTGTTTTTCCCCTATTCTCCATCTGCTCCTGCTGAGTTAATCCTTGGGTGTCATGTTCCTGAAAAGGAGCTCAGGGCCTGAGAATAGGGAGTATTTCCTTTCCTGGTAGTAATGGTATTTATTGTGCTCCTCTGAGCAATTCACTGAACTAAACCCTTGGGAAAGTACAATGGGAAGCAGCGTGGCTCAGTGGAAAGAGCCTGGGCTTCGGAATCAGAGGTCATGGGTTCGGCTCCCGGCTCTGCCACTTGTCAGCTGTGTGACTGTGAGCAAGTCACTTAACTTCTCTGTGCCTCAGTTACCTCATCTGTACAATGGGGATTAACTGTGAGCCTCACGAGGGACAACCTGATTACCCTGTATCTATCCCAGCGATTAGAACAGTGCTCTGTACGTAGTAAGCGCTTAACAAATACCAACATTATTACAATGCTCAAGGCACATTCTTTCAGCACAAGGAGTTTGTCCTGTAATGGGGGAAGACAGACATAAAACTATTTTCAGTGGTGGAATCAGGATAAATGAATGGTCAATCAAATAAGCATGCATAGACAAGTGAAGGGGAAGATTATAAGTAAGAACGTAAGTACTAGAGTCAATTATAATCAAACCTACTCTCCTCTCTAGGATTCGGTTGACCAATGATGTATGCGCAATCTTTAGGTTGGTAGCAAAATGATAAAAAAAAACTTTATTTTCTTACAAGCTGAGTAAAGGGACCCCATGGAAAAGGAGACCAGGGGAGTAGCTTGCTGTCTAGGGCTAAAACGCAAAATGTAAAGTGTAAACGAGTAAGTGACCAAGCCATATTCTGCTCATTTGAAGCACAAGGTCATAGGCAGGATGCTTTGTTGTCTACTGGGGACAGAGATTAGGAAATGAATGAAACCATTCAAATTTAGGAGTAATGGGGAAGATGGCTGTTGGCTCATAGATTGCCAGCCCCTCGAGGGTCTGTGTCTATTTCCCATCTTGGTACTCTTTCCCTGCACTTCGTAAAGCGCCCTGTACACAGAAAGTGCTTAATAAATGCTATGACTATTATTACTACCTTCTTTGGCCCTCATGACAATTAATAATAATAATAATGATATTTGTAAAGTGTTTACTATGTGCCAAGCACTGTTCTGTCCCAAGTGGGGCTCACAGTCCTAATTCCCCTTTTACACATGAGGTTACTGAAACACAGAGAAGTTAAGTGACATGCCCAAAGTCACACAGCTGACAAGTGGCAGAGCTTGGATTAGAATCTGTGACCTCTGATTCCCAAGGGCAGGCTCTTTCCGCTGAACCACACTGCTTCTCTAACCTGGTGGAGAAGCAGATCTTCCACATCAGAGCCTTCACTAGCCCATTCCCAATCTCTATGTTCTTCCATTTCTCAACCTCCTTATAATAATAATAAAATAATAATAATGGCATTTGTTAAGCGCTTTTTATATGCAAAGCACTGTTCTAATCTCCAGGAAGGATACAAGGTGATCAGGTTGTCCCACGTGGGGCTCACAGTCTTAATCCCCACTTTACAGATGAGGTAACTGAGGCACAGAGAAGTTAAGTGACTTGCCCAAAGTCGCACAGCTGACAAGTGGCTGAGCTGGGATTTGAACCCATGACCTCTGACTCTCAAGCCCTTGCTCTTATACCCTCCTTATCCCCTCATCAGGCCCAGGGTAGGAGAGGGCTAAAGTGGGTGGGTAGGGAAGTAAGGTTTTCTTAATCTGAACTGATATTTGTAATCTCTGAAAACTTTAAGAGGATGAAAAACTGAAGAAAGATGGGTCATGGTGTGACTATTGTGGAAAAGAGACAGGGGAATCTGCTGTGTGACCTTGGGCAAGTCACTCATTCCAAGCACTTAGTACAGTGCTCTGCACATAGTAAGCGCTCAATAAATACTATTGAATGAATGAATGAACTTAACTTCTCTGTGCCTCAGTTACCTCATCTGTAAAAATGGTGATTAAAAAATGTGAGCCCCACGTGGGAAATCTGATTACCATGTGTCTACCCCAATGCTTAGAACCGTGCTTTGCACATACTAACCACTTAACAAACACCAACATCGTCATTATTATTATTATTATTATTAGTGGACCATTGATGAACATGAGTTGGCAGAGAAGTAATTTTGTTAAGAATGTGTTTCTGATGTTGGGATGTTTAAAAAGGGATATTAGAAGTGCAAGGTAACTTAAAACAATCAATCAGTAGCATTGATCAAGCGTCTTCTGCATGCAGACCTCTGTCCCAAAGTACTTGGGAGTGTTCACTAGAATTAGGAGACGTGATCTCTGTCTTCAAAGAGTTCACAGTCTTCCTACTGGATCCTGAACAGATGAGGATATTTCTAAAATACTGAACAGTTTAGGGCTCCATAATTTAAGGATGATGGATCTTTGGCAAATAAGAATTAGGAGAAAGACGAAAGAATTATCATGAAGAAAAGAAACACAAGGATAATTTAACGGTTTTCAAGTCTCTTGGTAATGTACATTCAGAATTAGTCAGCCAGCTACTCTCCATGGGCAACAAAAACAGGCGGCAAGGAATTCTAACCTCCTTTGGGGTTGGGAATGTGTCTATCAACTGTTACATTGTACTCTCAGAGAAGCAGCGTGGTTTAGTGGAAAGAGCATGGGGCTGGGGAGCCAGAGGACGTGGGATCTAATCCTGACTCCGCCACTGTCTGCTGTATGACTTTGGGCAAGCCACTTAACTTCTCTGTGCCAGTTACCTCATCTGTAAAATGGGGATTAAGACTGTGAGCCCCATGTGGGACAACATTATTACCTTGTATCTACCCCAGCGCTTAGAACAGCAGTTGGGATGAAATAAGTGCTTAACAAATATCATAATTATTATTACTCTCCCAATGCTTAGTACAGCGCTCTGCACCAAGTAAACACTCAATAAATATGATTGATTAGGTTTAAGCTGGAATCAGAGCTCATATTCTAGTAAGGTGATATGTGTAATAATAGATTGCCTTAAGTGACAACGAGGTAACAGGGGACCAGAAAAAGTGCATTACTGATTTTTCACGGGGAGATTGTTCAAGAGTGCAAGAGATTCTTTATTAAAGAACCTCTCGTTCATGGATGTAGCCTCACCTTTGGCAGTGTCATCGAACTGAAGGCCATCTCTACTAGGTGACATTTCAAAGCCAGTCATGGCTAGAGGTAAATGAATCTGCTTCCATTCTATTGTCAAGTCCCCCTCCCCTAACATTTTGTGCAAACAGGAGACTGCAATGTTTAAAAGTTTCACAACAAAAAGTCCATGTACCCTGTTTACAAACTGGTCCTACTGATCAGATTTAAACTGACGACAGATACCTGAATATTTGCCTAAGCTAAGTTGGCCCAGGCTTTTTGCCCATGTTTGGTACAGCTTCTTGCAAAAGCTTCCACTGACATTTCTTTGGCATTACGTCACTCAATGTTGTTACCTTTCTAGTGTGTGGATCTCAGCTAGCTTTCTTATGAAAAATTATGACATAATGTGACAAATTCATCATTTCCTGATTTTATGAATTTTCGTTGTTTTTAAACAGCTGGGGACTGAGTCAAGAAATACTTAGGTTCAGTGACGGTCAAAAGAATGTACTATAAATTTACCTATATTTAGGAATATTTGAAAATGAAATAAAATTTAGATTTTTCTAAACTGCCCTCCTGGCTGTTAATCTCTTTGCTAGTGAAATATCCCTTCGGAATAATTACATTTTTCTTCCATATTTTGGCCTTTTTCTTTTGTCACACGTTTTCCTTTACTATGATATAAAGTATTATTTGAATTGCAACAATTATAGTTTGGACTGCACTCTGCCCCATTGAAACATCCTTGTGTCTCTGCCAGCATTGTTCATTGGGAGGCTAAATTCTAGGAATTATTTATGTTTAGTTGGCAGGGACACGTTGAAAATACAACAGTATATCAGAATCAACAGCGCTTATTGAGTGTCTACTGTGTTCATAGCATTCTACAAGGTGTTTAGAAATTATTCAGAAGTGTAAAATTATTCTGCCTCTAGGTGGTTATACTCCAAATACGAAAGACAGAAAGACATAAATTGACAGAAATGAACAGTGAGCTGTACTCAGGAGTATTCATAATAAACCGTAATTAGATTTTTCTAACCCCTTTCAGGGTCGCACCTAAATAATAATGTTGGTATTTGTTAAGCGCTTACTATGTGCCGAGCACTGTTCTAAGCGCTGGGGTAGATACAGGGTAGTCAGGTTGTCCCACGTGAGGCTCACAGTTAATTCCCATTTTACAGATGAGGTAACTGAGGCACAGAGAAGTGAAGTGACTTGCCCACAGTCACACAGCTGACAAGTGGCAGAGCCGGGATTCGAACTCATGAACTCTGACTCCCAAGCCCGTGCTCTTTCCACTGAGCCACGAGAGTTTCCAGTACTCTACCAGTTTCGGCTATGGAAGGGAGAATCAAACAGAGGCCTATCCATTCCATTCCTATCTTGGGCAGTGGCTAGCGAGTGGAAGGCCATCGGCTACAAGTCAAAACTCAGCAGCCTCATAGGAGAGAGTCAAGGCAGCAATGGTAATCCACTTCTGTATTTTTACCAAGAAAACTCTATGGATACGCTACCAGAACGAATGCAGATGGAGACGGGGGCGTTCTGGAAGAGATGCGTCCATGGTGTGGCTATGGGTCGGAAACGACTCGACGGCAAAAGACAAGACAAGATTTTTCTAGGGAAGACTTAGCTGGAGTGGTGTGAGAGAAGAGAGCAAACAAGGAAGAGGAAATCAGCAGAAAGGGACTCGGTTCCGGTGAGGAAGTGCAGTGAGGTCCGGGGGGGGCAGTGAGATGGAAAGCTTAGGTCTCCATCCGCCCACCGATAGACTCGGTTCAACCACAGAGTGTGTTTTCACCCTGCATTTTGGCTAGAGTGCTGTTAGGAAATTAGGGAAAGTTCTTCCGACAATGCCAGCCTGTTCAGGCTCGGTGTGTTATGTTATTGGAAGAAACTGCCTGTGATCGTGTTGGCGGGGCCAGAACGGGTGATTACTACAGTGCAGGTTTTCCTTACCATGGGGTTCTGCCAAGACCCAACCCTCCCATTAGAGGAGGTCTGGCTGGGTTTGAAGCTATCACTTTCACCATCCCATTTAGACCTTGTGCCATTAGGCTGGTCTGTAAAATACTGAGTTAAAAATCCCTTCAATTATAAGGTGGCAAAGTCTGGATGGGGAGGAAGAATGCCGCATGATAACCAGATCCATAAACTGTAATCATTTAACACTTTTAATGCATGCAATCTGGTTGTAATTTTTTGTGAACTCAAGGGTATGAGTAATTTTCTATCTACAAAATTATTCATAAAATGTATACAAAATTAGAGGTTGTATTTCATCTTCCTATCACTGCCCCATTACACAGTTCATTTAAATTGTTCTTTATATTGTACCATCTATAATTTCTTCAGCTCTTTCACCCTGATATATTTTCACCTCTTCCTGCTCTATTCTTATTCCTTCTCTTGCTCCCAGTATTTACAAATAGTCTGTTTCCCCACTAAACTGTAAGCTAACCATAGACAGGGAATGCATCTGGCTTTTGTGGTAAACTCCCAAGCCCTAAGTACAGTGAAACAGCATGGTGTGGTGGATAGAGCACGGGCCTGGGAGTCAGAAGGTCATACGTTCTAATCCAGGTTCTGCCATTTATCTGCCTTGTGACCTTGGGCAAGTCACTTCACTTCTCTGGGACTCAGTTACCTCATCTGTAAAATGGAGATTGAGACTGTGCCCCACGTGGGGAAGGGACTGTATCCAACCCAATTTGCTTGTATTCATCCCAGCGCTTAGTACAATGCCTGGCACAAAGTAAATGCTTAACAAATACCATAAAAATAATAATAATAATAATAATTACAGTGCCTAACACTCACTAGGTGTTCAATAAATTCCACTGATTGGTACCAGAAGTTAGAGCAGTGCTTGGCACATAAGCACTTAACAAATACCATCATCATTATTATTATTATTATCATTGAGATTGCATCATATGATCAACTGCCAAAACATACTGAAACATCCACATAAAATTCAGATATAATTGTTGAAAGCAATTTGATGGTATCAAATTGCTCAAATTGCGTAATTCATCAGAATGTTTTGAAAATGTTTATTGAGTATTAGAGTTCAGGACCAAAAAAATGCCCAGCAAAGGCAATAATGGGAGGAATTGGGGAATGGAACATGGAGGAAGAAATAGTGGAGATTGGGAGTGCCAGCTTTTAATTTTGAGCATGAGAGAGGGACAGGAGGCATGTGGGGAGGGGAGGTGAAGAAAAATAAACTAGATGTTAGGGGTGGGGATTGTTATACTGTACCCTCCCAAGCCTTTAGTAAGGTGCTTGACACACAGTAAGCGCTCAATAAACACGAATGAATGAACATGTCGTGAGGGTGACAGACAGGGAAAATGATTGGGCTAAGCAGGAAGCATGTTCAGATCCAGGGCCAGGTGGTCAGTCAGTCAGTTGTATATATTGAGCGCTTAATGTGTGCAGAGCACTGTACTAAGCACTTGGGAGAGTATAACAATAAACGAGCAGATTCCCTGCTCACAATGAGCTTTCTGTCTAGAGGGTTGGGGCAGGAGGGAACAACCGACATTAATATAAATAAATAAATGAATGATTTATATCAGGTGGTGCTCTGAGAACCTATTTCTGGGCCAGTACACAGGGGCCAAGTATCCACTTGACCCAATGGGACACCTGCTAACCTGCAAAGCTGCACTGGAAGCAAAGATGGGCCCCTGTCAGGTATAAGAGCTGGACTGCAGCCTGATAGAGGGAAAGACACAGTCACTATTTTGGCACTACTTCCAGACATCTCTAGCACTTATAGATACATATTCAGTTGAATTCAACTGCATATATTCAATTCATTTCAATATTCTATTCAGATAAGCAGCACGGCCTAGGGGATGGGGCATTGTAATCTGTGTCCAACCTGATTACCTTGTATCTACCCCAGAATTGAGTACAGTGCCTGGCACATAATAAGCACTTAACAAATACCTTTTAAAAAAAAAAAAGCATTTCAGGGCATGCTATTTTACTTAAAATCATAATCTATCTATTTTTCCTGTTTCTTACCATCCTATTCCCAACATTCTTAATATAGTCTCACTTACTTTAGACTGTAAGCTCATTATGGGCAGGGAGAGTGCCTGTAATTTAATAATGATGGCATTTGTTAAACACTTAATTTGTGCCAAGGACTGGGGTGAATACAAGCAAATCAGGTTGGACACAGTCCCCATCCCACAAGGGACTCACCGTCTCAATCCCCATTGTACGGATGAGGTAACTGAGGCACAGAAAATTCAAGTGACTTGCCCAAGGTCACATAACAGACAAGCGGCAGAGCCAGCATTAGAACCCATGACCTTCTGACTCCCAGGCCTGTGCTCTATCCACCATGTCATGCTGCATCCCATGTTAATTCTGTTGTATTGTCCTCTCCTAAGCACTTTGTACAGTGCTCTAGGCAGAGGAAGCTCTCAATAAATACCACTGATTGATGGATAAACACCTTTCCTCAGAGCCTTTCTGTTTCTTTTGTCCCAGAGGGCTAAAGAATGAGAGTTTTGAAAAGCTGGGCTGAGGAAGCAAAGGGTCCAGGTGGAATGCCACTGCTTCCAATAAAGTTGAATAGCTCGGGGAGTCACTATGGTGATGAAATTCATGTAGAAAGCAATTCTTTCCTACTGTGCACCTTGTAACACCTGATCCCTTCAATATTTCCTTGCAGCTGCAGCAGTGCAGATATGATATGACTTCAGTCCTCCCCATTGTTTTATAAGTAGATCTTTGTCTTTCTATTTATAGCACAGAATTCCTTTCAAAGCTAAAATCAGACAGTTTTTTGATCTTTGGCTGGGTGCCCTCTTTGGCAGCATTTAATGTCTCCTCCACCTCAGCAGAGCTTTAGGCCCATGGCTGTTACGCCTTCTCTTTTTTGGACTAGTTCTAGCCAAAACAAACAGGTTATGGGGATGTGTACTGGGGAATCCATCAAAGACTCCTTTGGGGCTGATGTTGGACTGAAAAGATCACTGGACTTTCTGATGAAAGGACTGCACACAAAATATGTCTTTATTACCCTTGCCATCCTGAAAGCTGGGATTTAGTCAGACCTATGGACCTGGATCCCCTTTCAGGGTCACACCTGGAGAGTTTCCAGAACTCCACCAGACTCGACTACAAGAGGGAGAGTCAGGCAGGGGCATTTCCATTCCTAGCTTGGGCAGTGGCTAGCAAGTGGAAGGCAATCTGCTACAAGTCAAAGCTCGCCTGTGCTGGGCAGCGGCAGTGTGGGAGAGAATCAAGGGTGAAGACTCAGGTTTACTCCACAGAGGAGCAATGGTAAACCACTTCCGTATTTTGACCAAGAAAACTCTATGGATCCACTACCAGAACGATTGCAGATGGAGGTGGGACTTTCTGGGAGAGACGTGTCCATGGCGTCGCCATGGGTTGAAGACGACTGGACGACATAAGACAACGGACCTGGAGAATGGGGCCACGTTGAGGCCTGGTCCTCCATTGGAGGGCTTTAGTCACCTGGGTGATCCTGGGGATCTTGGTACAGCCACCATTTTGATCCACTCTGACTGCCACCTCCCACTGGCTCCATGGTGTCTCATCTGAACATGCCAATGTGATAGCAGAGGCAAGGCTATTATTTGGCAAAACAGAAAAGCTACGTGGTCTAGTGGATAGAGCACAGGCCTGGAAGTCAAAAGGACTTGGGTTCTAATCGCAGGTCTGCACGTTATCTGCTGTGTATTCTTGGGCAAGTCGCTTCACTTCTCTGTGCCCCTCTTAACTCATCTGCGAAATGGGGATTAAGACTGGGAGCCCCATATGGGATAGGGACTGTGTCCAACCTGATTAGTTTGTATCTACCCCAGCACTTAGTACAGTGGTTAGCACATAGTAAGTGCTTAACAAATACCATAAAAGAGAGAAGAGGAAAACACGTTGCCCCTCCCACCTACCCATGCCGAGAGCAAGATCAGACTGACTTATTAGAGTCCTGGGAAAATCAATGGGGGCCAATTCTGGTTCCATGCACCTGGACAGTCTACAGTATAACTGTGGTATTTGTTAAGCACTTAATATGTACCAAGCCCTATACTAAGCACTAGACCAGATAAGCATGTCTCACAAAAGGCTCACAGTCCAAGTGGGAGGGAGAAAAGGTATTGAATTCCCATTTTGCAGATGAGAGAACTGAGGCTCAGAGACAAGGTCACCCAGCAGGGACATGGCAGGGCCGAAATTAGAATCTAGGTCCTCTGACTCCTAGCCCTATGCTCTTTCCATTAGGCCATGCTACTTCCCTAGAGGAGAAGCTTCCGTACCTCAAATACATCCCTGATCCCCAAACCTCCCACTCTTAAGCATTCACAACGGGATTTCCTGGATCAAATTTGGCGACATGCCCAGCCCTACCCTGGAAGCACTGCCTATATGTCTAATTACCCCACCTAAAACTCAACATGAGCAAGACTGAGCTCCTCATCTTCCCTCCCAAGCCCGGTCCGCTCCCAGACTTCTCCATCACCGTGGATGGCACGACCATCCTTCCCGTCCCGCAGGCCCGCAATCTCGGTGTCATCCTTGACTCGTCCCTCTCGTTCACCCCACACATCCTATCCGTTACCAAGACCTGCCGGTTTCACCTCTACAATATCGCCAAGATCCGCCCTTTCCTCTCCACCCAAACGGCTACCTTACTATTACGGGCTCTCGTTATATCCCGGCTAGACTACTGTGTCAGCCTTCTCTCTGACCTCCCTTCCTCCTCTCTCGCCCCGCTCCGGTCTATTCTTCACTCCTCTGCCCGGCTCATCTTCCTGCAGAAACGATCTGGGCATGTCACTCCCCTTCTTAAACAACTCCAGTGGTTGCCTATCGACCTCCGCTCCAAACAAAAACTCCTCACTCTAGGCTTCGAGGCTCTCCATCACCTTGCCCCTTCCTACCTCTCCTCCCTTCTCTTTTTCTACCGCCCACCCCGCACGCTCCGCTCCTCTGCCGCCCACCTCCTCGCCGTCCCTCGGTCTCGCCTATCCCGCCGTCGACCCCTGGGTCACGTCCTCCCGCGGTCCTGGAACGCCCTCCCTCCTCACCTCCGCCAAACTGATTCTCTTTCCCTCTTCAAAACCTTACTTTAAAATCACCTCCTCCAAGAGGCCTTCCCAGACTGAGCTCCTCTTCCCCCTCTACTCCCTCTGCCATCCCTCCTTTACCTCTCCGCAGCTAAAGCCTCATTTTCCCCTTTTCCCTCTGCTCCTCCACCTCTCCCTTCCCATCCCCACAGCACTGTACCCGTCCGCTCAACTGTATATATTTTCGTTACCCTATTTATTTTGTTAATGAATTGTACATCGCCTTGATTCTATTTAGTTGCCATTGTTTTTATGAGATGTTCTTCCCCTTGACGCTGTTTAGTGCCATTGTTCTTGTCTGTCCGTCTCCCCCGATTAGACTGTAAGCCCGTCAAACGGCAGGGACTGTCTCTATCTGTTGCCGACTTGTTCATCCCAAGCGCTTAGTACAGTGCTCTGCACATAGTAAGCGCTCAATAAATACTATTGAATGAATAATTACCCCTGAGGTCCACCACCACTTGAAAGTTGTGAGAGAAAATCATTGGCAAAATTGATATTGAATTTACGTAATTCTAAATCCCAGGAAGAAAGCATTCCAGATATTTTCAGAAAATTTGGGGGGCACGAAGGATCATTTCAAGTCAGTAATTTAATGGGATTTGACTGCAATTTGATTTCTGAATCTCAGACGTATATGGAAGGGGAGGAAGTTCTAGGGTAGAGGGAGGATGTGGGCAAGGGGTTAGCAGCAAAAACTCTCTTGACTCTTACTAAGACATTCTAATAACAGGCTCAAAGAAGACACGGAATGGATAAGGACATTATCCATTTGGTGTGGTGTCTGCTGTTGTGGAGGTAGCCTAGGTTTTCTATTCTGTGACATCGATTGCATTGTTCTCTCTACCAACTGTCTCACAATGTATGCCTCTAGGTCTTGGAGAATCAAGAGCGAAGTTGAAAAAGCAACTCAAAAAGATTTTCTGCAGGCAGTATAACATACCTTTCCTCCCTTAACCATTAGAATCTGAGTTATGTTCTCCTTTTTTTTTACCAAAAAAATGGTATCTGTTAAGCATTTACTATGAGCTAGAGGCTGAATTAAGCGCTAGGGTAGTTACAAGTGAATCAGGTTAGACTCAGTTCCAGTCCCACATGGGGCTCACAGTCTTTGTCTGCTTGGAGATGCAGCATGGTTTAGTGGAAAGAGCACGGGCTTGGGAGTCAGAGGTGGTGGATTCAAATCCCAGCCCTGCCACTTATCAGCTGTGTGACTTTGGCCAAGACAGTTAACTTCTCTGTGCCTCAGTTACCTCATCTGTAAAATGAGGATTAAGACTGTGAGCCCCACGTAGTACAACCTGATTACCTTGTATCTACCCCAGCGCTTAGAACGGTGCTTACATAGTAAGCGCTAAACAAATACTATCATTATTAATCCTCATTTTACAGATGTAGTAACTGAGGCACAGAGAAGTTAAGTGACTTACCCAAGATCACAGAGCAGACACTTGGGAGGGACTGGGATTAGGACCCTTGTCCTTCTGACTCTCTGGATGCTCTATGCACTTGGCCACACTGCTTCTCAGTTGAGTTTCTATTTGGTCCTTTTATCGCCAAAGTTCCTTTTATTAGTTATTTTAATTTGTTCTCCAAACACTTCTGTGAGACAGGGATTAGATAGTATTGTCCCCGTTTTACAGATGGGGAAACTGAGGCACAGGGAAGTTAAATGACTTGCCCAAGGCCACACAGACAGGTGGTAAGGCTGGGATTAGAACCCGGGATTTCCAACTTCCAGAGCCACAGCTCTCCCACTACACCATACTGCCTTCCTTTCCTGAATCATAAGACATTAGAAAACGTACACTATTATGTACTTCAACTCCACTGCACTTATGTGTTTATCTTTAAATGATATACTGTAAATCAGATATTTATATGAATGTCTGTCTTCCCCTCTAGACTGTAAGCTCACTGTGAGCAGGGAATGTCTGCCAACTCTGTTGCATTATACTCTCCCAAGCACTTAGTACAGTGCTGTGCACCCGGTAGGTGCTCAATAAGTACCATCCCTTAATTGATTCAAGTGAGCAGTTTTGTAAAATAATTAAGGACTAAAAGAAGCAGACAATTTGGTTTAATTCTGAGGGGTCTATGCCAACTTTGGGGGCTTTAGATAAGTATATTTCTTTCCCTAAAGTACTCCTACCTGCCACTGCTCTCCCCCACTTCAAAGTCTTAATGAAGGCACGTCTCCTCCAAGAAACCTTCCTGATTAAGCCCTCCTCTCCTCCTACTCCCTTCTACATTACCCTGACTTACTCCTTTGATTCATCTTCCTTTCCATCCCCACAACACATACATATATAAAATACAAATACCAACATTATCTGCAATTTATTTATTCATTTATATCAACGTCTACCTCCCCTCTCTAGACTGTGAGCTTGATGAGGGCATGAGTCTATCACTGTATTGTATTCTCCCAAGCACTTAATGCAGTGCTTTGTACACAGTAGGTGCTCAATAAATACAATTGAATGAGATCTCTCTCTCAGAAACTATAGACAAAACCTGCCCTCAGGCCTATCATGTCCAGCTCCCCGCCATTAGGGCAGTGCTCGAGAAAGAAATACCTTCCAATCCTGCCTTTCTCCGCAGGGGTGGGGCAGGCAGAGGCATCCTTTCCCAACTATGAGAACACTGGGACGGTTGTGACTGCGAAAACCAAGAATAGCCCTGCCGGGTGCCATGAGGAGTCATGACTGTCCTCTTCCAGCATTGAGGGACTTCAGGGTTTCCTGCGGTTGCTGTAAGTTATTTCCCTGTCTATTTCTTTCCCAGTGTGTCCGCCCTCCCCCGTGCCACTTTTTTTTATTTTGAGTTTCCTGTGAGTCAGAAACTGTGTCTCAAGCAATATCTGGATACTGTACCCCAGTGTTTGGTACACTGTAAGAGTTTCTCAGCTGGCAGAAATAATATACAACAACAACAACAATTTCCAGTTTTCCCATCAAAATTAAATAATAACATTTTTAATGTGGGCAACTGGTCCTTCACAGAAACATTAGTAAGTGACTTAGCTCTTGTTCTAAACGATCGCTCGTTAACATCAAGTGCTAGTCATTGAGCACTGTTTCTGAGCATTTGGGAGAGTACAACAGAGTTTAGAAGATATGATTACTCTCCTCAAAGAACATTAAATCTAGTGTGGGAGCAGACAATAAATCCATGGGTTCGAGAAGCAGCGTGGCTCAGTGGAAAGAACCTGGGCTTGAGAGTCAGAGGTCATGGGTTCTAATCCCAGCTCCGCCACTTGCCAGCTGTGTGACTTTGGGCAAGTCACTTAACTTCTCTGTGCCTCAGTTACCTCATCTGTAAAATGGGGATTAAAACTGTGAGCCCCACGTGGGACAACCTGATCACCGTGTATCCCCCCAGGGTTTAGAACAGTGCTTTGCACATAGTAAGCCTTAACAAATACCACCATTATTAATCCCAGCTCTGCCACTTGTCTGCTGTGTGACCTTGGGCAAGTCACTTTGCTTCTCTGGGCCTCAGTTGCCTCATCTGTAAAATGGGGATTGAGGCTGTGAGCCCCCGTGGGACAGGGACTGTGTCCAACTCAGTTTGCTTGTATCCACCCCAGTGCTTAATACAGTGCCTGGCAAATAGTAAGCACTTAACAAATGCCATCATCATTATTATGTATAGATAGGAGGTTGGAGGAAAAGTGGATATGTAGGTGAGTGAGTGCTTAAGTAATAAGGTGTGTAATCAATCGATTGATCAGTCATATTTATTGAGCACTTACTATGGGCAGAGCGCTGTACTAGTCACTTCAGACAGTACAATATAACAGTTGGTAGACATATTTCCTGCCCACAGGGAGCTTACAGTCTAGACACTGTAAGGTGTCTGATGTTATACTGTACTCTCCCAAGTGCTTAGTGCAGTGCTTTGCACACAGTAAGTGCTCACCAAATACGATTGAATGTATGAATGATTGAATGAATGAAAGGTAAATTGGTACATACAGAAGTGCTACTTGTAGTTAGTTGTGTGTCCACAAGTTCACAGTTGTGGCAGAAGTGCTGAGGTGCCAGCTGGAGTACAACTGGGGTTAAGAGAAACTAATTGGAAAGGATTCCTGCAGAAGGTGTGATTTCAGAAGGGTTTTGAAGACGGGGAGAACTGTGGTCTGATAGATGTGAAGGGGGAGGGAATTCTAGGTAGGAGGAAGAGTGTAAGCAAGGGATCGGAAGTGGGAGAGAGCAGGCTGAGGCCAATAAATAGCTTAACGTGAGAGGCACAGAGAGTGATAGCAGAGGCATAGTTGGAGAAGGGAATAGATAAGTAGGAGGGAGAGTGTTGATTTAGCTCCTTGAAGCCGATGGTCAGGAGGAATGCAGAGAGGAATGAGTGCTTGGATTTCCACCAAACGCGCTCCACACCCAGTAGTGGAGGAAGCATAAAAGCAATAATAATAACAGTCCTGGTTACTATGTGTCAAGCGCTATACTAAGCAGTCAGTCAATCATTTATTGAGGGCTTACTGCATGCAAAGCCCTGTCCTAAGCAGTGGGGAAAGTATAATAGGGCACATTCTCTGCCCACAATGAGCTTATAGTCTGGAGGGGGAGAGAGACGTTAATACAATAAAATTCCAGGTATGTAATTTTAAGTAATATGTAATGTGATATGTAATATGTATATGTAATATGTAAGTGCAGTGGGACGAAGGGGGGATGAATGAAGACAGCAAGTCAAGGCGGCAAAGAAGGGAATGGGAGAAGAGGAAAAGAGGGCTTATGCAGGGAAGGCCTCTTGGAGGAGATGTGCCTTCAGTAAGGCTTTGAAGACGGGGAGGTAGTTGTCTGTTACATATGAAGAGGGAGGGCGTTCCAAACTGGAGGCAGGACGTGGGTGAGAGGTCAGTGGCAAAATAGATGGGATCGAGGTACAGTGAACAGGTTGGCATTAGAGGAGTGAAGTACGTGGGCTGGGTTGTAGTAGGAGAGTAGCAAGGTGAGTTAGGAGTGGGCAAGGTGATTGAGTGCTTTGAAGCCTATTGTAAGGAGTTTCGGTCTGATACGGAGTGAATGAGCAATCACTGGAAGTTCTTGAGGAGTGAGAAAACATGGCCCGAACATTTTTGTAGAAAAATGATCCAAGCAGCAGAGTGAAGTATGGACAGGAGTCGGGAGAGACAGGAGGCTGGGAGGTCAGCAAGGAGGATGATACAGTAATCAGCCCTTGGGTAGATACAAGATAATCAGGACTGACGCAGTCCCTGTCACACATGAGACTCGTAGTCTAAGTAGGTAGGCAAATAGACACTGAATCTCCATTTTATTGATGAGGAAACAGAGGCACAGACAAGTTAAGTGACTTGCCCAAGATCACACAGCAGGAAAGTTGCAGAGCCAGGATTATAATTTAGGTCCTCTGACTCCCAGCCCTGTGCTCTTTCCTCTAGGCCACGCCGCTTCTGTAGTACAGAGTGGGGTGGTCCAGGCCTGGTGGTATACAGTTGACAGAGGGCTAGAGGATAAAGGAGTTGAGTTTGGAAGAGAGGGTGATGTTGAGGGCATGGAATTGTTGCATCACGAAAGGGAAGATTAAGAGAGTTCATGTGGGGCATGATGGTCTGAGATAAGGGGAGGTGGGGGTCCAAAGATCAGAGGTCTCTGGGCAGGCACAGAGCAATTTTGCAGGTAGGGGTTATGTGGGTGAGATGGCATGTTAGGTGACTGTGGTCGGAGAACAGGATTTCAGAAATAGTTAGGTTAGAAATGGTAAAATCAGGAGGTCCACTGCAAGCTCCTGGTAGGCAGGGATTGTATCTACCAACTGTTACTTCATACTTTCCCAAGTACTTAGTACAGTCCCCTGCACATGGTAATCACTCAATAAACATGATTGATTGATTGCTCTGTATACAGTAGATGCTCAGTAAATACCACTGATTGAATGATTGATTGAGAAGATCAAGTTGAAAAGTGGAGGAGTTGGGTGAATTGAGAACAGAGAAGAAATAGGCAGCTAGGGAGTCATTAGGAATATCCAGGTAAATTTTTAAATCCCTGGGGAGCAATGTTGGAGAAGAGTAGAACAGGAAGGAGAGAGAGACATTGGAGCCCCACAGAAAAGTGGAGGTGGGGACAGGGGTGGGGTGAGTGCTCTAGATGATTACCACAACTAGTAGTGGGTGGAAGAGGCAGATGATGTGGGCTCCAAAAGACAAGAAAATGAGGGAGGGAGGAGGTGTGATGGTGAGAATTTGGTAATGCAGGGAGAGGAGTTGGCCAACCCCCACCCTCTTTCCCTGTAAATTGGGAGAGTGGGAGAAAAATCACCTTTGGAGTGAGCGGCAAGGCACATTTCCATCAGGCCAGGTCAGTAAGTCAAATTTATTGAGTGCTTATTGTGTGCAGAGCTCTGTACTAAGTGATTGGAAGAGTACAATACAACAAAAAATAGACACAGTCTCTGCCCAGCGAATTTACAGTCTAGAGGGGGAGGCAGACATTAATACAAATAAATGAATTACAGATATGTACATAAGTGATTTGGAGCTGAGAGTGGGGAATGAATGAAGGGAGCAAGTCAGAGTGATGCAGAAGGGAGTGGGAGAAGACAAAAAGAGGGCTTGGTCAGGAAAGGCCTCTTGGAGGAGATGTGCCTTCAGTAAGGCTTTGAAGTTGGGGAGAGTCATTTGTCTTCATGAGGGTGAAGAGGAGGGTCAGGAAAAAGTCAAAGACAAAGAGAAATTGGTCAGTAGTGGAATGGTGGTCCGACAGATCGCATTACAATGGGGTTGTAGGCTGGGTACCTGGAGTGAGAAGAGTGGGAAGTGTAGTTTGACTAGGAGTTCACTGATGGAATATGTTGCTAGGATGGATGATTTGGGATGGTGGTGAAAGAGAGAACCCGGGATGAAGAGAATGGAGGGTAGGCTGGGGAAGGACATAGTGAACTCTTGGGTCTTCAGGGAATGCAATTTCCCAAATGCTTTATAAAGTTATGACATACTTTCCCAGGGTGATAATGGGGGGAAGGCATGTTCCAAAGGCTTCAGGGACTACAGTGCCCGTAGTTCTGGCGGTGAGGGAGCGGGCAAGATTCCCATAGCTCTGTGGACTACATTTAGGGCCCTCATGCTTTAGACATTTAAAACTGATTTATAACTTTTTGAAGCAATCTTATCATCTCTTCGAATCTGGGTTGTATTTCAGAGAAATCGGAGTTGATACTGTTTTTGGAAAGTCCCAATAACCTGACCCTTAAAAATAGTCCGCTGTCTTTCAGAGGACTTGCGTCATGTTGTACAAATATTTTTAGGGAGAAAAAGTGCAATCTG